>NC_079387.1:11408541-11728541 GCF_021018895.1 Seriola aureovittata
GCCTCGTGTGTGTGAGGCAGCAGCTGATCATGTGATCCATGTTCCGACTGAAGGTTGTTTCTTTAATATCACATATTTTGCCTCAGCAGTGAGGAAACATACAAACGACCTGAGTTATTATCATACGGACTCTCAGCTCCGTTTTCCCGCCTCAGACCCCCACCAGGACAAACACGGGTTATCTCCAGAAACAACACGTTACCTGCCGCAGGCCGTTATCCTGCGGCTCAGTGAAGGTTACTGCTGATGACCTGCAGCCTCTTCCAGCTCCACACAGGAATCCTAAAAATGTGCAAGCTTCACCCCCACCCCCAGCCCCACCCCCCACCCCCAGACTGCTAAACCTGTAAGTCGACCTCCAAGGCCGCGATCAGAGACCTGGAGACCCCCCCCCCCCAGTGCCTGAGGAAAGGTCGTGAAAACCCTGAAACCAGGACAAAGACTGAAGCTTCTCTCTCACTGTGTCTTTATTTAAAACACCTCAAAGCAGAGGTGCAGGCGTCGCTGACTCGGCTCCTACAGGTGAGAACACACCCCCAAAGCTCAGGTGAGTAACTGAGGCTACAACACTATGATGTAACATCTACATCACAATGACCGAGTCAGTTTATCAAGACAAGGACACTCACTGTGAGAGGCTGGAAACACGACCTGAAACCTTCACAATCAAGGCCGTATTTACCTGGTACTGGCTAAAACATGTGACTCAGAGCAGGAACGTCTGCTCAGGTTGTCACAGGTGTAAACAGGAAGTAGACTGTCTCCTCTGCAGTTGGTTAGTCGCACAAAAAAGTAAGAAGGAGGATCAGCAAACACAGGTATAGTGGTCAAATTTGCTTTCACCAGTGGTGATGGAAGATGAGGTCTCAGTCTGTACACACTACAACACAACCCCAGAGTTTTCAGAATAAAACACAACCCCAGAGTTTTCAGAATAAAACACAACCCCAGAGTTTTCAGAATAAAACCAGACCAGCAGTGTTTCCAAAACTCTGAGTTTTGGGGGGACGGTGTGGACGGGAGGAGGAAACGTAGGAAAAGAGATGAGTTTTAAAACGAAGACGCAGACACACACTGAGCTGCAGAGGTGTCAACATGTGAAACTCCTGCTGCTGCAGCTGGAAGCTCCAACATCTGGAGGGAGGCTGGCAGAGAAACAGTGAAGGACTCGACAGGAAGACATACATCTGTCTGTCTGTCTGAACAGAACAGACCCACTTCCTCTCTCGTCATGTTTTCCATCGGCCCCATCGTGATGGAAAGAGGATGCTGACGGGGTGTGTTGTTTGCATTGGTGTAAGTGTGTGTATGTGTGTGTGTGTGTGTGTGTGTGTGTGTGTGTGTGCAGATAAAAAGCACACACTGGTATCGTCAAGCTGTCAAAACCTGAGTGAAGCTGCAGTCATGTGACCAGACGTTTGGCACCTTCTCTTTAGGATGAAAACACGTTGTGATGTCCAGGCTGCTACTTCCTGTCTGACTACATTTTCCCCCCAGCTGCTATTTTAAAGCCCTTTTTCCTGCTCACTTCTCTTTTTCTGGACGTTTTTCTTCTTGTTTCCACTGGAAAAAATCATTTCTCTCTTGTTTGTCTTTGATTCTCGCCTCTTTTGTTTCAAGGTGAGAAGGTTTTATTCCTGCTGAGGGACGATGTTTCGTTCTCTCCTGCACAAATGAGTCGTTTCTGTCTCGTTGCTTCGGTTCTTTAAAATCAGTTACAGGTTTTTGTCACTGAAGGAGAAAAAAACTGGAAACTAAAGCTCAGAGTAATGAAAGACAAACAGCAGCGGCTGGTCGTCACTGACACAACCAAACATCACCCTGCTGTCCAAAACAAACAACACACACACACACACATCCTGAACCTTCCTCCCTGACTGCTGCAGCCCACACACACACACACACACACACTCTTTGTGGATCCATCCACTTTAAAATCAATGTTTAAAGAATAAAAGACACACGATAAGGTCAGAGGGCCCCAACCTGAGGCTCAGGGGCTCAGAAAGGGCCCAAAGTTACATGTAATGAGGTCACAGGATAATTAAATGACTAGCAGAGTGATCAGACATGTTTACCGTCAGTGCTTCCTCCGTTCATGCTCTCCGTGCTGGACTGTGACAGCGCCGTCCTCCTGCTCCGCCGGAGGGATCGGTTGGTGCTGGGGCTTCCCACCGGTGTGGATGTGGACGCCCCGTCCCTCCTGGAGAAGATCCCGCTGAAGAAGCGAACCAGACGCCTCTCGCTGGAGCGACCTCCCCCTCCCCGCAGCAGGAACCCCCCTCCCGATCCGTCCTTCTCGGCCGACAGCCGCAGCAGGTCGCTGTTGTCCAGCGTCCGGTTCTTGTTGCCTCGCGCTCTCTCCCAGCGGCTCAGCTCAGACATGGAGTCCGTCTTGTTGAGGACGGCCCCGACCTCCAGAGTCCTGCTCTTCTCCCTGGTCAGGTCGCTGTGGCGGGAAGCTGGGAGCACAACAGCCGGCTCCGGGTCCTTCTCGCCTTCGTCCGGCCCGGCGTCTCGGCTGATGCAGCCGGAGCTGCTGTGGTGTTTGTCTTTGGAGAGCGCCCGCAGTCGCAGCAGCTCGCCGCCCGTCCAGTGCCTGAAGCTGAAGCTGCGGCGCAGCAGGCCGGGCGGCCGCTTCAGGGGAGGGGTGTCAGGAGAGGAAACTTTGGCTGCTTTGCCGTTACTTTTGGAGTGGGGCATCTTCCCCTCAGCGTTCGGAGGAGGATCAGAGCTCCTCTCCTCCATGCTCTTGGCTTTCAGGAGTCTCTTCCTCTTGGTGACGCTGCCGTTCTCCACCGCAGCGTCTGTCTGTGGAGCTTCCGAGCAAATCTCCTCCTGAGGTCTGAGTGAATCCTCTGCTTCCTGCTGCCCGCTCTCGCTCTGAGAGTCCTCCTGACTCTGAGGGGAAACGCTCTCGGGCGCCTCTTTGCCATGTTCTGCCACAGGGCTGGTGGCCTGCTCCTTCAGCTCCTTCTGTAGCTGATGTTTCCTGGATATCTTCAGCCTCCCCAGCTCCAGCTGCCCCGTGCTGAACGTCCTGAAGTTCCTCATGTAGCCGTGTGACGATGAGAACTCGTCCGACTCGTCCTCCACCTCCTTCAGCTGCTCCAGCAGGCCGCCACGCTGGAGCTCCACCGAGCCCTCCCGCCTGAAGGAGCCCACCTTGGGGTTCTCCGCTCGGCGGGGGCCCGACCCTCCTCCCCCATCATCCAAACTCTCCCTCTTCACCAAGGTGAGGGAGATGCGGTACACGGTCTTCCTCTGAGGCGTGCCCCTCTCCATCCTTTCAGAGCAGTGACTGTCCAGAAGGTACATCTGTGTCTGCAGAAACCTCGACCTGGGCTGATGAACTTTACTAAACAATCACAGACCCTCCACTTCTCTAGAACATCTGTATCATATACTGTAAATGCAGATTCAGATTGCTGCTGGTGTTCTCTGCCAACTAACCTCTGGATTAAACTCCAACATCAACGTTAAACTGGTTCAGCAGCAGCAGAGAAAAGATCCAGATGTGCAAACAGCGCGGACTTTGACGCAGGAAACACATTCCGGTTTCATCCCAGCGGAATTTAAACTGGCAACAAATGCAACAAACAGGCAGAGCAGCGCGTCCTCCGCCGCTCTCCTCGGGCTCTCTGCAGCGCTCTGTCCGGAACACTGATGCGACCCCCGGCCTGAAAAAGCACTTTTCCTGCCCGGACTGACGAAGTCTCTAGCACCGGGAGTCCTCCACCGTGAGTCCCGCAGACAGCTCTGGATCCTGCTCCGGGATCCGCGTCTCCATTACAAACAAAACGGAGGGGTAAATATTATTCTAGAGCCGCGTCCCGGACGGTGCCAGTGCGTCGTCTCCCATTGTGTGCGCACATCCCCCGCAGCGCAGCGCAGACAGCCGAGCCTCTTCCCCCTCAAACCGGCTTCAATTGTGATTTAAATGTCGCTGTGTTGAGAGCGGAGGACCCGGGCCTCCCTCCCCTCCTCTGCTGCGATCACTCCGGCTTCAACCCCCCTGACAGCGACACAAGCTCGGCAGCCGCGGTCCCATTCCCTCCTCCGGTGCTCTCCGCTCCGCCTGCACTCCGCTCCACACACCGAGCACGGCAGCACGGCGGGGGGGAGGGCGGGAAAACACGGAGCGGAGTCCGTGCAGAGACTGGATCGGGATCTGGAGCTGACAACGGGATCCTAACTCATTCATAAGCATTCTTCTTTCTTTAACTCACGTCATCTTACACACAGTTTCTCATATTCAAACACACACTCACAGGCTGTTATTACACTCACAGTGAGGAGTAATAACACATGTAATTACCCGATCAAAGAGTAAGAGGAAATGTTCAGTCTCAGCTCTCAGTGCTTGATGACACACACACAAAGTACACAGGTTTGATCCCCAGCTCTAATTACAATCACTTCGTACTGTTGCAGGTAGATACAGGTAGATACAGGTAGATACCTCAGTACATCACAACATCTCAGTCAGATCCACTCGGAGGAAAAAGGGTCCAGTCAGGAGAAATATAAACGTCTGTACCTCACAACAAACTGTATCTGCACAAACACTGATTCAGGCGGCGTCTGCACCGCTACGTCTTCCTTTCAAAACTCTTCTCCTACGTTTCCTCCTCCGTCCACACGACCCCGGAGCTTCCATTCCCCGAGGACAGAGACTTTAAGAAACACTGCTGACCCCGTTTTATTTTGAAAACTCTGGGGTTGTGATTTATTCTGAAAACTCTGGGGCTGTGTTTTATTTTGAAAACTCTGGGGTTGTGTTTTATTTTGGAAACTCTGGGGTTGTGTTTTATTCTGAAAACTCTGAGGTTGTGTTTTATTTTGAAAGCTCTGGGGTTGTGTTGTAGTCTGGACAGAAAGTGAGACCTTTGTAATCGATGAGGTCACAGCCAGGGTCTCTCCTGATTGGCTCTCATCAGCCTGGACTACCAGTGGTGAAAACAACATGATGATGAACGACAGTGTCACTGACCTTGTTGTCTTTGCAGCTGCTGTTCACTTACATTTTCTGTTTTAATGCTACAGCTGCAGAGGAGATAATCTACTTCCTGTTTACACCGGCTCGCACACGCTCAGTGCAGGTGACTGCTCAGGTATGTGTGTGTTTTCAGGTGTGTTAGTTGTGTGAAAGACGCCTTGGTTGTACAACAACTTTACAGCCACTGTGCAAATACATTTCACAGCCACGAACTTAAAAGGAGTGAAACACGTCGGTCACATGATCCCAGAGCAAAATGTGACACGTTCAAATGCCTTTTTTCATCCAATGAACAGAGAGATTCACGTCACTGTCACAGAAAACTGGAAATACTCAATATAAGAAGCTGGAATCAGAGTTCCTCCTTTAAAAAAAGACTCAATTGATTATTGGAAGAGTTGCTGATTAATGATCTCAGCATTAATCAGCTCCACACTCAGCGTCCTTGTATTTAGGTCAGCAGGACACCTCCAGGTTCACAGAGGCTCCAGCTCGTGTTTTACAGTCTGCAGTGGTGTCTGTGGAGGGGGTGGAGCCTCCTCCTCCTCCTCTCTGTCAGTCAAGCTCTTTAAAGCCTCCCGGGCAGCAATGGAGGCTCAGACTCACACCGATATCAGATCTGCAGCAGCTCAGAGCTGGACACACACCTGACAGAGTTATTTACCTGTGTGGACTGAAGCTGCAGGAACACAGGTTCACGACTTTACTGAACAATATTCAACTTTCCTGCTCAGGAAACATCCGCACATGTTCCTGCTCAGCTTCTTCTGCACGAACGTCCCTCTGATCTACTTTAAAAACAGGTTTCCTTTGCTCGTGGACACTCTGGCACCAGGATCCATCCACTAACCCTGCGATCGAACCAAAGGTCTGAAGACACTGCAGCTGTGGCTCGAGTCCAAAACCAGCTTCTTAGGAATATCTCCAGTGCTTGTTTTTACTGGCTGCTCATATTTACTATAACTGTGCGACTCAGACACCTGAGACACCACCTGCCTGACAGCGACACCTCACCTCCCCGGTCACAGGGACTCTGACCTGCACCCTGAGGCCGTCACAGTCACGTGGGTGGCTGGTCCTGGAAGAAGGTAACAACATGAACATGAACTTCACGTGTGCTTTCTTCCTGAGCGAGTCCACGTCACACACACACACTCATCTGATTTCAATCTCACACTCATCATGGAAATCTTCTGCTTTAGACTTTTACCCATAATTAATCAACCAATCAATCAGTCGACATGTTTTGCGTCCGCAGGTGCTTCTTTAAAATATTTAAGGTGGACTTGGAAAGTGACGACTCTGCTGTTGTGACGAGGCTCCGTCTCTTTGATCAGCTCCGACATTAAAATCTGTCTTCCAAGTGAAATCCTGAGCGGAGACTCATTTTCTCAGCACTTCCTTTCATCCTCTCCTTCCATCTCTCAAGTGCCTCCCTTCATCTCAGAGGAGGAGGAGGAGGCTGCGGGGGGGGGGATTAAACCTCCCCCTCCACCTCCACTTCACCAAAACTCGGCCTCCTACGCCTTGTGGATTATTACTGGGATTAATCAAGATTAGAGAAAAAGCAGCCGGCGGCAACTTTCTCCTTTCACCTCCACACTTTTTGGGTGTAACACACACACACACACACACACACACACACACACACACACACACACACACACAGAGGATGTGTTTGCACATGTACAGAGTGAAGCACTGACACACTCCTCTAATTTACTCCCTGTCTTCTCTCCCTCGTCTTTCTGCCTCTGTGTCGTTTCTGGATGTGCGACACCGAACATCAAACGCACCTTCAAAAGACCCCCACCTGACGGCTGCATCAGTGGCACATGAAAGCAGACGAAGTGTGTGTGTGTGTGTGTGTGTGTGTGTGTCGCTGCCACATTGTAAACACACAGCTGGACAGAGAAGCGGTGTGAGTGTGTGTTCAGGTATGAGACGGTAAATGAGACGCCAACGTGCAGTTCTCATATCAAGTCTCTGATGTGAGAGACTTACCCACAATCCCACAGGTGCCGAAGTCACGATGAACAATCATTATTGTTCTTGAAAAGAGTAAAAAGTGCGAAGGTTTTTTTTAATTATAACTCATTAAAACTGATTATTACAAAGATTGAGCTGCTAAACGTCAACAGGTTAAAACAAACTGGACCTGAGGAAACGAGCTGCTGCACCAACAGTTTAGGAATCAGTCTGTTGTTAAACTCCATCAGTTACAGACCTGCAGAGCAGCAACTGTAGAAAATGATGAATTATCATTTAAATCACAACAGAAACAGTTGATGGACGAACTAGCAGCTTTCTGTCAGAAATCACATCAAAAATATGAATTTCTTCTTGAGTCTCGATCAGGATTTTGAGCGGCCGCTGCTCATGAACGCATCGTCACTCCATCAGTCACCTGACTGGCTGCTGACTGACATGGATCATTGACATCGAGCTGTGCAAGTCAATTTTCTCAACTTCAAAATGTCCTGAAGGTAGAAAACTGATCTGAAATCAATATGAAATAATAATAAGAATCACAAAGAGCTCCGCCCTGCTCCTCCTCATTAACAGGCAGAGGACAAAGACTCCTCCTCACTAATTCCAGTCCAGACCATGAATTCTGCTTCAATTAACCCACTTGTGTGAGTGAGTCCAGAGGGGGGGGGGGGGGGGGGGGGGGGGGGGGGGGGGGGGGGGGGGGGGGGGGGGGGTAGCAGGGGGGTCATGAGCACCGACACCAAACCTGTGGTAAAACCTCAACGTGTTTATCAGACGCTGAAGATTCTGGAACGTCTTTACGTCCGATTGTAGAGAAACAATAGAAAACTACATTTCAGGAATCAGCTGCTGCAGGTCGGAGGTGAACGTCTTGCTCAAGGGCACTCAGACGAGATGAGAGCTCTGCAGAGGTGTCAGAGGTCAAAGAGGCGCTGCTGACTCTTTGCTGTTCCATGGACAAACGACGCGCCGCCTCCCGGAGGTCGCTCACAAACTCCCCGTCCTCCAACAACAGCTTCAGTTTCTGATGAGGTCACAGAGGCAAAATGAAACGCAACACAATCTGCTCAGAGGCATCAATTAGTGGTGGAGGAAACATTTCTGCAGCGCACAGTCTGTCAGCGGAGAGAGGCCGGAGAGTCGCTGTTGTTCCTCTGCTTTCTTTTTCTTTTTCTGGAGCGTCAGGCTGTAATTGTGGCTCAACCCCGACTGAGCTCAAGTCAAATAAAAATGTACGGCTTCGTTCCTGACTGCGCGGCTCATGGCAGCAGAGACCGAGAGGCCTCTCTCTCTGCTGCACTCACACTGCCCGACCCGAAGATCAGCAACCGATGATTATTGTTTTGATCAATCGACTCATCAACTGGTCGACAAAACGAAACGAGCTACAATCACCTCCTCCTCCCGTCAGACCAGCCCCACGTTACATCTCTGTTTATCCAGAGTCACACACAATATGAACCGTTTGGGTTCACTGACCTTGACCTTTGACCTTTAGCCACCAAATTAGAAGAAGTTCCCTGAAGGTGTCGACGTACAGTCGGACAACCTGAAAACAAAATGGCTGCTGCCTGTTGGCCTGCAGAGGAATAAATAAAACAGTGAAGAGTTTCCCGTGTGAACATCTTGTTTTGTCCACGGCTGCAGAATCTTCAGTTTCAGCATCTCACTGCACTGAATCAATACTTTTATCCCTTATACTTTGACTGCAGCTCTCAGTGCTGAGCACTCTGCAGCACAAAGGGACAAAACTGTGATGCAACTGGCTCCGACTGCAGTTTGAGATATTTTTAAATGAATAGATTTCAGCTCCAGAGATTTAGAAAAACAAACTCCAGCGCTGTTTAAAGTCTGTCTTACAGGTGTTCAGGTGTGGACGTGTGGCAACTAGAAGTACGAGGGCAAAGACTGTCCTCCTGTAAGAGACGAGCCCACAGCTCGTCTGTGCAGCACGTTGTTATGACATCATAGAAAGGTTTTGTTGCTAGGCGACACCTAGTGGTCGTAGTGATGATGACAGGAGCGGAGGGGGAAGTGTCGGTGACAGAGCCCACGTCAGGAGGAGGTGGTGGTGGATGGACGGTGTTTGATTCCCATGTTGTTTCCATCGTCCATGACCGTTCATTGTTATTATTGTAACCATGGCAACAAAGATCGTCTAATGTTGAGGACGTACTTATTCAAACCCAAATCACCATCTTTTCCTAAACCTAACCAAGCCGTGACGGTTACTGTAGTAACCATGGCGACGATCAGTACACCGCTTTCGGTCCAGTGGCATGTTTATTATGGTAACCATGACAACCAGAGCCCGGTACGCCCCTATTTAAAGAGACACTCCTCTGGGTCGTATCAGAGCGTTGGAAACAAAAACGTCCTGTGGAGTTTTTGATGAAACGGATTCCAAACTTATCTTTTATTGTGAAAGGGTCAAAGGGTCAACCTTTTCCTGTGAGGTGAAGAACCTGCTGCTGACTGTTGTAAGTGTTCATTAGCTTTTCTGATTGGCTGAGTCACACGCTGTGGTAAACGCTGCTGGAGGAGGAGGAGGAGGAAGAAGAGGAGGAGGAGGAGAGGAGGAGGAGGAGGCCTAAAGTTTGAATCAAAGTGAAGCAAATTGAAGGAGTGCGAAGGTCTGCAGGGCGTTAATCTGTCTACAGGTCTCTGGAGAGCCTGAGGTCCTTATCAGGACCTGCAGCTCCACCCCCCCCCCCCACCCCCCCATCCTCCTGACCCCACCTCCACCCTGCAGTGAGAGTGGAGCGGCAGCATCACAGCAGCTCCTCTGATGCTGTTTACAACACAGGAGCGAGGAGCAGCTGGACATTTGAAATGGAGATCAGTAAAATCAGAAAGGTGAAGCGGGTCGACTACAGCAGGCGGGTGGAGACTCACAGCTGAGAGGGGGAATGAAAAGACGGAGGTGAAGGAAGAAAACAAACAGCGAGAAAACAAACATCTGTACGACAAAACGCACGGCGCCGGATTCATATTATTATATGTGATCATATTGTGCAGCAGGTTCATCCGTCTGATGCGTCTCCACCTCCATCACATGAAATATGTATCAGACAGAATGATTCTGATTCTGCGTGTTCATTACTTCCTCATTACATTTCTCCACAGACACGACCACAGATATTGATTATAGATGGATGACACAGATGTTGCTGTGCAGGACTGAACAGGTATTTAATGTTGGTCGGACAGTTGTGGACGGAGGTTCTGGTCCTGGGTGGATGTTTACGGTTCAGCAGGGATTTATGCTGACTCAGGACAGGAGTGGATTAGAGCATCTTGAATTATTTTAGAAGGAGCTGAAATCTCCAGGTTTAACAGGAGATTTCATAGATTTAAAGTTCTGGACCTTTTCTGTTGTCAGTGTAAATAAAAATCTCCTGAACGCCTGTTTATTCTGACGTTCATGATCCTTTTCTTCTTGTTTCACTGATTGAGTTTGTGAGAGGATTTTATTCAGACTGCTGAGCCTTCCTCCGGTCTGGAGCCGCAGCCGAGGATTATTTTCATTATTGATTATTCAACCGAGCGTCTCAGCTTCCTGCAGTCTGAGGCGACGTCTTGTTTTGTCTCTTCATCAGGATAAAATCCAAATAAATTCAGTTTCTACTGAGAAACTGAGAAGCAAATCCTCGAATTTGAGAAACTGAATTTTTAACATTTCACTTTAGAATCGACTGAAACTATGAATGAAAAATCTGAAATGTCCATTATCAAGCACAAGTTTAAGTTTGGGTTTAAACCCAATATTAAAGAGAGTAAAAATTAAACACACACACACACACACACACACACTTACTGTACAACAGGTTAATCGGAAACAAGGTGCCACTGTGACAGTCATGTTTAACAAACACACAGCGGGGAGCACTATAATCAAACATGGTAACACACACACACACACACACACACACACACACACACACACACACACACACACACACACACACACACACACACACACTCCTTCTCCTGCAGGAGTTTTTTTCCCTGCATCAAAGACTGAGGGAGCGGCAGGAGGTACGACTCCCCTACACTTCGCCTCGCTCCCCGGGAGACAGGGAAAATGGGTCAGTTAGCAGAGGAGGGGGAGGAGCAGAGGGAGGCCCCCTGCTGGCAGGAGGAGGCATAAGTACACACACACACACACACACACACACACACACACACACACACACACACACTGAAACACACAGAAACTCATAAAAATGCAGTGGAGAGATTGTTTCACTGAACTGGGAGTGTCTGAGCACACACACATGGTAACACATGTGCTATTACTTACACACACACACACACACACACACACACACACACACACACTCTATCTGTATGCACACACATGACTCCATGAACCAAGAATAAAGAAATGTGGAGAATACCAAACAGGAAATACATACACACCTACTGCATTTTTGAAGACACACACACACACCTCAGCTTCCTTCAGGCTAATGCTAAGCTAACACACACCTCAGCTTCCTTCAGGCTAATGCTAAGCTAACACACACCTCAGCTTCCTTCAGGCTAATGCTAAGCTAACACACCCAAAAGCACAGAGGCCTCACTTCAACATCCAAAGCATCACGACTGACCGGGAGCACGAATCAACCAATCACAGGATCGGATCATTGATCACGTGTTGCTGTTTTAACGATGCAGAAACGACAGGTAATGTGTTTTTAAAGGGCTCAGACAGGTGACAACACCTGGAGGAAGGTTCTCAGTTCTTACCTGTGATGACAGACAGGTGTGGACAGGTGAGCAGCAGCAGCAGCAGCAGCACATGAGGAGAGAAGAAGAGAGGAGAGGCCAATCAGAGCAGACATGAGACAAACAAGGATTTATCAACTGTCTCTGGGTTGAGTTTGACTGATCTGAACAGGTAGGACACACCTGACACCTGACAACAAACAACACTCTGACATCATGAGCCGCTCAGGTGTGTTTCTCCTTCTGTGTTTGAGCTGCAACAACAACAAACTTCCTCAGGCTGCAGCGTTGTGTGTGTGTGTGTGTGTGTGTGTGTGTGTGTGTGTGTGTGTGTGTGTGTGTGTGTGTGTGTGTGTGTGTGTAAGAACTCACAAAGACACGGTCAACACAAAGAAAAACACACTGATCGGCCTCACACAGACAGGTGACCTTGAATTGTTTGTTTAGACAAGAGAGTGTGTGTGTGTGTGTGTGTGTGTGTGTGTGTGTGTGTGTGTGTGTGTGTGTGTGTGTGTGTGTGTGTGTGTGTGTTACAGCAGAGGCCAGGTGCTCTGACAGTTCACACAGGAGGAGGTAAAAATGAAGAGACGGAGGGGAGATAAGAGGAAGAAAAGAAAAGAAACAGAAAGAAAAGGAAAGGAAGGATATAAGGAAAGAAACAAGGAAAGGAAAGGAAAGGAATCTGCCCTGCCCCACCCTGTGTTCCAGACTCAGGGCTGTTGCCATGGCGACTGGTTTGGGGCTTGCACGGCTGGCTTGGCACTTGATGGGTCTGAGAGTGTGTGTGTGTGTGTGTGTGTGTGTGTGTGTGGAGGGGAGGGGTTAAACAGGGAGGTGATGCTGAGCACAGACAGCAGAGACCAGAACCTGGACTCTGAGCTGGTCCTGATCCGGTTTGACCCCAGTCTGAGTCCATGTTCAAGGTTCGACACCTGAGTCCTGTCTGATACTTAATAATAATAATAATAATAAACTTACTTATAGAGCACTTCTAAACAAGAGATCAGAGGGTTTTACAATAAAGAAAAATCAGATAGAAAAATAAAATCAAGGATTGAAGGACAATGAAAACAGAGACAGCAGATGATAAATTATGTAAATGATATAAATAAAATAAAAACAGAAACCAGTCAGAAAAGTAAAATATGAGAGAATTCATTAAAGGCCAAGTTAAATAAACAGTTTTTAAAGCGTAAGTGTTTCCTCTGCCTCGTTAATAATAATAATAAATATCTTTATTTATAGAGCACTTATCAAAAACTACATGTAACAAAGACAAAAAAATATCATCAATAAAATCAACATTATTGATTTCAAAGAGAAAAAATACAGATGAAACAAAAGGATCATTTTAATTAATAAACCTGTCTGATAAAAGTATGTTTGATTTATCAGTGATTGATTTCATATTTTCTGCATCTCATCAAACAGTAGGTGCTGTGCTCTGTGGAGGCCTAGTGGTTTAACATGCGCGTCATGTGATCACAGCGTCCCTGGTTCGATTCTGTTGCATGTCTGGATGGAAAAAACTCCACGTTAGCACTTATTAATAAACGGTACATGAACCACAGCGTTAGTCTGAACTTTAAAGTGAATGTTTGACTGGACATTGATTATAAATGTGATAAAGAATATGAATAATTATTAATGAAAGCCACAGTTTGAGAACAACCCTCTGGTTCCTCTTCTTTATTTTCTCTCATCTCTGCTGCAGCACAGATGGAGGTCGGCTGATTAGGAATTCATGAATATCTGAAAACAACTAAAACATCACAATAACACCGGACACACACACACACACACACACACACACACACCACACACACTTCTAAGTGTGTAGGTAGGAGGAAGAATAGACAGCTGATGTCCAAAATCCCACGAGAGTTCAGACTGAACACAAGCTCTCACACACATAATATGCAAAAATTAAGGACCCCCAACCCCCCCCCCCACCCCCCCCCCCCCCCCCCCCCCACACACACACACACACACACACACACTGCTGTTGTTTTTTAATCCCTGGCTACAATAGGAACCAGATGCTCAGCTGCAGACGGAGCTGAAGTAACGCTGCGTTAAAACGAGGCGGCTGATTGGTCCGGAGCCAGGAAGTAAAGAGCAGGAGGAGGTTTTGGGATTGTTGGCTGTGGAAGGAGGACGGGGAGGTGTGGAGGGACAGCTGGGAGCGGAGTGATAACAGTACTCAGACAAATCCCGACAGATTCAACCCGAAACAGACAGAAAAAGAGGAGCGGAGAGGTTTTCAGCTGTTCACAAAAACAGGTTAGAACAGACTCTAAATTCAAAATATACCATAATTTATTTTATGACCCTCCATGGCCACTGTAGCCAAACGTGCTGTAAGTGAGATAAACCACTTTGACTTTGTGAGTCTGCAGCTTCACGGTCACAATCACCCAGAAATAAACTGAGAACAGCGACAACAACAGTCTCATTTAGCCACAGGTTTGTAGCTGATTATTCAGTCAATCAATCATCAAATGATAATCGATAATATAATAATATACAGACTCCGACAACATCAACACACTTGGTACATTAAATACAAACATGAGATCAAAGGTTGTTTTTCATCACAGCGACTCTGTCCCGCAGAGATGTTTGGGATTATTAGAATATCTGAGAAAGCAAAATGTCACACAGGAAGTGTGTGTGTGTGTGTGTGGGGGGGGGGGGGGGGGGCGGAGCATCGTGACAACACATGTATGCAGATACAGAACACACACGTACATATGTACACACACACACACACTCACAAAGGAGTACACACACGCCCCAGAGACATCATTAGAGAGCAAAGAGAGGGAGGCATTAATTATTCAGAGAGTGTGAAGAGTCCCGTGTGTGTGTGTGTGTGTGGTGTGTGTTGTGTGTGTGTGTGTGCGTGTGTGCGTGTGTGTGTGGGGCAGCTAACTGGTTCCCACCAATCACAGAGCACTGTGCAGAAAACTCTGTAGTTTAATAACTGTGATCACATGACATTAACACTATGATGCTGAGCACCGACTATAATACAATTCAAAATGAAATAAAACAAATATTTCATGAAAAAAATTAAATAAATAAAGAGTTAAAAAGATAAAAAAAAATAAATAAGACTTAAAATACGAATTAGAGTAAAATTAAAAAAAACAAAAATGTAATTAAAAGTTAAATAAATACAAAAACAGATTAAAAATTAAATTAGATTTTAAGTAAAATAAAAATGTAGAGAAAATAAAATTAAGTAAATAAATAACTAAAATTAATAATGAATGTATTTAACGCTATCCTCATTTAAAGATAAAATATTCAGGAGTCAAATGAACGAAGGAAAAACTAAAGTGTTTTCTTCATTGAGTAAAAAACCACAACTGTATTTAATTAGATCAGCTCTCAGGTTGAGGACAGCCACCACATCAACCCCCCCCCCCCCCCCCCCCCCCCCCCCCCACACACACACACACACACACACACACACACACACACACACACATAAAATTCCCAGCATTCCTCTCATTCTGACACCACCACAGCTCACTGCTGCCCCCTGCTGTGGATTCTCCTGCACTGCTCCACATGATCTACAAAACTCTAAACGGCCACATTCTGCCAAAATAAACCAGACGCATCAAGTGAAACGGGGCGTGTGGCGTTTGGATGTTCTCCCTGACGACTCCGTTAATTGATTTTATATGTCTGACAGTGGTGGAGCTGATGGGTGGAACGAAGTGAAACAGAAACATGGCCGCCTGTCCCCACGCCGTTAACCTCACTCATTACAACACAAATAAACTGCGTCATTGTCACGGTGACGGCCTGTCACCAAAAACTGTCACGCAGCAGTCAGATAGCTTGTTGCCATGGTAATAACCACCATTCGTTAAACAAGGTATGCAGAGGAAGTAAGAAAACATTATTAATTCAGTGACTCTGCATCTTATATTATTAATTTACTCTGTGATCATCTGAGCTCAAGAGCACGTCTGGTAAACTTTGATCATTTCTTCTTCTTTATTAATATTATTATTATTGATCTGACTGAAGTTTGGTGATGCTTTATTTCATCCAGGCATCATTTCTAACACTCTCTGGAGGGTTTGTTGGAAGTAATTAGTCCTAATTAAACAGAAAATGAAGACATGTTTACTGAGGTTAATTAGTTAATTGTTGAGTTTATTAGTGAAAGAAACTCAAGTAAATAAGGACTGAACATTATCAGCTCTTCCTCCCTGGATTAAACAAATGTAAATTATATGACAAACGGAGGCTTCAGATGATTTTAAACTCAAACACTGAGCGCGCTCAGTCAGAGCTCTGCTCTTTGAGAAACGCCCGCCGTCTCCTTTCAGCCTCCACAAACAAAACCTGAGAGTGAGAGGAGGAAGATTCAGGCCGACGACCGTGTCCCCAAACCAGCCCCAATATTCAGCTGTGAAGACGGAGCCTGAAATCAGCCGAGACAGGAACAGACACGCCGTGGGTTTGTTCTACCAGCAGAGGACGCCGCCGACCTGCAGAAAGCCGTGATGCCGCTTAACAGCTCAGACTGACAGTTTCACTGCGACGCAGCTCAGAATCAGACTTTAACTTCTCAGAGAGTGACGCCTCCTCTGAGAAACAAACAATCTTAATTAAAAAACATTTAAAAGACACAATAAGAAGAGCTGCAATAATATATAGTCTTTTATTTAACCAGAAAAACCTCAGAATAAGAAAATGTGAATTATATTTATAACCAAAAGATTTCATCAAAGAAAAACAACCCAGCAACTGCAGAGCGTCGAGAACAGCAGTGAAGAGAGTTTCTGTCGCTCTGTAAAAACACCACCAATATAGAGACTGTGTCATTATTGTCCTGAACGCTTTTGTTTATTTTCAGAATAAGATAAGATGCATTTTCCAACTATAACTATAAAGATCCTGAGCTCCTCAGCTAAACTGAAGAACATCCTCAGCTTCCCCCGCCTGGAAATCATCCCCAGACCTCCATGTACTTCACCAGCTGGTGAGAAGCCATTGCTCTGGTTGTTTCTTCCCGCCTCCAGCCTGCGGGGGGCGCTGGTGCTCACACAATAACCCCACACTGTGATTTACTGGGTCAGATTCCACTGTGCTGGTTAATTTTTAATAACGTCTCTGTGTGTTGAATGTGTGTTTATTTACTGTGTGCTGGTGGGCAGGGACTCACTGTAAACCTGGTCTTTTGTGACTCACTTCATCTCCCAGAATGCATTTCAACAACCCCAATAAATATTCTGTAAACTGAACCGGAAGACGCCAGTAACCGCGTGTTAAATGGGATTTTACATGAATTAAGAAAAAACTGTTCAGCAGCAAATGAGCAGGATGAGGCTGGTGAAAACACACACACACACACACACACACACACACACACACACACACACACACACACACACACACACACACACACACACACCACACACACACACACACACACACACACACACACACACACACACACACACACACACACACACAGCCCACAGGAATGAATGCAAATGCAGGGAGACAGATACAGAATCACAGTAACAGCCGTGAGCAAAACACACACACACGCAGCAAGAACACACACGTTTAGAATATTTTCAGTCTCTCAAACAAACACACACACACACATACACACACACACACACACACACACACACACACACACACTCTGACTCAGACAATCAGATGAAACACTTCAGTTCCTCACTGAGCTACATCTATAAACGAGCAGAACACGGCTCAGTCACCTGTGTACAGGTGAGTTATGTCACTCAGGTCATGTGACTTCACCAGCCATGATAATAACAGCAGGTCTGATTGTTTCCATTATTGATTAATCTGCTGATTAGCTTGTCGAGCTTGTGTGTGTGTGTGTGTGTTGTCATGTACAGTATCTATCAGGGACTGGTTTATAATTCCCCTTCATCCCCAGGGAGTTCATCTCTGGGAAGAAGAGAGTGTGTGACCTTGAAAGGAACATGTATCACTGCCACACGCATGCGCACACACACACGCACACACGCACACACACACACACACGCACACACGCACACACACACACACACACACACACACACACACAGCCATAACTCTGTGTTGCTGTATGAGCCAGAGCACTAAGTCTCAGCAAACAGTGAATCCTCGACGTGATCGATAGTGGGACCCCACTGCACCACAAACGGCTGTAACACCAGAACACGTCCCTATTATTATCATTATTATTATTATTATTATTATTATCATTCATTTTATTAAATGAAACCTTCTCCTCCTCCAGAAAGTCAAAGACATTTTAAGACTTCTTTAGAAACTTAAAATCAATTTATTTATTAATTATTATTATTAACTAAAAGGCCAAAACTCTTCTTTAGCTTTTAGATCGTCGTCATAAAAAACACCTGAGCCATTTTCTCCTGCTGCGTTTTCATACTTTCATCCACAATTATTGATTGTGATCATTTGTTCCTGACTGATAAATAAAGTGACTTGTGATCGTCATTTCTTCCTGTTTACTGCAGCTCCAGACGACCTTTCCCTCCTTCAGTTTCCCTCTTGTACTCGTGTCACTGCAGAAACAACAACGCACCGCTTTATTTCTGAACGTTCAAAATCACAAAGGAAAGAATTGAGGAATAAAAGTGAAGCGGACGTGATGAACTTTACTTTCATCTCCACCGTTTCAGTGAATCAACCTCCAGATTCACAGAAGAAGCAGCTGGAAGCTCCTGGTTCCAGAGCTCAGCATTAACAAGCTAACGATCTTAATGATGCATTATGGGTAACGTGTTGTAGTGAGTTTCTGTTCAGTGCTGGTTTCCTCTCCACTGTTTTCCCTCTTGACTGCTGAAGGAATTTGGGGCTTCCCACACACGCTACATTTCACAGAAGCCTTATTTTTCTCCCACAATGCTTTGTTGATGGAGGCGTGAGGGGGGGGGCAACTTTCCTCTCCTTTCCTTGCTTCCTCTGACCTTCTCCATTCAAATCCTTTCTCTTGCTTCCTTTCCTCGTCTCCTCTTTTTCCCCACTTTGTCCTTAATTCAGTTTTAATCCTCCTCCTCCATCATCTTCTTCTTCTTCTTCTCTTTCCATCCAACTCAGCTCCGCTTGGAAACTAAGACCCCAGCAGCCGAAGGCGGGAATATTATCATTTAGATATTTGGACATATGTTATCATGACTAACTCACAAGACTTAAACGTGTCTGTGCTCGTCTCTGCTGATCTCAGGTCAGCTGTTTATGAACTGATGTGAAATCAGACAAATAACAACATGTTTTCAGAATCACAACAGAACAAATTCTGACGCAGCTTCTACTGAAATACTGTGAATCCATAAAAGACTGACTGACACTGTGAGTCACCGCACAGTGTCAGGAGTGGGAGGAGAGGAGAGAGGAGAGGAGAGGAGAGAGGAGAGGAGAGGAGAGAGGAGAGGAGAGGAGAGAGGAGAGAGGAGAGAGGAGAGAGGAGAGAGGAGAGAGGAGAGGAGAGGAAACAAAAGAGGAGAGAGGAGAGGAGGAGAGGAGGAGAGAGGAGAGGAGAGAGGAGAGAGGAGAGAGGAGAGGAAACAAAAGAGGAGAGAGGAGAGGAGAGGAGGAGAGAGGAGAGAGGAGAGGAGAGGAGGAGAGAGGAGAGAGGAGAGGAGAGGAGGAGAGAGGAGAGAGGAGAGGAGGAGAGAGGAGAGGAGGAGAGAGGAGAGAGGAGAGAGAGGAGAGGAGGAGGAGAGAGGAGAGGAGGAGAGGAGAGAGAGAGAGAGGAGAGGAGAGGAGAGAGGAGAGAGGAGAGGAAACAAAAGAGGAGAGAGGAGAGGAGGAGAGGAGGAGAGAGGAGAGGAGAGGAGGAGAGGAGAGAGGAGAGGAGAGGAGAGGAGAGGAGGAGAGGAGGAGAGAGGAGGAGAGGAGAGAGGAGAGGAGAGGAGGAGAGAGAGGAGAGAGGAGAGGAGGAGAGGAGAGAGGAGAGGAGGAGAGGAGAGGTGAGAGGAGAGAGGAGAGGAAGAGGAGAGGAGGAGAGGAGGAGAGGAGAGGTGAGGAGAGGAGAGGAAGAGGAGGAGTGGAGAGAGGAGGAGAGGAGGAGGAGAGAGGAGAGGAGAGGAGAGGAGAGAGGTGAGGAGGAGAGGAGAGTGGAGAGGAGAGGAGAGGAGAGGAGGAGAGGAGGTGAGAGGAGAGGAGAGGAGAGAGAGAGAGGAGAGGAAGAGGAGGAGAGGAGAGTGGAGAGGAGAGGAGAGAGGAGAGGAGGAGAGGAGAGGAGGATGAGAGGAGAGGAGAGATGGAGAGGAGAGGAGGAGAGGAGAGAGGAGAGGAGAGGAGGAGAGAGGAGGAGAGAGGAGAGTGGAGAGGAGAGGAGAGGAGAGAGGAGAGGAGGAGGGAGGAGGAGAGGAGGAGAGGAGAGGAGGAGAGAGGAGGAGAGGAGGAGAGGAGAGAGGAGGAGAGGAGAGGAGGAGGGAGGAGGAGAGAGGAGAGGAGAGGAGGAGAGGAGGAGGAGAGGAGGAGAGAGGAGAGGAGAGGAGGAGAGAGAGGAGGAGTGGAGAGGAGAGGAGGAGGAGAGGAGGAGAGGAGAGGAGGAGAGGATGAGAGGAGAGGAGGAAGAGAGGAGAGGGAGAGGAGGAGAGAGAGAGGAGAGGAGGAGAGAGGAGAAGAGAGGAGAGGAGAGAGGAGAGGAGGAGAGAGGAGAGGAGGAGGAGGAGAGAGAGGAGAGGAAGGAGAGGAGAGGAGAGGAAGGAGAGGAGAGGAAGGAGAGGAGAGGAGAGGAGAGAGGAGAGGAGGAGAGGAGGAGAGAGGAGGAGGAGAGGAGGAGAGAGGAGAGGAGAGGAGGAGAGGAGAGAGGAGAGGAGGAGAGGAGGAGAGAGGAGAGGAGGAGAGAGGAGGAGGAGAGGGAGAGGAGAGAGGAGAGGAGGAGAGAGGAGAGGAGGAGAGAGGAGAGAGGAGAAGGAGAGGAGAGGAGAGGAGGAGAGGAGAGAGGAGAGAGGAGAGAGGAGAGGAGAGGAGGAGAGGAGAGAGGAGAGAGGAGAGGAGGAGAGAGGAGAGGAGAGAGGAGGAGAGGAGAGAGGAGAGGAGAGGAGAGGAGGAGGAGGAGAGAGGAGAGGAGAGGAGAGAGGAGAGGAGAGGAGAGGAGGAGAGGAGAGGAGAGGAGGAGAGGAGGAGGAGGAGAGGAAGAGTGGAGAGGAGAGGAGAGGAGGAGAGGAGAGAGGAGAGGAGAGAGGAGGAGGAGGAGAGGAGGAGAGAGGAGGAGGAGAGGAGAGAGGAGAGGAAGAGGAGGAGAGGAGAGAGGAGGAGAGGAGGAGAGGAGAGAGGAGAGGAGAGGAGAGGGAGAGGAGGAGAGGAGAGAGGAGAGGAGAGGAGAGGAGGAGAGGAGAGAGGAGAGGAGAGGAGAGGAGAGGAGGAGAGGAGGAGAGGGAGAGGAGAGGAGAGGAAGAGGAGAGAGGAGAGAGAGAGGAGAGGAAGGAGAGGAGAGGAAGAGGAGAGAGGAGAGGAGAGGAGGAGAGAGGAGAGGAGGGAGGAGAGGAAGAGAGGAGAGGAGAGGAGAGTGGAGAGGAGGAGAGGAGAGAGGAGAGGAGAGGGGGAGAGGAGAGGAGGAGAGGAGGAGAGAGGAGAGGTGAGAGGAGAGAGGAGGAAGAGGAGGAGAGGAGAGAGGAGAGGAGGAGGAGGAGGAGAGGAGAGGAGAGGAGGAGAGGAGAGAGGAGAGAGGAAGAGGAGAGGAGGAGAGGAGAGGGAGAGGAGAGGAGAGGAGAGGAGAGGAGGAGAGGAGGAGAGAGGAGGAGAGGAGAGAGAGGAGAGAGGAAAGGAGAGAGGAGAGGAGGAGAGAGGAGAGGAGGAGGAGAGGAGGAGAGAGGAGAGGAGAGGAGGAGAGAGGAGAGGAGGAGAGAGGAGAGGAGAGGAGAGGAGAGGAGGAGAGGAGAGGAGAGGAGAGAGGAGAGGAAGAGGAGGAGAGGAGAGAGGAGAGGAGGAGAGGAGGAGAGGAGAGGAGAGAGGAGAGGAAAGAGGAGGAGAGGAGAGAGGAGAGGAGGAGAGGAGGAGAGAGGAGAGGAGAGAGGAGAGGAGAGGAGAGGAGGAGAGGAGAGAGGAGAGGAGAGGAGAGGAGAGAGGAGGAGAGAGGAGAGGAGAGAGGAGAGGAGGAGAGGAGAGGAGGAGAGGAGAGAGGAGAGGAGAGGAGGAGAGGAGGAGAGGAGGAGAGAGGAGAGGAGAGGAGGAGAGGAGGACAGGAGGAGAGAGGAGAGGAGAGGAAGAGGAGATAGGAGAGAAAAGAGGAAAGGAAAGAGGAGAGAGGAGAGGAGAGAGGAGAGGAAAGAGGAAAGGAGAGAGGAGAGGAGAGGAGAGAGGAGAGAGGAGAGGAGGAGGAGAGGAGAGAGGAGTGGAGAGGAGAGGAGGAGAGGAGGAGAGAGGAGAGGAGAGGAGAGAGGAGAGGAGAGGAGAGGAGGAGAGGAGAGGAGGAGAGAGAGAGGAGAGGAGTGGAGAGGTGAGGAGAGGAGTGGAGAGGAGGAGAGGAGAGAGGAGAGGAGAGGAGAGGAGAGGAGGGAGAGGAGAGAGGAGAGGAGAGGAGAGAGGAGAGGAGAGAGGAGAGGGAGTGGGAGAGGAGAGGAGGAGAGGAGAGGAGGAGGAGAGGAGAGGAGAGAGGAGAGGAAGAGGAGGAGAGGAGAGAGGAGGAGAGAGGAGGAGGAGAGGAGAGAGGAGAGGAGAGGAGAGGAGAGGAGGAGAGGAGAGAGGAGAGGAGAGGAGAGGAGGAGAGGAGAGAGGAGAGGAGAGGAGAGGAGAGGAGGAGAGGAGGAGAGAGGAGAGGAGAGGAGAGAGGAGAGGAAGAGGAGGAGAGGAGAGAGGAGAGGAGAGGAGAGAGGAGAGAGGAGAGGAGGAGAGGAGAGGAGGAGAGAGGAGAGGAGAGAGGAGGAGAGGAGAGAGGAGAGAGAAGAGGAGAGGAGAGGAGGAGGAGGGAGAGTAGAGAGGAGAGGAGAGGAGAGGAGAGGAGGAGAGGAGGAGAGAGGAGAGGAGAGGAGAGAGGAGAGGAAGAGGAGGAGAGGAGAGAGGAGGAGAGGAGGAGAGGAGAGAGGAGAGGAGAGGAGAGGAGAGGAGGGGGGAGAGAGGAGAGGAGAGGAGAGGAGGAGAGGAGAGAGGAGAGGAGAGGAGAGGAGAGGAGGAGAGGAGGAGAGAGGAGAGGAGAGGAGAGAGGAGAGGAGAGGAGGAGAGGAGAGGAGAGAGGAGAGAGAGAGGAGAGAGGAGGAGATGGAGAGAGGAGAGGAGGAGAGAGGAGGGAGGAGAGGAGAGGAGGAGAGGAGAGAGGAGAGAGGAGAGGAGAGGAGAGGAGGAGAGAGGAGAGAGGAGAGGAGAGGAGAGGAGAGAGGAGAGAGGAGAGAGGAGAGGAAACAAAAGAGGAGAGAGGAGAGAGAGGAGGAGAGAGGAGAGGAGAGGAGGAGAGAGGAGAGGAGGAGAGGAGGAGAGGAGGAGAGGAGGAGAGGAGAGAGGAGAGAGGAGAGGAAACAAAAGAGGAGAGGAGAGGAGGAGAGAGGAGAGGAGGAGAGGAGGAGAGAGGAGAGGAGAGGAGGAGAGGAGGAGAGAGGAGAGGAGAGATGGAGAGGAGAGGAGAGAGGAAAGGAGAGGAGAGGAAAGAGGAAAGGAGAGGAGAGGAGAGAGAAGAGGAAAGGAAAGAGGAAAGGAGAGGAGAGAGGAGAGAGGAGAGGGAGAGGAGAGAGGAGAGGAGAGAGGAGAGAGGAGAGGAGAGAGGAGAGGAGAGAGGAGAGAGGAGAGGAGAGGAAGAGGAAAGGAGAGGAGAGGAAAGAGGAAAGGGAGGAGAGGAAAGGAGAGGAGAGGAGAGGAGAGGAGAGGAGAGGAAAGGAGAGGAAAGAGGGGGAAGAGGAAGGAGAGAGAGAGGAGAGAGGAAAGGAGAGGAGAGGAGGAGAGGAAAGAGGAGAGGAGAGGAGAGGAGAGGAAAGAGGAAAGGAGAGGAAAGAGGAAAGGAGAGGAGAGGAGAGGAAAGAGGAAAGGAGAGGAGAGGAGAGGAGAGGAGAGGAGAGGAAAGAGGAAAGGAAAGAGGAGAGGAAAGGAGAGGAGAGGAGAGGAGAGGAGAGGAAAGAGGAAAGGAGAGGAGAGGAGAGGAGAGGAGAGGAGAGGAAAGAGGGAAAGGAGAGGAGAGGAGAGGAGAGGAGAGGAGAGGAAAGAGGAAGGAAAGAGGAGAGGAAAGGAAAGGAGAGGAGAGGAGAGGAGAGGAGAGGAAAGAGGAAAGGAGAGGAGAGGAGAGGAGAGGAAAGAGGAAGGAGAGGAGAGGAGAGGAGAGGAAAGAGGAAAGGAGAGGAGAGGAGAGGAGAGGAAAGAGGAGAGGAGAGGAGAGGAGAGGAGAGGAGAGGAGAGGAGAGGAGAGGAGAGGAGAGGAGAGGAGAGGAGGAAAGAGGAAAGGAGAGGAGAGGAGAGGAGAGGAGAGGAAAGAGGAAAGGAGAGAGGAGAGAGGAGAGGAGAGGAAAGAGGAAAGGAGAGGAGAGGAGAGAGGAAAGGAGAGGAGAGGAGAGGAGAGGAGGGAAGAGGAAAGGAGAGGAGAGGAGAGGAAAGAGGAGAGGAGAGAGGAGAGAGGAGAGGAGAGGAAAGAGGAAAGGAGAGGAGAGGAGAGAGGAAAGGAGAGGAGAGGAGAGGAGAGGAAAGAGGAAAGGAGAGGAGAGGAGAGGAGAGGAAAGAGGAGAGGAGAGGAGAGGAGAGGAGAGAGAGGAGAGGAGAGGAGAGGAGAGGAGAGGAGAGGAGAGAGGAAAGGAGAGGAGAGGAGAGGAAAGAGGAAAGAGGAAAGGAGAGGAGAGGAGAGGAGAGGAGAGGAAAGAGGAAAGGAGAGGAAAGAGGAAAGGAGAGGAGAGGAGAGGAGAGGAAAGAGGAGAGGAGAGGAGAGGAGAGGAAAGAGGAAAGGAGAGGAAAGAGGAAAGGAGAGGAGAGGAGAGGAAAGAGGAAAGGAGAGGAGAGGAGAGGAGAGGAGAGGAAAGAGGAAAGGAAAGAGGAGAGGAGAGGAGAGGAGAGGAGAGGAGAGGAGAGGAAAGAGGAAACAAAAGAGGAGAGAGGAGGAGAGGAGAGAGGAGAGAGGAAAGGAAGAGGAGAGGAGAGGAAAGAGGAAACAAAAGAGGAGAGAGGAGGAGAGGAGAGAGGAAAGGAAAGAGGAGAGAGGAGAGGAGAGGAGAAGAAAGAGGAAAGGAGAGAGGAAAGGAGAGAGGAAAGGAGAGAGGAGAGGAGAAAGGAGAGGAGCAGTTTACCGATGTGTGATTGTAAGATAAAAACTCTCTCTCTCTCTGCTGATCAAAGCGTGTGGAGCTCGATCGCCCTGCAGCTCTGATGACTCACTCTGTGAGGAGCGATCGGCACCAACAGGAACGTTTTACATTACAACCACTGCAGATATTTTCATCACAGACACGAAGTCGCTCCTTCAATCACTGAAGCAACAGGCAGGACGGAGGTCAAAGGTCACAGGCTGGAGACAAACACACACACAAACCACCAGCAGCTCTCCATGACTCCTGCTGTGTCTTTTCAATAACCTCAAACTGTCAATCAATTTCTCTGAAGCATGAGTCGCAGATATTCAGATGAGAAGCAGCGAACACCAGAAAGAATCTGACACTTCTGTACGAACGATCTTTCTCATTTTATTTATATTACGATTTTATCTTCCAACATTTATGAAAACAATTTAATTTCCTTGGACTGAGTCAGTGAAAGCTGTGTTGAATATAGTTTATAAAAATGTTGAATATGTTTTGGAGTGACATATTTGATCTCATTTGTTTTTATTTATTAATTTTATATACTGAATATATGTTTAGTAGTTTTACACTAAAATTACAGGGTTAATCTTTATTATTATTTAGTTTATTTTTCATTATTTTTTATATTATATATTGATTTGTAGATATTATATATTATTTATTTAATTTTTCTAAAGTATTTTTTCCATTGAATTGCATTTAAAGATTTTTTAAGTTCAATAAATGTGTGAGTGAATAATCAGGTGAATACTAGTGATCTGAATATTGATCATAATAACAGTGATTATGATTTCTGCCATAATCGAGCAGCACTACAGTTTCGATCGGTAAATTATGTAAATGATTATTGAACATATTTCTGGGGTCAGAACAGAGTGATGAGCAGCTTCCTGAGCATCATGCTGCGTCTGCTGATGCTCACCTGTGTGAACAAAGCGTGCGTGTGACATTTCACACGCCACGACAGACTGAGAGGTGTGTCAGCTTTTAGCACGGAGTGATTCATCTCGTCAAACACAGAGGATCTTTGTGTTTGACCCGCGTGTGATCTGAGATGAGAGCGGCCTGCAGGAGGCAGATGGTACCGAGCTGCTGCACCCAGAGCCAGATCACTTCCTCTGGGCTTAATTATCCTGCAGCCTGACCTGCAGCCATGGCAACACACACACACACACACACACACACACACACACACACACACACACACACACACACACACACACACACACACACACACACACACACACACACACACACACACACACACACACACACACCTGAGGCCCAGGCTCTTCCACAAGTGTGTAACGCAGATGGAAACACAAACAGAGGCTGTGCTGAATAATGAACCGATTGATCAAGCGACAGAAAATTAACATTGATTATTTGTGTCGATCAGTTCAAGTGGAGCAGAAGGTGAAATACTCTCTGGTGTTATAACTTCTTCGTCCTAAAATAACATAATTTCTCAAAATTACAACATGTTTTGTCTTTTAAATTACAATTTTTTTCTCGTAACTTTACAAATTTATTCTCCCAGTTTTAACCTTTCAATCAAAATCACTTTAATTATTTATTTATTTTCTCTTAATCTACACATTATATGCCAGGTCTTTGTACTGAAGTGGTGTTTTACCTTGTCGTATAGAAAACAAGATGAATGATGAATCAGTGAATCTGAAAAATAACGATTACACTGATAATAATCATTGGACTCATTGATAAAGAGAAGCTGTTCATTAAAACTGCATCTATCCAAGCCTCTGTTATGAGAAAGGAGTGAGTGTGTGTGTGTGTGTGTGTGTGTGTGTGTGTGTGTGTGTGTGTGTGTGTGTGTGTGTGTAGTATAAACTGCTTACAGCATTAACGGCCCTGTCCGGCGGCCAAAAAGCAGGGCCCTCTGGTCCTTCGGGGGTCAGCGCTGCTCTCCAGCTACAGCTGAGGCAGATTAATAATCCCTTACTTAAAATGAAGCGATTTATGAGGCCGGCCGGCGGACACGCTGTCCCCGAGCGTGATACTCTGCACGCTGAAGCGGGCGGCTTTAAGCGTGTGTGTGATTCTGAGAGCTGCATTTCAACATCTTTACATCTTCATCTCGTTTGTTTTGAGACTCGTGGTTCATGGTTCATCTATTGTTTTATAGCAGAGAACAAGCGGAGGGAGATAAATGGAGACAGGAGCACACGAGGATGATGGGAAAAGCTGCAGAACGTCGACAGTTCACTGTAATATGTTGATTAATAATCACTTTGTTTATTTTGAAATTAACCATCTAATATCTAACAGTGAAGTATTGTCAGCCCCTAAAACACTAAAACACTGGTACACATCAGAGGTAAGAGTGTTTCACAAAAATAAAGACTGACTCATTTTAAGACAAAAACATTCGACACCTCACCTCCAGGCTAACTCTGAGACCAGTGTTACCATGGTAACAATCAATGACACCTGTGCTGAGCAGCAGCACCCAACAACAATAAAAACAGGAACACATGGCTCATAATTTGTGGTTTAACAAACATTGTTATGAAGAGAGCAAAGAGAAGGGAAAGAGTTTGTAGAGACGGCAGCCATTTCTTTGGTCGGACATTTGTTTTATATTGAAAAAAAGTCTTAATTTACCCAGAATTAATTGCTCCACAGTCCGGCTTAAGATGGTCAAGAACTAAAGATGAATTCAGACTCAGTCCATCTGAAGTCTGACTGTTTGTTGGATCTAAACCGGCCTGAATGAGCCACCTGAAGGATTCTGATGAAACCAGAACAACAAACAGCAGAAAGTGAAACTGTGATATACTGAAGTTAAGGTGGGACGCAGGTGATGCTCTATGATCAACCGTATTTTCACTGTCAACTTCCAAAAGCAGTTCTCAGCTGGAGAAGCTAAAAGCAGCAGCTCCTGATCCACCGGAGACCGGACTGGCTTCCTGCTGCTGCTGAGGTCATGTTGTTGTAACGAGCCTCTTTCACAGAGTAAACGTGTGTAATGACTAATTTAAGTCGTAAATAAACCCTGGAAATGTCCTGTGTCCTGATGCGATTGTTATTGATCCCTGTCAGGGCCCTGAGCACAGGGAGGTCAGAGGTCGGCCACAGAGCATCATCAGTAGGTTGTAAGTTTGTCGTCATGGGGTTTCAGGATGTTATGAGGCTGACAGTCGGCAGGGAGGAGCGTTTAGAGATGAGAGCAGTGATTCTAGTTCCTCTTCCTGTCCCACTCAGACTGAAATAATAATAATAATGATCACACACGTCCAAGTGGATCCAGCTGAGTGTCGGTTTTGTGCCGTGTCATCCAGAGCAGGAGGCGGAGCCGACACAGAAAACACAGAGAGGACAGATGGCGACCTGAGACAAAGAGAGTTGTCTGAAGACACGAGGGGAGGATTGATTTTCTGTGTGAAGGACAGATGGGCCTGAGTGTCGCCTGTTGACCCTATAAAACCACTGTCTGTCTGTCTGCGAGGGTTTACGGCCCTCTGAGGCCACCGTGGCTGCTGAAGGACGCCGCTCTGACTGTCCTGAAACCGGCGTTTCAGCAGGTTTGAGTGTCTGCTTTTCAGTTATCAGCAGATTCTCTCTGTCCACACGAACACGCCACGATAAACGTCAGCTCCGAATCTTTTCCAGAGATTCAGAAAGTGTCGTCTTGTTTTGTTTTATCAATTTTTTTGGTTTTTATTTTGCATCAACAATAAAAAGTTCAAATAAATAAATAACTAAAGCTTTGAACCTTTGAATCATATGACTTTCATCTCAGGGAAGGAAACACAACCCAACGATTAACCCATCAGTTCATCATAGATCAATAATCGATCGATCAAGAAGACGTCACATCAGATTCTTCAGGCGGCAGTTCAGGGTTTTTCCCTCATCGATAAAGAAAGTGAAAAACTGTATTTAATCAGTTCCTCCTTAAAACCTTTTTCTTTCAGTTTCTATGGCTGTTAATAATTAATGATTTCTTCATGACGCCAGAGAACGTAAATAAAACACATCAGGTTGGATCAAAGGTCACATCACCTGCTGTCTCTCCCCCACGTGGATCCATACAGACGACAGTTACCTGTCGGTCCAGAAGACGCCGCGCTGACAGTGAGGCGTCAGTGGGAACATGAGACTGAGGAAGTGAAGCATCAGATACTTGGTCAGATTTAAAGTTTAAAGGATATTTTATTAAAACAAAAGCTTGTTTTTACAGAACATTTAGTCCAGATTGAAGTGTGGCAGGAAATGTCTTCAAAATAAGATAATAAAAAGTATAATTTGGTGACAAATCTCTTGATTACATATATATTATATTATATCATACCATATATATCAGCACTGGTGTGAAAATCATCCAGTCTGCTTCGACTCATGAAATCTCTCTCCTCCTTCATGTTCTGGGTTTGAGGGACGAGCGTTCACGGAGACATGGAGCCGGTCTAATTAGGCTAGCTGGTGGCGGCGATGGAGTCAAATTAATTAGGCGATAAATCATTAATGGGTGAACGAGGCGAGGCCTTCAGGGGCTCCCGAGCATCTGCTGTACGCCTCGAAAACAAGCAGGACAAACGGAGCTCGCAGGAGTCAGAGAACCGCGGCGACACTCGGGCGGCCTCTGTCCTCTGAGACCGCCATCAGCACCGCGCCCAACAAGAGGCGATCGATGGGGCAGGAAGTGACATCAGCCCCCCGGGGAGTTGAGGAGACATGGACGGTCGTATCCCATCACCCACATCTTCCTGCTCTCCTCGCTCTGATTGGCTCTGATCCTCAGTAACACAGTCGGCTCTGTGTTTACTGACCGTCTGACCTGTGTTTTATTTCACGCCTGTTGTGGCTGTTTAACCTGCCTGGTCTCGTTTCAGTCCCTCTCTGCTTCATGCCAACAAGACAGAAAATGAGACGGAGCATTGTTAAGCAGCGAGCAGGAAGCCGCTGACCCGGCGGACTATTTTTATACCTGCATGAGATCCGTGCTGGACTCGGCCGGGCTATTGTTTTGGTCAGGTCGGTGTCTGCAGCTTCCCTTCATAGTAAGGAGAGTGGGGGGAAAGGGAAGAGGCCTGCTGCAGCTGGAACCCACAGCTGCTCAGACCCCGACACTGATCCCAGCTTCTGCTTCCGGATCCTGGACGTATAGAAACTAAATCATTTTTACGTCCATGCTCCTTCAAGCACAAAGAAAACACGGGTCAGTCTCAGGTCAAAAACGAAACCTCTCTCTTTCAAAATACCCAGAGGCTGATGGGAAGTTGAGAAACACCTGACGTGATAAAAGGTTTGAGGATACGAGTTCACTTGGTTTCAGCGGTGTAGAAGTGAAGCAGTCAGTGGTTGTGACGAGTGTCTGTCGCGATAAGGAACAGAGAGCAGACTTGTGGATTTGTACCTGACACAGAACTGAAATGAGAGTGACACTGAGAAGAAACGTCCTCCTCCTGTGGCTCATCATTATTCATGTTTGATTTATCTGTCGTTCAGTCTAGAAAATGTTCCAGAGTCTGAGGTGACGTCTGAACAACCAGCAAAACTCAGGTGACAAATCTTCACCTTGTTGAAGCAGGAAGCAGAGAATCACAGGTGTGTTATGACTCTACCTTTCCATCTCTGGACGAGGACAGCTCATTAATCCTTTACTTTAATGATTAATCTGATTACTTTCTCGACTAATCCATTGGTTGTTTGTTGATCTCGTTTTTTCAGGTTACAACAGATTAAAAGTGTTGCCAAATAGTTTTCTGGTGATCAACTAATGAATGATTTCCAGTGTATTTACAGGTAAAGCAGCTCCTATGTTTCCTGGTACAACATACTGAATAAATCATTTCCAGCCGTTTCACATGGAGAATGAAACGTCTGAATCTAAACGGATCAGATGAGCTGCGTCAGGAGGATCTGGGTGACCTCAGCGTTCGCCTCGTCCTCGGTCTCATTCCTCTGCTTTCCCACGACAACATTCACAAACTGAGAAACCCACATAGCACCAGAGTCTCATTGTCCACAGTGTTTGTTTTCACTGTGTGATCAGTAACCTGAGCCCAGTGTGCAGGAGGGTGAACGTCTTATTCATCATTTCACTCAGATTACAAAATACAGGCTCATAAATGTTGAAATATAAATCCAAACAACAATGATGTGCTTTACAAACCACTGCGGTCCAGTGCTGAGAAAAGAGAAGTAACGTGAGAAGTAAACTGATGGAGTAAAATCATGTAAACATGCAGCGACAGCTTCCTGCTTTTTCACCTCCTCTCACTTCCCTCATCACCGTCAGTGTGAGAGAAAGACGCTCAGGCTCCGCAGCCTCAGGTCGGCGTTTAAGGCTTATTAGAGGATCAAAGAGACAACCTCAGATGTCTCCTCAGCCTTTATGAGTCTGTGAGACTCAAGGTTACAGCAGCATCTCTGAATCAGTCTGACGTTGTGACGAGAGCATAATGAGGAAGCAGGGAAGCAGAGGAGTTCCCCACTACGACTCGACCAACAGTTCCCTCTGTGTCTGCTGAGGACGGAGACGTGACGACGACTGTGATGTTCACATTAATGCTAATAATCTTGGTTAACTGCACAAACCCTGCTGTAACAAGGTGCTGCTCCTTCGCCCCCCTGCAGAGTTTCCCTCCGTCTGGGACTTTTACAGAGTCACATGAAAAAGGCAGGAAGCGAACAACTTCATCAACGTGACACAGCCGCTGCGGGCTTCCAGATCTTACCTGGGGCACTTTGACAACTTCAGCAGGTAGATGTGACTCATGAAAGGACATAAAAGCTGCTGCTGCTGCTGCTTCTAACAAACCAGCCAGAGAAACAAGCACCAGTGTGAAACTATCGTCCTACTGCTGCGAGCAGCTGCAGCGAGAACCATTCTGATCATTTAACATCCACGCATCATCTATATTTTCAACTGAAGACACTTCGAGCATCAGACACCACCACTACAAAACTAAGAGTCGACTAGATCAATATATGAGCCAATGTTAGCTTATTGATAATATATGGGTATTGGCGGGTACGTCAGCTGGTAAAGCTCCAGTATATTTAGTGCTACACATTATCCTCTGAAATGAATGACCTGTGAGAAACATATATATTCATACAGGCCACTGTTAACTGGTTATGTCATTATGTCACATTATTCCTGGTCTAAACGATGCTGGAGCAGGTCGGAGGAGCGGGAACAGTGACATCAGGCAGGTGGAGGCCAGAGAGGAGCAGCTTGACCTCCGCCGTCAGCTCGGCTTCTCGTCAGCCGTCTCCTCGGGGAGGAAACTAACCCGTCCAGCTCTGCTGTAAAGGAACTGGACGGACAGGTAAAACCTCTGCGGACAGAGGTGTCACCTTTCTGACACAGCGGCGGGAAAAGGTGGGAAACGGCAGCAGCAGCAGTAAAACACAGGCCACAGGTTTCTGGATGTTTTAGATAAATAGATTAATGTATTAATTTCAACATCCAATCATGTTGAATATGATTAAATTATAATAGTGCGGAGCTCTTTATGTACATCTATATGTACGTTCCTGCCACATGGTCAAAGCTCTTCCTGGAGAGTAACCAGGTGTGGCGGCAGAGGAAAACGACATAAAGCAGCTTTAAAGACTAAAGGAGAATGATGGAGGGCGATAACAACGCCGTGTCCATCAACATGCAAATGTCTGAGCACTCTTACGAAACACGCCACCATCAGCAGAGATGTGTGGGTTTGTGTTAAACTGTCGGCTCCGCAGAGATAAACGTTTGTGTTTTTGTGATAGCTACGCTCGGAGAGATTCACCAGCTGGGACGAGACTCTCTGATTCTGCGGTGACTCAGTCGTGACTCACCGTGACCTGCGACCTCAAACTGTGAAGTGCAGGAAGTGGAAACACCAAAACATGGACGATGCGCTGGTCAAAACTGGACAGATTTAAACAGGAATGAAGGGGTGATGGGAGAAACGACAGAGAGAGAGAGGGAGAGGGAGGGAGGGAGATGTCAGCCAATCAGCAGCGAGATGCCAAACCAAAATTAGCAGCAAAGCCTGGAGCTCTGCATTATTCAGACACAATGACCCATTAACAGTGTTTCTGAGAGGGAAGAGGAGGCAGCAGAGACTGATGGATCAGCAGCTCACACTCACTTACCAACCATTTATGGTTGTTATACAATATCCTGACTGTGGTCACAGGTATTCTCTCTGACATCCATTCATCTATCAGGTGTTTTATTGATCCCAACCAGAATAATCTCATCAATCGATTGTTAATAAACTACAACTCTGCATTATGCAACTATTAACAACACACTACAGGGACAGGCCTGGGGGGAACTTGTCTCCGACCTTTCAGAATAAAATCAAAACCTCTCGATGTCTGACGAGTTGAGCTTCAGCAGCTTCAGTATCTGACACACACACACACACACACACACACACACACACACACACACACACACACACACACACACACACACACACACACACACACACACACACACACACACACACACACACACACACACACACACACACACACACACACACACACACACACACACACACACACACACACACACACACACACTTTTCAGAGACTTTTGGAAACACTGTGTGTCCCGTTTTATTTTGAAAACTCTGGGGTTGTGTTGTCGTGTCAGACGGACAGCAACTGAGACCTTTGGAAACGATGATGTCACACCCACGGTCGCCACTGATTGGTTCTCAGTTGGTGACATCAGTGAAGTCATTAACAGTGACCTCTGTCAAGCATCAGAATATTTTATATATATATTTTATTTCTCTATTTATTCTTTTCTATAATATTACTTCACATTTTACTGTAAATATTTGATTTTATTGTTTAATTTTTCTATTCATATTTAAGATTGGTGCCGGATGATTGTGTTTAGAGCTCATAGTGAAGCTGACTTTACAATAAAAGAAGAAAGTAATCAGTAAAATGAAAGGTGTCTGAGCTCAGACTCACTCCTGTTCTGAGTGACAGATCACGGTGTTGTTCACACGTCTTTCCCCTGAGTGTGGGTCAGTGTGTTTGGACACTGTGGGGGAAGGGCACCTCATGTTAAAGAAGCTTGTACGATTGGACCAAACTGAAGGATTAAGAAACAAACAGTGGGATCTCAGCAGGGCGTCTGCGACCACATAGATTAGACATCAGTGTCCGGAGATCCGTCTGCTTCTTCACAGGAAGCTGAGCTGAATGAAAAGTGGAATACTGTCAGAGAATTTCACATTAAAACCAAAAGGAGGAACTGATGTGTCAGTGAACGCAGCACAGCCTCTTTAGTGAACGCGTCTGCTCTGCTGGATGTAATCGTGTCGACACTCTGCAGCACATTACCAGAGCTAATTGTGCTCTGAACAGAACGAGGGCTCGTGCTTCAATAAACTGCATCTGCACGCTGATTTCAACCTGTGAGGATGATGATGATGGTGGATGAAGGACACGATCAGGAGCCGGTTCTTCCTCTGTGGTGTTTTCTCTGGCTGAGCAGAGAGGCTGTGATTACAGGAAGGAAAGGTCAAGACACTGAACTGATGAAAGGACAGAGAATATTTCTGTTAGAGCCCTGTCATCTCTGTAGCTGTGTGTGTGTGTGTGTGTGTGTGTGTGTGTGTGTGTGTGTGTGTGTTTCATATTGAAACTGGATTTGGACATAGAAACTGAAATCTGAGAGTGTCTTTAAAATAAAACCAGAAGCATTTTTAAATGGAGCAGTTCAACATTTTGGGGAATAAACTTTTGTTTGGTTTCTCGTGTCTGTGTGTTCTGAACAGACTGGACTTAGCTTAGCTTAGCTTAGCATAAAGACTGGAAGCAGGGGGAAACAGTTAGCCTAGCCCCTAAAGCATGTATAATCAAGTTTTTTTAAACACGGGTCAACACGCTAAGGAGTGATGTCATCACATGCACTTACAGAGCATGCACACACACACACACACACACACACACACACACACAGTGGATGAAGACTGCGCTGCTAGCCGTCGTGCTAACTGGTAAAACAGATCTGTCAGGTCTCCTCCTCAGGTAGCTGCTGAGACGCTTCGATCAGTAGCTGCCGTTAATATCTGCGATTTTAAGGAGCAACTTCTTCTCATGAAAATGTTGAATGTTCCTTTAAAGACTTCCTACGATGACACAACATGATTTTTGTTTTTATCTTTCAGATATGACTGACAGTAAATTTTCTACAAAATGATTCAATTGCTTCTAAATAATAACTACAAACAAATCACAGCTAAACTAAATGATATGAACCTCACATGTACGTGTTTTTATTCAAGCTGATTCCATTTACTGCTAAGTTAATATTTCAGTCCAGTTTTGTTTTGTCATTTCAGTCGACATCCTGTGAGAGGAAGGGTAAAGTCTCTTTCATTCCCGCTGTGTTTACAGGCATGAGGCGCTACGAGCAGGCGCATGGATCAACTGTTGAACTATTCCATTAAACTCTTATGTACGTCCTCTACTCTGGGGGAAAGGACCACACACGTACACATTTTAACTGTTGTGTAATGAGGGGTCTCATGGTCCTGAGGCTGTTTTTAACTGTGATTACGGGGCTTAAAGTGCTGCGCTCCATCATGTGTCTGCTGCATCTCCGTCTTACCATCAGTCATACACAATGAAGTCCTTCGGCTTCCACCTCGAACAAAACAGAAGCTGAGTGAAGAGCTTCACGGGCCGACGGAGGTCACACGCAGATAAAGAGGAAAAACGCTCTTACATTGGAGTGAAGTCGTGTGTTTGGATGTTACACACACACACACGCACACACAAAGGGATGGCTGATAACTACACTTCCCTAATGGTTCCCTGGAGGCAGGCAGGAGAAATTTTACCCAGAAATCCCTGCATCATCTGCATGCACGGCAGATGGGGTCAGAGTGAGCAGATGCTGTATTTTTAGCAGCGTCGCTCACAGGTGATCCTTCCTGAGCCGAGTCCAACTACAAGTGAGGGTGTTAAAAATATTTAAACACAGACTGATGAAAGTCACACTGTTTCTCTACCTGTTGTCCTTCTGCACTCACACTACATGGCCAGAAGTATGTGGACGGAGCTGCTGACATATTCTGTTGTTCGTGGTTAATTGCAGCGTTTCACCCTGAACGTCAGCTGCTCACGGGAGCGTGTGCAGCCGCCAGTTCACTGCAGAGAAGCTGCACCTCCACATGTGATCTGGACATGAATAAAACTATTATTTGGTTTGTGCACAAAAAATAAAAATCACATTAGAGCTGCACGATATGCACAAAATATTATAATATTGTGATTTCAGTTGCAATGGCATTTTCATTTTCACAGAAAATCTGTTTTTAAATGATGATGATGTGATTTTTGTTGAGTCTTGTACAAACATGTTCCTTTACGTCTGGAGAACATGATCTGTAGGTCGGGGCGTGTCTGCGGCACCACAACACTGACGGTGCTAACAATGCTAATGCCAACTATGAACACTGTGTGTAAATCTCACAACTAGAGAATCACTTTGTTTTTCTTGCACAAATGTACATGAACAATGTGTAAATAAATGGCCGCTGATGGAGCGCTGAGGCCTGAGATTATGTAAATGAACACACGTCAAGAGGAACGTGGACAAGCCGTCTGATGGTCGTTTTAATCTATTCCTGAAATGAAATGATCTTGACAGATTTATAAACCAATCATTCACCTGCAGCAGGTGTTTCCATGATAGTTTATCTCGTCTCCCGTGGCGACGGGTACAGACCAGATCTGTACAGGACGCACAATCAAACCAGCTGAGCAGCTCATTTGACTCTGTATCTAGGTTTTTAATGTGTGTAAATCCCTCTGACAGCGGCGTGATGACACCGAGTCCCTCCCCCTCCGACAGGTCACATCTCTGACATTTTCTCCTGCATCAATACCCCCCCCCCCCGGCTGCTTCCTCCGCAGACCGATCGATGAGGCCGTCGAGCCTGGACCTGCTCGGGGACAATCGTTATCTCGTAAATGTCATTGTGAGGACGAACGCAGGAAGGACGTTTCACAGCGTTAAAGCTGCTCTACACATTTAGTCTCTGAGCTGGTTCCTTCATCTACTGAGGATGAACGCAGCTCAAACACGCTTCAGCCCAGCGTACACACGGCGGATTGAAGCTGCAAATGAAAACATCTGTACATAGCGTCTCTGTCGGGTCAGCTGGAAGCCTCCACCTCTAATCTGACTTTAACTGGGGTCAGCACAGATCCATACGACCCACCGCAGGCAGATTAAAGGACGCAGGGAAAGTTGTGATCTGCGGCTAATCCCAGAGATCCCAGTTAACCTCGTCTCACTGGTGGGTTTCACATCAGATAGGGACAACGCTGAGCGACCTCTGACCTCTGTCTGAAAACATGATTCCCACACAGAAGTTTTCTCATCTCTGACCAAATGTTACGTCACCAACGAACAGAAACAGCAGCTTGACAAAGCATCCCAACTCAAGGTCTACTTATGAGCTTTTCACAGAGCTTTCAACTGCGTCCACAAGGTCTTCATCGGTGGTCTTTATGAGCCGACGTTTTAAAACTCATCTCTTTAGCTACGTTTCCTCCCCTCGTCGTCACCACTCCAGAGATTTCAAACCTCTAAAACAGAGACTTTTAGAAACGCTGAGACCTTTGGAAATGATGATGTAAACACCCACGGCCACTCGGGTTTCTCATCTGCAGTTATCTGGAGAAATCATAACAGCTCCTGAGCTCACACACCAACAAACCAGGACTCTTAATAACAGATGGATTCAACATCACCAGAGTTCTAACTGATTGATCTGCCAGCGCCGGTGTTCCCGCCTGCCAGAGGCTGAATCAGCATCTGTCTGACACTGTGGAGAAACCGTGGGGTTACATCTGCACCTGGGTTAACGGAAATCTGCCTGACAGCAGCGCAGATGTCTGAGTCCAGTCAGGAGGAGAGGGAATCACGTGTCACCTCAGGTACGATCTGACCTTCACAGCTGGACGCCTCATTTCATACCAACACATCATCAACATCATCCTTTAAATCAACATTAAACTTCAAATCTGGATCAATTTACTTGATACTGATCAGTTTTATACAAACTAAACTGTTCAGACACAATGCGCCGCTCAGCCCTGATGCTTTGTGACGCTGCCTCGACTGAGCGCGCTCACTGCACCCCAGCCTGGTGATGACTCATGCTTCACCTCATACATTAAGCCTAATGAAAGGACGCCTGCAGGAAAACAAATGACCGCGAGTAAAATAAAAAAAATAAAAATACACAAGTACACAACCACTTCACAGAGAGAACATGATGTCTGCAGTTGGCCCTAATCTGGTTCAGTCAGCATGGGGGGGGGGGGGGGGGGGGGGTGTTGGGGGGGGGGCTGTGGACAAAAGGTGCAGAGATCTCAGCGTAATTTCTCAAGACAGACTTGCGTGCTGGCAGCGGTGGCAGTTATGTAACAGCTAAAAAAAACCCTGGTTTAAAAGAATCCCTGTGACTTCTTCTCACTGTTATTACTGTTATTACCCGACGTCAATCAGCCGCAGCGTTACATAACCGCTCTCTGACGGTCCATCTGCCTCCGGCTCTAATTTGGCACAATCACACTGTTCTGATATTGTGTGAGCGCTAAGGGAGAGAGCGCCGCAGTCGACACACAGACAAACAAGTGACTACAAACGGCGACACCTCCGGGATGAAACTGTTTGTCTCTGAGTCACGGAGTCGTCTCACAATCATGATCGTGGAGTCAGACGACCCGGAAACCCTCGAGTCATCACAGAATCCGTCCAGTTTGAGTCTTTACCTCGCCGTGAGCTGCCACCAGATGTTCAGCCGTCTTCAGACATGTCTGAGTTTACTGCAGCCAAACACAAGACGCACTTCTACTTACAGCACTTAACGAGAAAAGGAGGCTGACGCAGAGCAAGAGTGACTATGATGTGACGATGAGGCTTCTCTCTGTCATAAATAATCCTAACCTCTGAATCTTCAGGTGTTCAGATCAGTCTGACCTGGAAACTATGACAAAACAATCAAATCGATTAATTAATTAATAGATCAGACAGATCATATTCTTCTTTTATTTCCACTCCAACTGAAATCACAATATCTGCCAAGATGATGCCAATATGATTTATTTTGCATATCGTGCAGCCCTGCGATTAATCAAGACAACAACCTGCAGGTTAATCAATGAGACATTAACTGTTAGTTACTACAGTTATTGTGCGTTTCCTGTGTTATTTTAGAAATGGAGGATAATAACAGGCTGTGTTACTGGACAACAAATGCAGCTGCATTTTGCAAATTCAGGTATGAGACCAACTGTGTGATTTATAGTCTGAACAGAAAGTTTAAAGAGTAAAACTCCAGCACCAGCTTCACAATAAGAGCCGGAGGATCAGCTGACCCCAGCTGTGCAGGTCACAGGTCGGATGTTGTTTAAGATGGAGACATCGACCTGAATGTAAAACTTATTTTGAAAATCGAGTGTTGAAACTTTTGTCCTTCCTCAGTGTGAAGATCTTTTCATGTCATTGGCAGTTAAAGATCTTTGGGATTGTTTGGGAGTCTGATTCCTCACTTTCTGTCCTTTAGTGTGTGGAGCCTGTGTCGGTGTGGACACAGAGATTCAGATCTATATTGTGCCGTCAACATGGATTAGAAAGAAAAGGTGTATTTTAGAGAAGAAACAAACTCTGAGAAGAGAAAAAGAGCAAAACCTGAGTATAAACAAAGGCTTCAAACAGCCAGCGTGGCAGGTAACTCACTGATCCTTCTATAAACACTCAAACCCTGGTGTGTGTTGGTTTCATTCCCTGGCAGCACAGGACGGTTTATCCTACTACAGGTGGTCTCAGTGGGAGTTGAACCCCAAACCCCGCCGGTCTCGGTGCCTCGCTTTACCCGCCGTCGGCCCTGAGCGAGACGGGAGTTGCATCAGAGGCACAAACGGCTGAAACCTGAGAGTGAGCCTTATGTGGGTACAATCCTGACAAATGAGAGAGGATACGCGGAGCCTGGAGGGCGAGCAAACACACAGCGGTGAGGGCTAACTGGGTCACATGGTGCGTTCACTGACTGTCGGCTGGAGCGCTGACAAAAATCAGACAAAAGCAGCAGCAGCACACAAAAGGCTGAAGTGGAAAAGAAACGGCCGAGTTACTGCAGAGCAGCTCCGATAAAGAGACTGGAGATTAAAGCAGGCCTGTTGCACTCTGCTCCACCTGCTCCTCTGACAGGCCACAGCATCTAACAAACCTGAGAGCCTCTCATTCAGCCCACGACTGCTTGGATTTTGTATTTGAAGGACGATTTGCTGAGTTTTGTTAAAGCATCAAAAAGCAGAAAACACAGTGAACTGATGGAAGTTTTTCAAAATAGATCAGTTCTCATGTGGTGAAGAAACTCGAGCGAAGACTTTACTTTGAAAAGCAGTTGAGCTTCCTTGATTGCTGATGTTTTCATCCGTATTTTTGGTGTTTGTTGAAGGAACAACAACCTACAGTATTTAAAGTAGGGACAAACAGATGGATTTAAGAAATGACTAAACTCTCAGAGTCTGTGAAAGTCCACGAGACGTACATTTGTTTGTCTTAGTCGGCCCTGTGAGACTCAATCTGTGAGCGCATGGCTGTACAACCCGCCTGCACACGTGTCCACGCACAGACCACCAGTGTCACGTAAACATCTGCTGTCTGCATCCGAGTCAGCGCCTCAAGAAACACAAACACAGACACACAGAAAACTCACTTTCTAACCAGAACTCAAACGTAGCGTGTATTTAAATGTGGAATAAATACTAAATCAGGTAATAACTGCTTTCTTCTGAGTCAACATCACTGAACTACAAACTGCTGTTTTCAAAGACTGAACTTTTGAGTCCAAAGTTTAAAGCGAACATCAGTGATAAGTCCCTGAAGTGGAGAGTTTTAATATCTACAGCTCATAATAAAGAGCTAATAAAACTGCTGTTTTCACGCTCAACATAAAAACTAGAATCACCTCCTCCTCCACTCAGACTAGTTTCAGGTTACAGCCCCGTTTATCTGGAGTCATATAACGTTACACACTGGTTGGAAATTTTGTCATAATTGCTGTCAAGTCTTGCGTAATAGCCAAAAAGTTTTTTCTGAGGTCACACTGACCTTTGACCTTTAGCTGCCAAAGTCTAATCAGTTTGTCCTTGAGTCCAGGTTGATGTTTTTACCAAATTTTGAAGAAGTTCTGTCACGGTGTTACAAAGATATTGCATTCACAAGGCCAAAACCGTTTTTCGTGAGGTCACCACGCCCTTGACCTTTGACCTTTGACCACCAAAATCTAATCAGTTCATCCTTGAGTCCTAGTGAATGTTTGCGCCAAATGTGAAGAAGTTCCATCGAGGTGTTACTGAGAAATTTTGTCCACGAGAATGTGACGGATTGACAACCTGAAAACAATATGGCTGCTGCTCTGACTGTCGCCGGGCGGAAGAATAAAAACCGACCAATAACAGAAGAGAAGCTGAACCCCCTCGTCACACTGCCTGGATGATACCCATCTGAAACCTGACATGTGGTATATTATTACTCTTTGGCTCTGTCAGACGGCTGAGGCATTAAGAAGCAAATTATGTGACAAACATCCAACAACTTCCTGCGAAGACCGAAACAACAAAGCGTTAGCAGCTCCGGTTCTGCTGCTCGTCATCATCTGTTACAGCCTGTAGGTCCAGTCCGAGTCCGTCACAGGACAGAGGACAAACCTGTTTGTTAAATCTCTCGCTGAATGAAACTAAAGTGTGTTTCCCGCTGTGGGAAAAACAAAGTGAGCGATGTTCACAGAGGGTGGGCCGCGGCTCCGAGGCCAGACACAGAAAGTGGGTCACCTGGCTGCCAGGACTTCCATCCATCCTCCAACACACCTCACATGCAAATGAGCCCCACAGCGCCGCAGAGCACGCGGAGAGATGTGAGTCACGGCGCCGTAACTAGGCCGAGCGTCGACGTCTCACCTGCTTCACGAGAATCAGGAGTCGACTGAGAGGAGCAGCCGATGTTTGTTTGTTTGTTCGTTTGTCTCAGAGGGATGGACGACTTATTTACATAACGACACAACCACAGAGAGAGAGAGAGAGAGAGAGAGAGAGAGAGAGAGAGAGAGAGAGAGAGAGAGAGAGAGAGAGAGAGAGAGAGAGAGAGAGGACAGTTGCATCTCACGCTGAGAGGTTGCATAACATGATATGAATGTGAGCGACACATCCAGATGTGCGCTGTGGGGAGAAGAGAAAGGATGACAGAACTGCTGCTGTTGTTCCGAGTGAGTGAGTGAGCGAGTGAGCAAGAGAGAGAGTGAGTGAGTGAGTGAGTGAGTGAGAGAGTGAGTGAGTGAGTGAGTGAGCGAGAGTGAGAGAGTGAGTGAGTGAGCGAGTCAGTGAGCGAGAGAGTGAGTGAGTGAGTGAGTGAGTGAGCGAGTGAGCGAGCGAGAGAGAGAGAGAGAGAGAGAGAGTGAGTGAGTGAGTGAGTGAGCGAGAGCGAGAGTGAGAGAGTGAGTGAGTGAGCGAGTCAGTGAGCGAGAGAGTGAGTGAGTGAGTGAGTGAGTGAGTGAGCGAGTGAGCAAGAGAGAGAGTGAGTGAGTGAGCGAGTCAGTGAGCGAGCGAGTCAGTGAGCGAGTCAGTGAGCGAGTGAGTGAGTGAGCGAGTGAGCAAGAGAGAGAGTGAGTGAGTGAGTGAGTGAGTGAGCGAGTGAGCGAGAGAGTGAGTGAGTGAGCAAGAGAGAGAGTGAGTGAGTGAGTGAGTGAGTGAGTGAGTGAGTGAGTGAGTGAGTGAGTGAGTGAGTCACCATGTGCCACTGAACTCAGGGAAAATGGAAATGAGCAAAGGAACAGCGAGTCACTGCTCCGACTATTGTGTTGCGTCGCTCAGACAGCTGTGCAGCTGTGTGGCCACTGAGCACGCTCAGTCAGGTGCCTCTCACGCCACGCTACTGTGATGATGTACACTCACATTTTTTAACTTAATAACAGAATTACTCTCTTTTGTCTCGTCTCTTTTAGACACATCTGTCTGTTCACAACAGAAGTTTCCTTCTCCTTATAATATTATCTGCAGGTCAACAACACACACATGTTCCTAAACAAAGCCGACCGACGCACAAACACAGCAACCTCCACTTTCCAAACAGTCACGTACGACACAGACGGACTCTTCTGCAACAGTGTCATCATCCTCATCCTCATCTTCATCTTCGTCATGTGACCCAGACGACTGAGCAGAAATAGATCTCATTCTGCCCGAACTCCACTTCTGAGCTAATCCAATAAAAAGAGGCTGAAAGAGTTTCAGTTTCAGTCTCCTCCTGACACTAACAGCGACCATGTGACACGTTGTTTACACCCCCACGCAGGAGTCGAACCAACAACCTCGTGCCTTGCTCTAAACCGGGGCAGAAACAAATGAACAAATCTGAATTACATTTGGGCAAAATGAGGATTAGATAAAAAATCTGTCCACCATGATCATTTACATAAGATGTCAGTTTGTATTGAGCTGAACGGCTGTAAACCAGCGAGGACTGTTGTGTTAGCTTAGCGCCTTGGCTGCTAGCTTTACAGACCTCACGGCAAACACAGCGACGTCTTGGATAAACTTCACTACTTTCCGACAGCTGACGTGAACAAGCTTCTAACTGTCTTTGTTACAGTAAATCCATGTGAAATCACAGCTCCGTCTTTGTCTTTCACGTCTGTGTTTGGTGTCAGACGACGGCGTGGTTAGAAAAATCAGGAATTTGAGCAGCAGCTTGGAAACGACATTTCATGTTTCGGTCACTGCTTCAAACTTGTTGCAACAGAAACAGAAAAACGTGCGAGTGAGAAGCAGCTTTATTGTGAATTCAGCTTGTTAAAATACTGCGCATGTGAACACAGTGAGGAGGAGGGAACAGATGAAGAGATGAAACCAGCTGATATGAGACTGAATGATGATGCAAGAGGGTCCAGCCATAAACCAGGATTTGACCTCGTCTTGTTTCCGGTCTGCATCAATCACTTTACAAATATCCCAGTGAACGCAGACTCAGATTTCCTTTACAGTGCACTTCTGCCAAGGTTACAGGTTTTAAAATGGTGAATTTCATTTTGCAGTGTTATTATGAACTGATACACTCCAAGAGAAAAAGCCAAACATAAGCAATACAGGATTAATATGACACTGCTTTCTGTAAAGCAACACACCACGGCCAACATACAATCTGTAAAATCACGTCCCGTAGAATAAACAACAAAACTGACAGACTGAGGCAGTTGCTGCTCACTGACGTACTCAGGGCTTCAAACCAACAACCCCAGGCAGTGTCGGTGCCTTGCCTCCAAAGCGTATAAAAGGCTTCAAGGACCACATCATCTTTTCTCCCACCTACGTCAAACAAATCGATTTCATGTGCCGCTTTATAAACCTTTGTACAAACAGGCTCAAATAGCTTTTCAGCGTGTGTTTGTTCAGGTTATAGGAGGTTCATAGGAGTTTTATTTTATCAAAGCTACAAAATCAGGACAACAAAATCATCAATGTCAGAATCAGTCGACCATTTGTATTTCAGAGAATAACCGAGCCGCTGAAAGACCATGTGCAAGAATCACAAAGTATTTACATCTAATTTAGGAGGTTGTAATTCACACATGCTGGAGTAAATCTGACAATGTTCCTGCTCACGACCCATTTTACCTCCTCTGAGTTTCATCAACACTGGTTTAAGATTTAATCAGTGAAAACTACTGGAAAAATGAAATGACTGTAAACACAGAGCGGCTTTATCAAATGTCTTTATCCCACTCACAAAGGAAACGCCACTTTCACAACCAGCTTAATATCACTGCCGCCTGTGTCACCCATTAGAACCAATAGTGGATCAATATGCAGCTGCTGGTATCAAACCTGATTCCTCTGATTTGTTTCTTGTCTTATTTGTGAGGTTTTAACGTAAAGGCGTCATTTACAGCAGGAAACCCAAGGAACTGAAGCTGCAACCCTGCCAGTGCTGGTACCTCACCGCCACTTTGTCTTCTCTGGAAGAAGACTTTAGAAAAATGTGGAAAACCGACCTCATAACTGGAAACCACGAGGAATTGAAAGCAAGTTGAAACCACAACACACAAGAAGGAGGTGCCACACACTGAATTTGGAGTCGATGTATTTCAGGATGTGAAGAAACAAACAGCAGGATTAACCCAGGGCTGTCACCCTGCTTTCATACCCGCACCCAGCAGCATCCCCCCCCACCCACCCACCCACCCCCTGACATGTCCTACCTTCAATGGCGATGACATGCTCCCGGATCTGGTTCTGCAGCAGCGGCTCCTCCACCCGCTCCAGCAGCTCGTAGATGGAGTAGATGTTCGGGTGCACGGACTCGAACCTCTGGATCTCGGCTCGGATGGCGGCCGAGTTGGCGACATGCTGCTGGTAGTTCATCACTGCAGCACCCTCTCTGGATCCCACAGTTTAGCACGAAAAAAACAGGAGCCACTTGCGGGGCTTTGAGGGTGGTGAGACGGGGTGTTTGCAGGAGAGAAGAGCCTGGTAATGAGGACGGGGAGAGCTCTGACCTCCAGGAAGGGAAACAACCTCAGAACCACATTAAATCATTAAATTAAATCATGCTTTTTCCTTCTGTATCCTGGTGAACTTCACTCACTGTTTACCAGCTGGTTTGCAGTTAATTTAAAATGCTTAGGTTGGAGGACTTTCAAAATAATCAAGACTCTTAATCCTCCTCTACATCCCTGGATTTTATTTTCTTCTGGAAGTTTTCTCCAGGGTTTTGTTTTGGCGCAGGCGGCCAAGGCTGCTGCTACTGGCCGGTGAAGGCAGCTGTTCCCCGGGGTGTCCCGGCTCCCAATTCCGGTGCGGCGACAGATGTGCGGCAGTCCGAGCACCGCCTCCCCATATCCTCACAGTCCGTGTAAGATTAAAACGACACTTACTCCGGTTTAGCTGGATTTACAAAAGCTTTTAGAGTCACTTACAGTCATAACTGACCCGACGAGGAGGATAAAAAAAACGGCCTTGTTGCTAGGTGGCTGTGCTAGCCGGCTAAAGCTAACTAGCTGTAGCTTCCAAGCCGGGGAGAAGAGGGGAAAACTCACCGTTTTTCCGCCGTTAAAGTCCGCTCTCCATGCCGGCTGAGAGGGAGGTTAAAGCCCGCGAAGAGGAGACTGGATGTGCCGTTTTAAAAATCTAAAGTAAAAACAGCAGCTGTTGACAGAGCGGCAGCTTGATAAACAGTTAGTTAGGATGCCTGTTCCCGTCCGTCCGTCCGTTGTTTTTGTCTCCGCTCCGGGACCAGCTGCGCAAATTAACGCCCTCAGTCCAACATTTAAATCCCAACGAGCGTGAAACCCGCGGAGCTCGCGCGCTTTTCCCCAAATGTAGCTCAGGTCGCTGTAAACGACACGTAATCTCACAGGTAAGTCCCGCACACGGCGCCCAAACACTCAGCCGTTCCCCCTTCCCTGAGCGGTGAGGTCCATCCCGTGCAGACCGGAGCCACAGTATCCCAGCCGGGAACGTCATTACCGTCAATGTGTTTCCTCCCACGAGCTCAAGCTACACACAGCGACCTGCGCTGGTTCCGGTGCGGATTTTCAAAATAAAAACCAGCGTGTTTTTATGTTGCTGTCAGGGCTGGAGCAACTTACAGAAGAAATACAGAGAAAGTCTTCAAAATGTTAATTATTTTTACTTGTTATTTACATTGTATATCTGTTATATATATTGTATATTGTTATTACATATAGTATTTCTAATTTATCTTATTTATTTTAGACTCTGTTTCTTATTTTATTTCTTAATACGTTTCCCCTTATCTTGTCTTAATTATAGTAATTAAAGAAAAATTAAAAATATAATTGATTATGAGATAATGACCCCCCCGGACTTTTTCATTAACCCAATAATCATTTTGTAACCCTAACCCACCAATGAGAGAAAACAATAAGAAAATGCACATCACTGTTTCCCAGAGTCCATGTTGACATGTTCAAACGTCTTGTTTTGTCTGATAAACCATCAACTCAAAGACAGGACAAAGAAAAACGACAAATACTCACATTTGAGAAGCTGGAACAAGCAGCAGTTTCACATCAATTTTCTGTTAATGGACTAATTGTTTCAGCTTTAATCAGTTATAATAAATGTACATGCATATACAACCACCATCGTCACCATGTGTTAACAAAGACTGAGATACCGTTTAAAGCTCCGTTAAAAATGACATAAAAACATGAAATAAACACACAATGAAATGTTATATTTTCAGTTTTGATATGTACTTCTTATCATTTGTTTTTGTTTTCTTGTTTTTTTTTTACTGCTTGTGTTTTTTGTTTTTATTTCTATAAAATGAGCAATGAATATATTTTCTGTCTCAACTGCTGAACAGATGTTATAATAAAACTAAAATAGACATAAAAAGTCCCTCACACCACCTGTTTCACACTCAGAAACGGTAATATCATCATCATCATCATCATCATCCTTATCATTTTCTTTTCTTTTGAGCTAAAAAAAAAAAAAGGCGCTATTTTTTGGCATACCTTGTGCTTTTATTTTGAGCATCAAACCTCCCTTCTTCCGGTCCTCTTCCAGCGTAGTGCTGCTTACTTGACGCAGGCGCATTCAAGAACATAGTTATTGCGTGGAGGCTGCGCACAAATAACTGACGCAGGAATGTGTTTATTCCTCTGATTCCTCTTTTTAATTCCCTTATTTTGACAGTGGAATGTATGAAATCAAAGGGCCCCTTCAAAATAAAGTTGTAAAGCACTATTGGACGTGTCAGAAAAGAAGAAGAATCAGTCAAGCTGTAGTGGTTAATGCTTCATTCCAGTGTTTATTTGCTATATTTTTATGAACATATTTGCATCTGTGTTTTCTACATTTATAATAAAAACAAACTAAATGATCAGAAATCAATGGTATTGATCCCTCCATGTGTGTCATATGAAAATACCTCATTCTCAGAGTCTCTTTGAAAGTTCAGCACTGTTCCAACAGCGTGCTGCGGCACTATTGTGTAGAGGCTGGTATTTTCTCTCCATCCAGCAGTAAATAGTGCACAATGCCGCTCTTTTTCTTCCCACTGCTCGTAGCTTTGATGCAGCACTCGTGTTCCCCCACCATGAAGTGCGTTTCTGTGCCGTCATCTACAAACTCTCCCTGTGGACGAGAAGACAGAGCTTCAGGTTTCCCTCCAGAGTCTGGCAGGAGAATATCAGAGGTTTTATATCTGAAGCCATCACACTTTTTGCTGATCATCTACTTTCCATGTTTCCATTTTTGCACTTTTGCATTTGCACATTTTTGTGTATCTATCATATTTATTTTTGATTTCATTGGCTCTGTTTTTACTTATTTACTTCCTCTTTTCTAACTGTGTGTCGAGTCATTTCCCTGTGGTGATCAATAAAGGTTATCTGAAGTAAAGATAAACCTCAAAAAGTCAAACAGCTGATTCAAAAAAAGCATGTTTCCTTTGAATCTTATTTTGAAAGGAACTCTTGGAGGATGGAAACATCTGTCTTAATGGAGGACAGAGGAACAGAAACAATTGATTCATGTAGTTTCATAAACATATGAAGATTTTTCCTGTTTCATACAAACTGTCAAATCCTGTCAGAACATGTTGACATGAGTCTCTCTGAAATCTAAATTTTGACTCTAAAACCGAATGATCGTCTTATTTTATGAGATGCTGCCACTTGTTTGTTGGTTTATCTGTTTGTTCTGTTTTGTTTTTGTGCGTTTTCTTAAACTCACACAAAGAAAACTCACAACTACCAACGTGTCACAGGAGATGAGGCACTTTTCAACACTATTATAATTATTATTATTATTATCATGCAATAAATCAGAGGTAGAATACTTCATTCTGTACAACATGTGTTCAACTAAAGAGCAGACTGTAAAACAAACCACTCATCACATATTAACTATTATTAATTTCAAGTTTCTGTTTATATCTTTATTGATCTGATGGAACAGCTGTTTGTTTCAGCTGCTGATGAAGCTTAATTTACTCAACATTCATGAAGTTTATTATCTCAGTACCATGAGACTGAAGCTCTTAAATTAACGTCGACATTATTGATGTTTATATTTTCATAGATGAACAAAGTGACTCTCACCATTGTGTCCATCTTCTGCCCGTTGCACCAAACATCCATCGTGTCTTTCTCTGGCGCACAAAGGAAGAGAGGAGGCGTTTAATGCAGCAGTGTGTAATAACTGAAAATAAAAGATACTTTATATATTATTATTATTATTTACAAAAAGTGAACTTATTGATTGTCTGTCTTTTCTTTACTGCTTGTCCCAGTCTGTCTGTGATTATCTCTAATTACATAATTATCCGCAGCGCCCACCCGTCACTGACTTCACCTGTCTGTGGTAAAGGTGCATCAGGTTCGCTCTCTGTTGTGTAACCAGGTGCTGCCGGTTGTCATGTTTCCTAAAATACCTGCACTGCCCTCGGCCTGAGCAGATTACCCAACAGTGGGTCAAGTCTTCACCTACATTCCCTCCTGCGGACGGCCGACCAATCACATCCTGCAGATAACAGCTCAAGTCAACGGCAGAGTTTCCCCGGCTCACCCAGTACGACCCTGTAGTCCTCCCCCTCCACCTTCAGCAGCCAGGTCTTGGTGCTCTTGGCTCTGTTGTCGATGAACTTCTGCAGACTCTTCCCGTCCACCTCCAGCGAGTACTCGTAGGCGAAGCCGGTGATGGCCTCGATGTTTATGGTGGCTTTGGTGTTGCTGCCTCCGACCGTGAAGGTTTCCTTTCCAACCAGCTTGAACATCCAGTCCTTCCTGATGACTTCCTGTCCAGGAAACACGTCTGCTTTAATGGCCGACACATAAACACCTGCTGCTCAACAGTAATTCACCTGTTCGTCGGTGTTTCTGCTGCTTCCTGTGAGTCACCACTGACAACCACAGAAACTAACCAGTTTGAATCAACAGAAAGAAGAAGAAGAAGAAGAAGAAACTGCGTCTTCATCAACTTTACCACAGTTCAGAGGGAAATATTGAACTTTTATATAACGAACAGATAAACTCTTACAGGTTAAGATAATATATTATAAGACTATAGATCCCAGGGGAAACTCTCAGGTGTAAGTACTTAGCATTAGCCCCAAGAGCTACAATACATAAAATCCAATAATCATGGGCCATTAACCATAATGAGTACTTTTACTTTTGGTACTTCAGTGCCTCAGAAACATACTTCAGTTCAGCAGCTGAGTGAATCGTATCAGGGACTTGGTCCTGCAGTAACTCAACCAAAGGTCTCAGAGAAATACAATCCTTCGTCACAAACACAAACTGAAAACACCTTGAAAAGTCACATTACTGATAATGAATGAGGTGGAGTCACCAGTAAAGCTGATCTGACGGAGTTCGGAGGTCACAGACACTCTGACACGCGCTGGGTCTCACCTGTCCGTTGACACAAACAACACGTTTCCCGGTGGTGGTGCCATGAGCAAACTCAATCCTGTAAACGCCGTCACTCAGCGCCACCTCCCACAGGGCGACCAGGTCTCCGCTCAGCATCTCCGACTCTCCTCGGGATCCCGTCTGGAAATCAGAGAATCAGCCGGACCGTCATGTTCGGGAGCTGGATCTGAGGAGCGTCCGTCCCGGCCCGCGGTGCTCGGCCGTGGTGCCGGCTCAGCAGCAGGTGTATTACTGTAAGAGGCTTAGAGACCACAGCTCGCTCTACACTGCCACAGGCAATTAGCACAGGATTTAATGTCAGGCTGAAACAGAGGAAACCCATCCTGCTGCTCCGCAGCTGACCTCAGGTCTGTACCGGGACAAGACAGTAACAAGAACAGCTTAACAAAGGTAAACAGGGACGTTATCGACCTACACACCGGATCAAAGAGGAAATAAAGCTTTATGAGGCCGTTCTTCATTCTGGCGTCAGACTCCATGATTTTACTTTCTGAGAACTGTATTTACCAAACTACAGAAGTAAAGTGACACGTCCTTCATTTATCCAGGTAAGAAGAGAGTGAGGCCAAGAGGGCGACGTCAGAAGAAGAAGAAGAAGAAGAAGAAGAAGAAGAAGAGGAAGAAGAAGGAGGCCAAGAAGAAGAAGAAGAAGAAGAAGAAGAAGAAGAAGAAGTAGAAGAAGAAGAATGGATCTCAGTCAGACACAAAACACGTCCACAAGCATCAGATCACCACAAGCTCAAAAACAGTTTTAATGTCTGTTCTCGGTCACAGAGTCACAGATTCACAGAGTCAGACTGTTACTGAGGAAACCATGATCTCACCAACACACAGAGTCCTTCAGTCACTCACGACACGAGGGCTGAGATCACACGCAGCAACAACCACCGACGACGTGTGACTGTGAAGGAAGGCTCCGACCTAACGACACAACACAACACAACAACACAACAACACAACACAACACAACACAACACAACACAACACAACACAACACAACAACACAACACAACACAACACAACACAACAACACAACAACACAACACAACACAACAACACAACACAACAACACAACACAACACAACACAACACAACAACACAACACAACACGACACAACACAACAACACAACACAACACAACACACACAACACAACAACACAACACAACACAACAACACAACACAACAACACAACACAACACAACACAACAACAACAACACAACACAACACAACACAACACAACACAACACAACACAACACAACACAACAACACAACACAACACACAACACAACACAACACAAAACAACAACACAACACACAACACAACAACACAACACAACACAACACAACACAACACAACACAACACAACACAACACAACACAACACAACACAACAACACAACACAACAACACAACACAACACAACACACAAACACAACAACAACAACACAACACAACAACACAACACACAACAACAACAACACAACACAACACAACAACACAACACAACACAACACAACACAACACAACAACACAACACAACACAACACAACACAACAACACAACAACACAACACAACAACACAACAACACAACAACACAACAACAACACAACAACACAACACAACACAACACAACAACACAACACAAAACAACAACACATCTAAACTACATGATCATCCCTGTGCTGTGATCACCTGCCTGTGGAACAGATTTAGGGGAGTTTGGTCTCACCTGTGAACAGGCTCATTCACCTGTGCTGAGGCTGATGCATCAATGCACCTGCTCTTTGTTGAACATGTTGGATATTCACATTAATCCTCTTTTCTACCTTTGTCACATTTGTGTTCGTTGATTCATTTAATTTTCAGACTCACTTGCCTCAAACTGTCGGCTGAAGGGTGAGTGAAGTATTTAACAGGAAGTGGAGACAGGTGACCGTCAGGTGACGTAGGGGAGCTGCTGGTCTGAGCATCAGTGCGTCCGGCAGGAGTCTCTGTCCAATCAGACGCAGCTCCAGCAGTGAGTCACAGAGCCGCCTTTGTCCCTTTGATGAGTCTGATCTCTGAGCTGCAGCACAACAACTCACTGACTCATGTTCTGTGGAAAACTTTACTCATCCTCCTCCTCTGCTCGTCTTCCTCAGCGAGGTCAGAGGTCAAACAGCTGACCTTTTACACAAACCACTACTTTAATATTTAACTAATTATATTAATCTTTCATTGATTTGAATTCAAACTCAGGTTAATCGACCTTCAACTTTAACTGTTAACTCATGTGAGGAAGAGGAGGGAGAGCAGAGGACGGTTCATACAACAGAAGAAGAAGAACGACACATTAAAATGTTTTAACGAATTATTTAAATGCTGAGATTTTTTAATTTGAACTTTTGTTTAACTGATGAGAGGAGGAAGAGCTGCTGCTGGTTCAGATCCAGAGTCCAGGTCATGACCTGATGTTGTCTAATATCTGAGAAGATGAGTCACATCAGACAAAAGCATCATCGTCACTCTTCATCGAGTTTGTTCCTCTCGTTGTTTGAACCTTAAAGTTTGATCAGATTTTTCCTCTGAGGACAGAAACAGTCAGGAGCTGGAGTTCTGGTTTTAACATCTTACCTGGAGCTGAAAACCTCCTGCACACCTGCTGGTGACGTCATCTCCAACCTGAACCTCCTATTCACAAACTTTATTGACTGTTCATAGATAAATTCATGTTTGAGCTACGATCAGTTTCATTATCGCTTCATTAGCTGATTATTATTTATACGTGCCTGAGGTGACGTCATGAAACGTCTCGTGTTGTCCGATCAAACCCAGAGATTCAGTTTACGACAGAGAAGAAACAGATTCTCTGTTTTTCATTCAAAAAATGACTTTAACAATTAATTGATTATCAGAACAGCTGCTGATGAATTTTCTGCCAATCGACTAATTGTTGTTGAAGTGAGAAACTGCGGCAGCTGCTGCACGAGAACAAAGAAACAGGAAACTTGATTTTGGGAAACTTTTGAAACTAGTTCATACTTCATTTTCATACTTTAATCAACTTTAATTAATTTGAGAAAAAATGTTTCGTCTGTCGTTGAATGAGATTAAAGAGTAAATGTGAATGAAACAAACATGGAAGTTACTTCATGTTTAAACTTTATTAAACATGACACAGCTCGTGGTGTCTGATCAGTCACTTTCTCTAACTGAAGTCAGAGCGCCATCTAGTGGCCGCTGCGTTCATAAACTGCATCATGTCATTCATTCTCCAACGCTTTATTTTCCCTTCCAGGTGGAGGAATTTTCAAATTAAGAGTGGATAATTAAGAGTCACGTGACTGAGTCGTTAGCTGCTTTTATCTAATGAGTCAATGGTTGTTTTAATTTTTGTACCTTATTAATAAAGTCACATTGACAGCTGCTTTGATCTTTACTGCACCGCAGGTTTTATTCTGAAGCCCAGGTTATTTTTTATTCTCTTTCCTGGGAAGTTTGTCAGAGAGAAACAAGTAATTTGATTCTATTTTTAGGGAAAAGAGGAATTTCTTTGCAAGAAAAACTTTCTTTTAGAAAGTGTTACTTAGTTTTATATGTTCTTCTTATTTCATAATCAGAATGATGTTTGTGTGGATGATAATACATCTGGTTTCAGCTGCTGAAAACAAAGAAAAAGATAAATCTTAAACCGTCTCATCAACACAAACGAAGCTTCAGTGATCGATCCGTCTTTTCTTTTATTATCAAATGGATATGAGGTTGTCTGTGAGTCGACAACAACACAAACACACACACACACACACACACACAAACCGATTTCAGCTGGAAAAGTGCAACAGAACGAGTCCCTTCAACCCACAGACCTCAGAAATACCTTGAGGATAATGATGCGAGTGATTTAAATAGTCGATCCCTTTGAAACGTGATTATAAATTATAGTTGTGTTCGTAAGGGAGGTGGAGAATAAAGCTTTCATACAAATGGAGTGTCTGAAGTGTCATTACATATCAGGAATGTGTGAAAAAACTAAACAAGAAGGGAGGTAAAGGGAGAAAGTCAGGAAACACACGAACAAACTGACGACTGCACAGATTATTGATTCAACGTTTTGGCTTCTGATCAACAGTTTAAAGGACGAAGCTGCTGCTGAGATTCCTGAAGGTTTTTCAACAGCTTCATGGAGACGACAGAGACCACAAAGACCGTTTAAGGCACAAAATCTCACAGTGGAAATTTCTGATTTTGGAGAATTTAGTTAAAAAAAAAAAAACAAACTTGTGTTGAGATTGTGAAAGTTTCCCTTTGAAGTTGTGACTCCTCGAACGTGTCGGCCTTTGTTTTCCACATTAAACAGACTCAGCTTTAAACAAAGACTCTGTTTGATTCTGCTGTCGGGAAATTTCTCTGTGAGAAGAAGAAAGGAAACGTGTCGAAGACTTGGCCGTAAGTATGTGGACACATCTCAGTGCTTTGGTATGGGGTTGTTACACGCTGTATGATAACAGCGATCTTCCGGGTTATCAGGCAGGTCACATGGCGCAGGTGTTGGGTCTCACCTGTCAGCACAGCATGACAGTGTTAAAGCCTGTTAATTGGTAAACACAACTCTTCTTCTGCAGTGATTTAATGGCACCGACTGGAGGAACAGCTCCACCAACTGTTAACGTGAGGTGGATACAAACACATTCATCTGCTTTTGTCTTTTTCAGATTCACAGGACATTTGGACAAACTCAGATCGTCTCAGTTTGGATCCTGCAAACCTGCGTCACACTGAGCCGGTCCGTCATACATGTCCAAGCTTCTGTTCCTGCTAAATGACTTTACAACATGCTGCTGTTCTTCTACCAGAAATAATAAAATGACTGTCACTGTGAGAGTTTCATTTTCTTGTTTTAAAGGCAGGGATGTTTTTGATATTTCAGACCTTTGTGTTTGTCTACTTCCTGTTTTAATACGACAACGCCCCCGTGCATAAAAACCAGCTCCATAAAGAAGTGGTTATCCCGGTTTGGTGTGGAAAGTCCTGAGTTCTGACCTCAACCCCATCCAACAGCTCTGAACTGGACCGTGAGCCAGACCTGATCAACCGACATCAGCGCCGGACCTCACTGAACAGCTGTCGCACGTGTCCACATACTTTTGGCCACATGTAGTAGTTTGAATCTGCAGAATCTGTAGATAAAGAGGAAGCAGAATGAGGGAAGTACCGAGGTCACCAGACACTAACACTCACATGCAGCAGCTGTGGAAGTGAGACTCCTCTGGTGAAACATGAGCTCAAACACGTCGGGTCTTAAATGTGGAGTTTATACATTTGGAGAAAAATACTTTTCAGGGGAGTAAAAATAAATGCCCAGAGAAAGGAGCAGGCGAGGAGTCAGAGTATTAACTGGAGGTTTTTAAAGTAACTGCAGCTCTCAGGGAGATTAATGGTGTGAAGCTGCTGCCTGCTCCGTTCAGTCGCTTCAGTCCTTTTCTTGTTGTTGTTGTTGTTGTGGTTTTTCTTCCTGGTTTTGGCACGTCATCACCTGCAGGTTAAAGTATGCAGCAGCGCTTCTTCTTCTTCTTGCCGCTCGGTCCGTTTTTGTCTTTGCTCTCGGACATTTTCTTCTTACGAACCTCCCGCATGAGGTCGAAGAACACCTGAGGGAGGGAAGAAGAGGGAGGGGCGTTAACGGGTGGAGAAGGGTCCCGGAGCTGCACAGCACACGCACCTTCCCTCGGGGCAGGAAGAACTGAGCTGCAACATGTCGGCACCAGCTGATGATGTTTCAACTTCTTCAGTAAATCTGACGCTAACCTGCAGCTGCACCTCAGGAATGTACAGAGCCACAAGGAAACAGGAAGGAAGCTGACAAAGAAACTGAGTTCCTGTTTCCTAGAAGCAGGTCAAGCACCTGAGCTGATCACAACAGCCACCTGACAAACATCTGTGCAGATGTGTCTCGAGTCTCCGGATCACAGCTCCTGCTCCGTTCTTCAGAGCGACTGAAGAAGCTGCAGAACTCGGAGTTAATGAACTCAGGTTTACTTCCTGAAGCTTCCCTCCACGCAGACAGACAGGAAGTAAAAACACCACGTCACAACAAACGAGCTCTTAACGAGCCTCTCGTGTCCTCGCCGTGCACGTACCTTGTCCACGTTGGCTCTCGTCTTCGCCGAGGTCTCCACGTACTGAACCCCCCACTCGCCCGCCTTCGCCGTGGCCTCGTCTGCAGAAACCTGCCGCCGCTCCTCCAGGTCCGACTTGTTCCCCACCAGGAGCAGAGGGATCGCCTCCTCCTCCTTCACCCGCAGGATCTGCTCCCTGACACACACACACACACACACACACACACACACACACACACACACACACACACACACACACACAGAAACATCTGGGTGAGAAACATCTGGGTGAGAAACATCTGGATGAAATGGACAGAGTACAGCAGCGAAGACTCGAGGAGGACGGGTTCCTGTCTTTAAACCAGCAGGCGATACCTGAACTCGGACGTGGCGGTGAAGGACTCGTGCTCTGTGATGGAGAACACCAGCAGGAAGCCCTCGCCGCTGCGGAAGTAGTTGTCTCTGATGGCGGCGTAGTCCTCCTGACCCGCCGTGTCCAGGATGTCGATCTGGACGTCCTCGCCGTCCAGGACCACCTTCTTCCTGTAGCTGTCGGCCTTGGTGGGCTCGTAATCCTCCACGAACTACGAGCAGAGAAAGGATTATGTGACAGGAAGTGCAGGGAGCAGGGGTTCATGGGAAATGCGGTCCTGAAGTCTCACCTCGTCGTACATGAACTGCAGGGTGAGGGCGGACTTCCCCACGCCGCCGCTGCCCACCATGATCACCTTATGGAGAACCAGGGAGGTCTGGTTCTTGTTCTTGCCGGACGCCATGACTCTGGTCTACGTCAGTCCAGCAGCTCACAGCTCCGCCTGACTACTGAAGACCAGCAGAGACCAGCAGGGACCAGGAAAGACCAGGAGAGACCAGCAGGGACCAGCAGGGACCAGGAGAGACCAGCAGGGACCAGGAGAGACCAGCAGGGACCAGCAGGGACCAGCAGGGACCAGCAGGGACCAGCAGGGACCAGGAAAGACCAGGAGAGACCAGCAGGGACCAGCAGGGACCAGCAGGGACCAGCAGAGACCAGCAGGGACCAGCAGGGACCAGCAGGGACCAGCAGGGACCAGGAGAGACCAGCAGAGACCAGCAGAGACCAGCAGGGACCAGCAGAGACCAGCAGGGACCAGGAAAGACCAGGAGAGACCAGCAGGGACCAGCAGGGACCAGCAGAGACCAGCAGAGACCAGCAGGGACCAGCAGGGACCAGGAAAGACCAGGAGAGACCAGCAGAGACCAGCAGAGACCAGCAGGGACCAGCAGAGACCAGGAGAGACCAGCAGAGACCAGCAGAGACCAGCAGGGACCAGCAGGGACCAGCAGAGACCAGGAGAGACCAAGAGACCAGCAGGGACCAGCGGAGACCAGCAGAGACCAGAAGAGACCAGAAGAGACCAGAAGAGACCAGCAGAGACCAGCAGAGACCAGCAGAGACCAGCAGAGACCAGCAGAGACCAACGGGGACCAGGAGGGACCAGGAGAGACCAGCAGAGACCAGCAGAGACCAGCAGAGACCAACGGGGACCAGGAGAGACCAGGAGAGACCAGCAGAGACCAGCAGAGACCAACGGGGACCAGCAGAGACCAGCAGAGACCAGCAGAGACCAGCAGAGACCAGCAGAGACCAGCAGGACCAGCAGAGACCAGCAGAGACCAGCAGAGACCAGGAGAGACCAACGGGGACCAGGAGAGACCAGGAGAGACAGGCAGATAAAAATACTGGCTGATGAACATGATTCAAAATGTTTTAAATGAGCTTAATGTAAATTTTCCATAAGAATAAAATCTAATAAAACAGGTTTCATACTTACCAAACTCCTAAACCTCTGTAACGCAGACCTGCAACAACAAGATGAATTGATCGATTATCATTTATCAATAACCAGAGGATGATTGGTGGTTTCACTTGACACCTGATCATTTGTCTGAACTCTGATTAAAACTTATAATCAATTAAATCAGTGACAAATCTATAATCATAGCGTTAATTATTCAGTAATAAAACAACAGATGCAATAATAAATAAACAAACACAGATTTGAATTTTCTGCAGCTGCACATTAGAAACGAAGACGAATCTTTTGTGACACGTTGATTAAACTGGACTGAACCAGTTTCATCCTCGTCACCTGATTCAAACGTATCAAACATGATCAGTTTACAGATGCACATATAAAAAAAGAGTGAATCATTAACTGTAACTGTCACCTTTCACCTGCGACTGTCATAAAGACATATATCGTCTCACGTGACAAACTGCAGCTGCTTCCTATTCAAACTGACATGAATCACATTATATTTGTCTTCGTTAATGATATTTTACATTATTTAATATTTCTATGATTTATTTTCCTAGTTGCAGCTTCTGCTTCAAACTGGTTCCGAACGTTTTCATTGTTCAGTGGATTTTATTTTCTCCACATTAGTGGTCGGCCCCTCCTGAGCCTGCTACACATGCAGGTTTCATTATCTCATTCAACCAGTACACGACTGATTAAACGACTAGTTAATGAACTGATGACTCGACTGGCAGAACATTCAAATAGTTGGTTAATTGTAAAAGTCTCTGTTTAAAGCAACCGCGTCAGCTGAGTCTCAGATGTGGAGACTTTTCACAGTTTTATACGACAGGAAACGAAACATTTGGGTTTCTGATAAACATCTATTTGAACTTATAAAGTCAAAACCAAATGAAATGATCAATAATTAAAGAGAATAGTTGAGTTTATGGTCGGGCTGCAGGGTACGCACAAAACGATGATGATGTGATTTCTGTACCAAACAAACATGTTTCTTTACCTGTGGAGAATATAGGACCTGCAGGTCGGGCGTCTCTGCAGCAGTTTTCCTTCATAAAAAGCTAAAGCTCCTGGGAATTGAATATTGTGATTTCAATTATATTCTGATTGATTGTGCAGCTCTATCTTTTGGTTATTGTTGGTGGAATATTACGACCTGCCTGAGACTTTCTGTGTCAGATAATAAACACGTGAATTAATGGATGATAAATCACAGCAGAGTTGATCTGCTGCTTCTATTTACATCTGTGCTTGAAGTCCTTCTACAGAGGCAGGGGCCCACAGACCCGCGGGCCCCTGAGCGTGCTCCAGTGGCAGTGTTTGGTGAAGGGCCCTGTGATAAAGGGCCACTGTAAACACACTGCAGGGAGGTACGTGACCTTTCCAGCTGTCTGCCAGAGGAAGGACACTGAGGCCAGAGCAGCAGCAGCAGCAGCAGCGGCTCAGTGATACACACTGTGAACAGCCTCAGCTCTGCACTCAAACACACGGTGAACCCGCTGCTGTGACAAAGAGGAACTATAATTCACCCTGTCCTCACTCCGCTCCAGCTTCCTCTCTGTGTTCACCAGCTGACAGCTGTGAAACACTTTCTACAAGACACTCCACAGCCGCCTCGGGTCCCGCCTTCAGCCCACACGGCGCCTCTGATTGGCCGAAGTCTGGAGCAGGACCCATCCTATTGGCCGCTCGTGCCGTCCGTTAGCAGGCAGTTAGCTAGCCAGTGAAGCAGCGACAGATAACGCTTTCTTTTCCCTCGGACGTTAAAACGTTTTCCCGCCGGAGCGGACAACGTCACGGCGGCTTCAGACACCTTAGAAAAACTGCCACAACTCACCTGGTGACGTGTTCTCCTGTCCAGCGCTGAGAAATCTGCCATAAAGCGACGCACACACAACTTTCACAAGTTGACCAGGAGACTCTGCCCCACCTTGTACCCGGACTCAGCCGAAGATCGTCTATGTCCGAGCAGAGGAGTCACTCTGCAGCTGAAAATGGCGCCGCCCGCAGAGCCGTCACAGAGGCGTCTTTTTCAGTGCCTGAGAAAAAATACACTCGGTACGAACCAACGCGTTTCACGTTATTTGACTTAAAGTAGAATGACATCAGATGTGGGCGCGTGCAGAGAAATGTGGCTCCTCCTTCTTCTATTGAGAGCAGCTCGTGGTCTAATGAACCCAGGAAAAGCACGGAGTGATACATCTTACCTTGTATTTCCTCTCAGCACGAGGCAGATAACAGTAACAGGATATGATGTCACGGAATTCCTCGCACTTATCTATGAATTTATTCAGTTATTGTTTATTTATTTATTTTTATTTGAAGAAGTCGCTCTCTTAAATTATGTTTTTGTCTGTTTATTTACGTTTTTGTTTTTCTTCCATCATTCTTTATTTAAATTTTTATTTATTTGTCTATTGTACTTTTTCAAATTTGAAAAAATGGAAGTTAAAAATGAATTTATTTATTCATAGTTTGTTTATTAATTAATTATTTTATGTGAAGAAAACTCACTTACGTAAATGATATTTAGATTTGTCTTTTTATTTATTTTAATCATTCTTTATTGAATTTTTTATTTGTCGGTTTTTTTTGTAAACTTTCAAATTTGAAAAAATGGAAGTTAAAAATTAATTAATTTATATATTGTTTATTTATTGGTTATTTTATTTAAATTATGTAATTGTCTTTTTTCCCCTTTTTATTTATTTATTCATTATCATTATTGGAATTTTGTAGATTTGTCTATTTTTATAGAGATGTCTGATTGTTTGTTCATTTTCAGATATGAATAAATGGAAGTTAAAAAAAATTACGTATTTATTTATTGTTTATTTATTAATTGATTATTTTATCTTGGGAAGTCTTTCACTCAAATTATGTATTTGTCTTTTTTTCTTTTTATTTATTTTCATCATTTGTTTGTTTTATTTAAAGGGCTGGTATGTCTGAAGTTTTTCCATTTAATAGCTTCATTATTTTCCACGGCAGGATTTCATGCACGTTGCCCACATTGTTATTCTCCCATGTAGTTGTTCATGTATTTCAGAAGCAGAGACCATCGGCATAAAGTTTCTGAACTTAGTGAACAAGAGAAACATTTGTTCAGAGTCACAGCAGCAAAATAAGTGACATGAAGATGGAAGGAGACCGAACCAAAACCTTTTCTACCTGCACTGTCATTTCCATAGGTTATAAAGGTCACTGACATTCATCTGCAGCTGTGGTACAAACATGTAATTCCCATATTTGGAGCAAAGATGGCGCTGTTTCATTACTTTATCCAGTGCTGACAAACTAATGCATTTAACGCAGATTGTAATGAGGTGAAATCATCACATTTAACTTCTCTGGATTTCCCTTTAAACGACCTCTGACCGGATTTACAGTTAAGAAAATGTGTTTTGTCTTGTAGAATAATTTTATAGACATTTCCTCCAAACACAGACTGACACATTTACTATGTTTGGAAACTTTGAGAATTCAGATTCAGTGGATTTGCACAAAACAACATGTGTTGTTAATCTATGTTGTCAGAATCATTCAAATCAAACTCATGTGATTTCTGTAAAAAAAACAACAAATAAAAACAGGGTCATGTGAGGGAAAAACAGACCTGACCTGTTTTTTACACCTCATGTTGTTTTGCCTTATGATAATCACCAGCTGAAAGGTCAGATGTCACCTCGGCAGTCTGCTTCAGCTGGAGGAGCTGATTTGGTTCGGGAGGTTTTTACTAACAAATGTTGTCAGGACGTCCTGCCACTCATCAGTCAGAGGTGTTGCAGGTCGTGTTGGATTTGACTGGAGAGGCTCAGGCTCTCTGAATATTCACATGTCTGTTTAAGGTTTATACACTTCTACAATAACACATTAACATTGGTCATCCTAATAACATGAACACTGACTGACACTCAGCTGTGATTTCCTCCAGCTTCAAGGTGTTTTTTTAATCTCCTGTGACACTGAAGGATTTTTCTGTCCAACGATTCAAAATTAATTAAAGGAGCTTCTTTAAATTAACACCCAGGATTAGTAATAACATGTCCATCAACATACAAGTGGACCGTTGTGTCCACATACTTTTGGCCACACAAATGTCCTGTACATTAGACTGTCACTGAGACATAAGAGATAAAAACAGCTGATTATAATAATAATGTTGAATAGATAGATACTTTATTTATTATTAGATTATTATATTAGATATTAGTATGTAGCATAATATTAGAATATTATGATATTATTTATTGCACGGGATGATGTTTCCTGTGTTTTATTACGTCATGTCTCCTACATTAAAGCTGCAGTAAGTTTCCCTTCAGTGCCAATAAAGTTAAAGTTGAATTACCACTGATAAAACATCCAATCAGTGAGACGTGATTAGTTCCGCTCCTCTCTGACAGACACTGTTCCACCACTGAAGTGCGGTAATATAATATACAGTCATACATAGTGTTTATATTGTGTTTTCTGGCGGGAAACCTGTGATCAGTATCTTCTGTCACTCACCGTGATAAAAGCTTTAGTCAGTAAATCTGCTCCAAGTCACCGCAGGAATATGATCTGAATCCCCTCAGGAATAATTCAGTGATTTCTCCTCGGGGAGCATTATTATTAACACCGCCCCCTCCCTCCCTCCCTCCCTCCCTCCTCCTCCTCTCTCTCCCTCTCCTCATTGGCCGCGCCCACCTGATTCTGACCCCCCCCCCCCTCCCTGTATATAAAAAAGTTTTCGGTGTGTGGCGGCTCCCGAGTCTCAGACGCCAGAATGGAAACGCTCCTCGGTGCGCTCACTGGCACACCTCCCTCTCCTCCTCCTCCTCCTCATCTTCTTCTTCTTCTTAATTGCGCATCGGCACTCCGGCAGCAGCACAGTGGGAGTCACGAGCAAGAACGTTTGAACTGTATGTAGAGAGTACAAAGTGAGGATGATGATGATGATGATGATGATGATGATGGTGGAGCAAGAAATGATGGATTGAACTTTGACAATGCTGAGGAGGGATTTGGATTCAGCTCTCGGTTTGTGGAGTAAGTTGCAGGAGATCTGAGCTGCTCTGACGCGGAGTGATGAGACCAGGAGTCGCGTTGTGCTTCTCAGAGGTGATGCTTTGATGCTTTGATGCTTTTAGTGTGAAGCTGCTCCCGAACCCGAACCCAGACAGGACTCCGCTTCCCGCTTCTGACAGGCTGCTGAGAATGACCAAAGACATGCACATAACGATGTAATAAACAGATCTCCTGCACACACACATCTGCCAGTGAATGGAAACAAACTGCACTGACTGGCATCCAAGTGCGTCAGACCTGCCCGAGCCGCCGTTACGCATGGAGGCAGCGCGGGACTGAGAGGAGTTTCTACCTGTTCACATTTCCTTTTATGATTTGAACTCGGACAAAAGAGGAAAAAACTTATTCTTCTCCTCCTCGAACAGAAAATGAGTAGCTGTCTCTTCCGACTGGCACTCCTCGTGGCTTGCGTCCTCTCCATCCGCTGCACCGCTGCGTCCGGGACCGAGGCGGAGGCGCACACGGCGCCCCGGGATACCTGCGCGTCCTGCGGCATCGCTCAGCCGGAGGACCCCGAGTCGGGCCGGCTGAACGTGGACTTCCTGGAGGCGGTAAAGAGGCACATCCTGAGCAGGCTACAGATGCGGGAGAGGCCCAACATCACGCACCCGGTCCCGAAGGCGGCCATGGTGACGGCGCTGCGGAAGCTCCACGCCGGGAAGCTGCGGGAGGACGGGAGGGTGGAGATCCCCAACCTGGACGGACACCCGATGAGCAACGAGGTGCTGGAGGAGAGCTCGGAGATCATCAGCTTCGCAGAGAAAGGTGCGTGAAGGAGAAGAGCTGCACGTCTCCAGGCTTCACTTACAGACACACAAATATTTCTCATTACAAAGTTTCACCTGATTTAAATGCAGTTTTTACATTTTTCAACAATTTTCCTGAAACAAACAATAATCAGATCAGCGGCTGATTCCAACTCATTCATCAAACTGAGAATGAGAGGAGACGGTTTGTCTCTGCAACAAGCAGCTGACAGGATCTGATGCAGCTCGGTTCTGAAGGTCATGACACAGGTTCTGCTTTTCATCTAAAACATCAGATTTGACCCTAAAAAAGGAAGAAAAAAAAAAACAACCTCTGATCATAAAACATCATGTAAGATGTGAAGGTTTGTCTGAGCCACAACAGGCTGAGTGTGTTCGAGCCTGTTGTGGTTTTGTGACACTATGACTCAATTTGTGAGATTTCTAGTGCTGCTGCTGTGTGTGTGTGTGTGTGTGTGTGTGTGTGTGTCTTTATATACTGACTGAATGAGAAACAGACCAGAGAACATGCTGATGTTGAACAGATGTTGATGCAAGGGCCTGAAAGAAACCCGCCAAAATGAAAGCAAAGACCATCTGTAGCTGCTACCTGCATGGATCTGTGGAGCTGGACGCTCTCCGTCTCTCTCAGTCAGTTTCTGAAGATGTTTTAATGCGTCTTTGTCTTCTTTGGCGTTGTGTCCATTAAATGTCCCGTCTGTGATCATCATATGTTGTTTGTTCCCGGTGTAAACACCTCTGTCTCCAGTAACAAGTGTTGATTAGTGTAAATTAAAAGTCTGCTGGGTCTCAGCCTCAGACTTCAGCTTTAACACAGAAGAGATGAAGTAAAGGTTGTGATTTTATGTCGGTCGACGATGATGGAAAAATGATGATTTCATTTAGAAAGATGGATCAAAAAACTTTTGACTGTAGTTTGGTGAATGAAACAAACTGATTAGATTCTGGGATTTTTCCTTTTATGCATGAACTACTCTGCTGCATTCATGCGCTCCAGATTAAGTTGGACATGTGGGACTTCTGGCTTCTGCCCCAGTGTTGTGTTCACGTTCCTAGAAAACCCAGCCTCACACAAACATAAACTTGGGCGGCTTTACTCGGTGTCGGCGGAGGTTTGCTCCCCGCTGAGAGCCTTTTAGATTCCTATGTTTCCCTCTGTGGCCGCTGTGTTGCAGACCTTCCACCTCGGCACCGTGCGTTTGCCAGTTGGCTGCGTTACCAGCGCTGAGCGGCTGCCAGCGGGGACATGGCGCGGCGTCAAGGCCCAGAGGAACAATTTACTCAGGGGCGGCTGAAAGGAGCAGAGCAGGGCTGAAAATGATCAACGACGCCACCTGCTTCGCCCACGTGCGTCCGTCCGCTCGCCTCTGAAAGCGACGGCACTCTACGGAAACATCTGCTTTCCACATCAACAAACGGCGGCTTCGCGTCGGCACTCAGGGCTGATACTCTGAACCCGTGTGTGTTCATTATGTCATGTGTCTCAGGCTCATTTATCCCTGTTGCTGTTGTAGTATCTGAGCTTTTGTGAGTCTGTCACGTCTTTGTGTGTTTCTGATGTTTTCTTAACTGCCTGTGTTTCCACGAGGGTCTGCGTTGGCGTGTACATGCATCTATATCCAGGGGTTTGTGTGTGTGTGTGTGTGTGTGTGTGTGTGTGTGACATGACAGGGTTGTGTTGAATCAGTCCCCTCAGTATAAGGTCAGAGCTTTTGTGTCGGCCGTCGTGCAGCCTGAATGCAGATTGACGGGCTGAACCCTGCAGCCTGGCACCGCATTAGAATTCACTGTGTGTGTGTGTGTGTGTGTGTGTGTGTGTGTGTGTGTGATCTAACTACAGGCCCTATATGAAAAAACACTGGTGCTCGGGTGCATGGTGTTGGTTTGTTAAGTTTCCTGTGAGAACGTTTGTCACAGTTTGAAGTTCAAATGTCGAATTTTCTTGAACGAACCTTCTTTGCAACGTCTCTGCTGGTGTCTTTAGTTGTGTTTGTGTTTGCGAACTAACGGCCGTTGTGGTTTATCTCCAAACAATATTAAAACATTAACAAAACTCCTGTTAGTTAAAAGATGTTGTGGAGCTTTTGATCAAATCACATGGTCTTCTTCAGGAGATGGAGGTTGAAGTTTAAAAGTCGAGGATCAGATTTTTGAGGGAAGATAATGTGAAATGACCCAAAGCTCCACAGAAGCGACGGGATGAGCCTGAGCTGTGTAAAAATCTTTAAATAACTTTGTTTTTTTTAAACATGATTTAAAGTCGTTAAATGTAAAATCTAAATTCAGAGATTGTTCATTAAACCTTGGATGAAAAGTGACCCCCCCCCCCCCCCCCGATTGAACACTAAAACAAAAGTCTCTAATTATATTTCTCATATTTTATTAAGTTATCTGGTAATAATATTATAATTTCTGCAGCAGCTGTTTTAAACAAATTCTTCAGCAGATCAGTAACTGCTTCAACTAATTATTAAGACATTACAACATGTAAAACAAAGTGCTCTAAAATTTTATGAAAGCTACTTTTACTTATTTATTTTGCCAAGTCAGAAAATACTGGAAACCACAGCCTGAAAATAACCACCATGGTTTTAACTGCAGAGTTTAAACTCCCCCAAAGCTTCTGAAATCCCCGAACTGGAAAAAGAAAAGGACGTGACCTCAGTGTCCTGAAAAGTAACTAGAAATCTGGTTGTGATGCAAAACAGAAAATCATTCACCAATTCTGAAAAAAGAGAAGGAACCGGAGCCGCCGCTGGATGCCCGTCATTTTAACCATTTGATCAGCTGTGATATTCTTGTTGCTCACTTCCCCCGCCGCTCCACCACGCACCACAGGGACGCAGCGTTTCTGTAGCCACAGACTTCCAGTGAAGATTCATGGAGAAAATGACGAGGCAGAAGGTTTTTCTAAAAAATGATTTCAGCCTAAATTTAATCTTTTATAACTTCACTTTAAATTGATTTTGGGAAGCCGTGGTGGAAGTAACTTGCATGTTACACAACGGCGTCACTGCTGCAACACACTGGTTTATTTATCTGTCTGTTATTCCTCACTAAACATTTGTGGCCTTCACCAGAGAGGAATCAAGACCTAAATATTTGCCTCATGTAATGTCATGACTTTCAGAACAGCTGCTGTCCGTCCCACTCAACGCACCGCCGTCACTTTATTTTAGTGGACACTTTCTGACCGCTTCAGATCAATTACGTCTCCGCACCGACACCACAACCGGGCTTTTGTGGAGCAGTTGGATGTTATCGCTCCATCCTCCGTCGGCTCCGCCTCATCCCGTCTTTGAGTTTATCATGTCGTGGAGTTCATGTGAGGAATCCTCCGTCTCCTCATTACCATCTCAGACAATGCAGCTGGTCGTCTGTGACAAATGAATTCCCTCTCAAACCGTCACTTAACTATCCTCCTCCATGTCATTGTGAGGCGGCCACTCCCCAGCAGCCGTCAACACATTCAGGCCTTTAACAGCCTCCTCCTGCGACACAGCCTTTGTTTACATCTACATTACAGGCTTTTGTAGCTGCCGCTTTGATCCCACAGTTTAGAGCGAGTGAGCAAGTCAAGGTTTTAGTGGTTTGATAGAAGAGGTGCTGACAAATACATCTGCACCTGCAGCTCAGCTTCAGGTTTGTTTGCGTTTCGTCGGCACTGAACTGCGGGTCTTGATTCTCTGATCATTGTGCAGCAGAGTGTGATCTAACATTCAAGCTGCTGAGTAACGACTCAAAGATTACTGCGTCTCGTGATGGGTGAGGTAATGCGTGAGGATGCTGGCTAGAAAGTGCCTTTGATGATTGGTAACAGAGTCTGGTCTTTTCCTGGTAAAAACTCTCTGACGCACTTCATCCACTCGCCCCCGGGTCCTCTGACGCTCTTCTCACTAACGGTCGGCCTCAATTCCTGGTGGTCAGCTTCACTCGGAGTTCAGGAGGTTCAGACCTGATGAATGGCTCTAATCTTCTTCGCCTGACAGCTGTCAATCAGCCCCGCCCCACGTGTTGTCCTCGTCGCCCTCGCTGTAGCTGCAGCGCCTCGTGGTTACACAGGCAGGAAGTGACGGTGAGACGTGTGCAGCTTTCAGTAACAGTCACTGAACGCTGTGTCAGTGAGCACAGTCCTGTTTCATCACACCATCAATTACCCAGGAGTCCTCTCAGGATATTTACATGTCTCCGCTCAAGATCAAAACTTTATCCGGCCTTAATGGGAGCACTGGCCGGCAGAGACGCTCACAATGAAGCCCACAAGAGCAATAAGTGAAGAGATGAATTACTCATACACACAGAGCAGCCCAGACAAGAACTATCTTGTTTTCGTGCTTCAGTCCAAGCACTTTTAGTTTTCATGAGTGGTGGAAAACAGGGGGGGGGTAGCTCTGACTTTATTTTGAAGACACTGAGAGAAAGTCAGATTTTTGCTGCTGAGGGGTGCTGAAAAGCCTCTGGGCGTCTGCAGCAGCAGCAGCCAGTCAGTGGCTGCAGCTCCTGCTCAGGCCTCACTGTGAAGACAGTCCGGCTCCAGACCATCTCATTTTCAGGCAGCATTCAACGCAAAGCCTTTGAACCTTTGTGCGCCACTCTCTTAACCCCCCCCTCTTCTCATATCTGGGCCGAGTTGGAGGCCAAGTGGCGCTGCGCCCAACGCTTTCCTGTCACAGTCCACAGGATCTGTGCCACCCTGGGCTGAGGGAGGACGGGGGCTGTGGTCTCACTTTAAGCTGTTCAGTAGTTTTCTCTTCTACACTGTGAACCTGAGGACAAGCTGACAGATCCTTGGTTTCAGTGCTTGTTCAAAGTCCCAAAATAAAAACCATGAAGATATACATTATATATACATATATAGATATACAGTCTGTGGTTTAGACAGTTTTTGTTTTACAGGCTTTTGAATTGTTATCAATCACTAATCAATCCCTCTGTTGTGTTTGTGTTGCTCAGATGACATCGTCACGTCCAAGTCCAGCCTGTTCTTCCTGATCTCCAGTGAGGGGAACCAGAACCTGTACGTGACGCAGGCCACCCTGTGGCTCTACTTCAAGCTGCTGCCGTCTCCTGTGGAGGTGCGTCCGCGGCGGAAGGTGACGGTGAAGGTTTATTACCAGGAGCCGGGACTCGGCAGCAAGTGGAACCTGGTGGAGAAGCGGGTGGAGCTGAAGCGCAGCGGCTGGCACACCTTCATGCTGACGGATGCCGTGCGGTTGGTGTTCGAGAAGGGCGACCGGCGGCAGAACCTGGACGTGCGCTGCGAAGGCTGCGAGGCGGCCGGCGTCACGCCCGTCCTGCTCAACCACAATGACGAGTCTCACCGGCCCTTCCTGGTGGTGCAGGCGCGGCAAGCTGACAACAAACACCGCATCCGCAAGAGGGGGCTGGAGTGCGACGGCAGCAGCAACCTGTGCTGCCGCCAGCAGTTCTACATCGACTTCCGGCTCATCGGCTGGAACGACTGGATCATTGCGCCGTCGGGCTACTTTGGGAACTACTGCGAGGGGAACTGTCCGGCCTACATGGCGGGCGTCCCCGGTTCGGCCTCGTCCTTTCACACGGCGGTGGTGAACCAGTACCGCATGCGGGGGATGAGTCCGGGCTCCATGAACTCCTGCTGCATTCCCACCAAGCTCAGCACCATGTCCATGCTCTACTTCGACGATGAGTACAACATCGTGAAGCGGGACGTTCCCAACATGATCGTGGAGGAGTGTGGCTGCGCTTGAGTCTCTTATTCCTGTTTATTTAAGGTGGAACTGAAGAACTTAACTTTCAACAGATTCACAATATTACAACAAAAATGAATATAGAAACAGAATATTTATGGACGATGGAGAAAAAAAAACATGTGCACACACAACCTCATCCACACATATCTACACACCCTCATGTATGCCTGCACAAAAGCCTGTATATATATTTATGTTTGTTGATATATTTTGTTATATTCTCTGTTGGAAGACCTTCAAAGGGACGTTTGCTTCCAAATCTTTAAATATCCACTTTGGAAATCAATCAGTATCTGAGGTTCTTCATTAAACTCTGGAAGTTAGTGAGGATCTGGTTTGACAAAGACTCACGGGACCTACGAGCCTTCACAACGCAGCATCAGTCACGTCGTTACAGTAGGTGCTGCTTGTTGAGACGTGGGCATCTTCATGTGTAGAATATAAATCCAACCTTGAAGGTGAAAGGAAACACGTCTCCAGAGGAGGTGGAGGAACCTTAGGAGACTCTCCGCCACGCCTCCTCAAAGAACAGTGTGTTCAAACACTGACCATGTCTTCACGCCTGTCCAGCTTCACCAACGTACAGCACTTCTGGACCGGAGTCACATTCACACAGACGTGAACATTTGGACACATTCAAGAAAGGGACGGAAACATAACGGACACACTGACGCTGTCACCAAGCCGTGAACGACTCCTCCGAACTGAAGGCAGAGTCGCCGGTGTGAGGCGTCGGCTCTGAAGGGCAAAGAAACGAGAACTGTCGGGAGGTCGCGTCATTCTCACCCTTTCATGTCTCTGGATTATTCTCCTCATGCTCTTCATAGTTGGGGTTGTTGAGGGAACACTGTAGCACGGCTCTGGCAGATACTGCTGTTTTAACTTTTACCAGCTCGGGTTTCCTTCACCTGAACTCTGACTGATCTCTGCAGAGCTGCTCAAGGTCGTGAGGAGGAAGGGAAGTCCAGATAAACTAGTTTCATCAGTGACTCGTTTGTGGATTCTTAGTTCCTTTCCTAAAATTATTTAAGTCTTTCCTGTGAACCCCCCCCCTTCAAATTACAACATTTGGTATCAAATGAAACCATCACTGAACAAACTTTAGCTTTTCATTCTTAAACAGTGACTTATATTTAACAAAGGGAAAGGCGAACCTCTTTGGTCTTGGTGTCTTTAAAAAGAATCATTTTGTTTTCCATCTTCCACTCACAGTATGGGTTGAACAAATACTCTTTTATAGTGTGTGACCAGCACATGAAGGTGGTGGAATGAATCAGGAGTGACCTCACGTCTTTGTTAACGTTTGGACGGACGAAACCTTCCCTCAGCTTCTGCTGGAAGAGGAAGGTTCGATTCCCTCCAGTCGCTCAAATCAATAAATACTGAACGCGTCTCTCACTTCAGTCGGAGAAAGTGACAAGTTGCCATATTGCTCAGTTTAGTGACGGTGCAGCTTCGCACTTCCCGACGCACACTTCGATAGCACTTGCAGATTGAAATGCCTTTAACGAGCCCTACGTGGCGCAACGTCGCCCACAGCCCTTCTAAAAGAAATAAGTGCCGCATGAGCTATGCAATGTATAGTACTTACCCATACACACACAAGCTGAACTTAAGCTCTAGTGACAAACTATCACCAATACTTGAAACGTAAGTGTGGCAAGCAGGGGCAGGTCGGGGTTCAGCTGGAGGCAGGTGGAGGCAGGAGGAGGCAGGTGGAGGCAGGAGGAGGCAGGTGGAGGCAGGTGGAGGCAGGTGGAGGCAGGAGGAGGCGGAGTCTTGTTCTGCGACACAGACTATGATCTTGATCTGGCGCCACTCAAAATAAATGAAAGTTTGTCATTTAACAGCCTTTAAAACTGCTCCAACCACGACTGATGAAAGTCCCCGGCCTCCTGAACATGACGTAGATATTGTGCTTTGACCAATACGTTCTGTAACTGCTGCTGTTGTTTCCTGCTGCGTTGGTGGACTGAAGCGAGGTGGTCGGGGAGGACGGTGGGCGTTGTCCATCCGGCCTGTGGTGAGGTTTACTCCACAGAAACACTTTAGGGAAAAACTGTTTTGGTTAAATGGTGAAAAAGGAAACTTGGCCTTTCTGTCGACTCCTTCAATATTTAACTGAGAGGAAAACTGACATTTCACTTGGTTCAAAATCTATTTGCTGTTGAAAATTCGTAACGTGTAAACCTTTAGCAGACAGGGTTGGAATAAATATTTACTTTTACTTTTACAAGTGGATTCTTATTCAACTCTCTATTATTACAAACCACTTGTCCAATGAGTCATGAGAGAAATTTAAGCGGCCTCCAGATGATCATGAGCGGAAAGAGGGAAAAACATGTTGGTGCCGGATGGATGGAAGGGTTTATCACGTTGGTCTCAGATATACTTCAGTTTTTTCTGTCTAACTTTTACTTCCATTATGTCATCATTAAATGAAACGTGTGAAATATAAAAAGAGGCTAACTGGGGCTAAGTTTGACCCAAATGTGATGCATGAATAGTGATTTTGGAGTCTAAATGAATGTGTCCCAGTTGGGTTCCCATCACGGCCTGTTTGGCACCGTAACACACTTTGAGACACAGTTTCGGGCCTCAGTCACTTTGACATCACTTTGAGATTTTCAGGTTAAACGTTTCAGCGACCTGTTATTTCACTGCTCTATTATATTGTGCTCTCATTCACAGGCTTCATACATGTGAGAGAAATACCTGCTCATTATCTCACCTGTTCCCGCCTCCAGGCCCACGCTCGACCTCCACCTCGCTTGCCACTGAAATCTTTCGCTTATTCTTCAAAGCGAACGGTTGTTAGAATATTTGCACTGAGGACTTGCGTGACTAGTAATAAGAAAAATAAAATAAATAGAAACTGCCATTGAATAAAAAAAGTTATTTTTATAGAAGCAAAATTGAGCTCTGTTCAAATGTATTATACCTAATCATGGAACCAAAGAGGCCAAGAGGTTTAGCTATTGAAAGATGGCAACGCCGTCATGATCTGTTGTTGTAAATGACAGTTAAAGAGGCCTAAACACTGTATCAGGGTATAATATCAGTCCATAATCAGCTTAATCTCTTTTCTATTTTGTACCTAGACATGGAATATTTCATATTTTTTCATCAAATTACTTAAATATTCCTAGCTTTCTTTCTTCGTTTTGTTAGCGCTTGTTCCAGAATCATTTAGAGTAAAGCACACGCCATCTGATCCCTGTACAGTCGCTGTAACATATGAATATGCTTTTGAAATATTTTGTTCTTTGTTATTGTTGAAAAATAAATTTCTTATTACCAAATGTATGGACGTGTCGTTGTGTCGTGACGCGTGTGAGCAGTTCCTGTAGGATCGGCGGCTCGACGGCGCTCAGGTTAGTGAGTCTCTGGCACAGGGAGCAAGGCACTGATGCTGTCATGACTTTAAAAGAGACGGAGGAATCTTCTGACGTCTTGTAGCTACAACAAAGTATAGGTGTACGTCTTTGCAATCATCACTTCAAAGATAGTGACGGTGAGGCCAGCTGTTGTTGTTCCTTTTTATCGCAGCATATTTAACATTCACCCGACGTGATATCCACCTCCCAAAAACCACAAGGAGCAATTACCGTGGGTGGCTGACACCGGCGGCTTCTCTGCCACGTTCAGCCACATGTGTTGACACATTTCTACATTTCGTGATTCCTAGTGGGAGATGTCAAAGCCCACAAAAATTCCCTGCTGGTAATTATCAGCAGAGCAGCTGCTGCCGGAGGGTTTTTCCCAGCTGATTGCTAATCGTCTCGTGTCATATTTGATATATTATATGAATCAACGATCAGTGCTGGCCTCAGCCTTTCCAGGTCCTGGGTGAATCTTTGACTTTTTCATTCTTATTTTAACCAACTGTGAAATGTGGCCTACGTGGAACTGTGGCCACAGACTTAGTTACATAACCCTGCACAGTGAAATAAGCAATTCAACGTTAAACAGTCATGATGACAGAAGTGTTTAAATAATCACAGTGAGTATTATTATTATTATTATTATTATTATTATTAATAATTATTCTCTAAAGCAGGTTCAATCCAATTGTGAGGATTTAGTTTAATTTACCTCATTTGTCTTAAGACATGGATTTAAACAACTTTTACACGCTATTAAAGGTATTGACTTTTACATTGTTATTATTAAGTAGGAGGAATACCATGTGACATGACTGAAAGGTCCAGAGCAGCTACTAGATGGACCTCGTAGTCAGATTGTCCGGCATTTAAGATTCAATATTTCTTCCACAATATTCTCATTTGGAGAAAATTGGACATAAAGAACAATATGAAGCATCATTTTTAAAGATGTGGACGGTGACATCATGTCCTTGTGAAAGACCTGGGGTGGACATATCGGAGCTTATACGGTACCGCACTTAGCTGAATATAATCATAAAGTAAATATTTAACACTGTACTTGATGCATTAGTGTTAATTAAAGAATTGAAAAGCAGTCTGACATTAAACAAGCCGGAGAAGGAACCAAGCATTCAACACGCAGCTTGATAAGGACCTCTTCTATTTCTGCTGGTTTGGAAAACTAATAAATCTTTTAAAAGTGGCAGCAGATTTAACGTGACTCATGACCTCAGTATTGATAATATCTTGGATATGGTGGCGATTATCTGTAACCCAGGTAACAGGAGAATGTTCCTGCTGTTGCTGATGATGAAGGAGGATCCACGATGACAAGAAAGTACAAATAGTCTCTACGGAGCTCAGCCGCCTACAATGAAAGCTGAAGAATGCTTTTCAAACTGAATCCCATAAATCCACTTAGCACGTTCCAGCTTTTCCTCCAGCAGAGAAACAGAGTGCGGATTCCCCTCGGCGGCCGGCGGCTGTTTCCTCGGGGCTGGGAGTAAGAACAGACCGCTCTATAGAGTCTGCATGTGCCCACTCAGGCACACAAAGGCTCTAAACAGGCCTAATTATACCTCAGCAAATCTCAGCGGGACTTCAAGGGTCAAGTGTTCGACCTCCGGGGTCACGCCCTTCATGATTGGGAGTACAGACGCAATCTGTGTGATCCTGGGTTGATTTGGTTTCATCCGCCGCCCGAGCTCGTAAACACGTTCACATGCACGACAGACAAACGACAAAACCCGATATCTGGTAACGCGCCGCGCTGACGTTCATCACGAGGTTAATTGCCGCTAAAAATAATCCGGTAAGCGCCATCTGAAGTCATGAGAAATGTCGTCGCTAAGTGTGTGAAATGATACGTTTCAGAGAGAAAACAGTCGCCCCTTAATCTGACAGGTGATGAAGTGACGAGTCATCTGACATTGTCTGCTGCTGCTCAGGAACGAGAGAGAGACACAGAGGTGGAGACGAAAACAAAGGGAGGAAAGGGCGTCAGAGGGAAGAAGAAGAGGGAGAGAGGAGCACTTGTTATGAAGCACACTCTGCTGCACAGGTCGACTCCACAGCCCTGACCATTCATCAATAATTATTAATCACTGAAGAAACGTCAGAAATGTCAATCACTCTCCGGCTCCAGCTTCTTGTCTGGAGCTTATTTTATCATTCAACTGAATATTTTGAGGTTTGAGACGAACAAGACGAGACGACATCAACTTTATCTCTGGGAACTTATCCAAGGCGTTTGCTTCTATTTCACAGACCAGACGATAATCACTAATCCATACTATAATCACTAATCCATACGATAATCACTGATCCATACGATAATCACTAATCCATACAATAATCACTGATCCATACAATAATCACTAATCCATACAATAATCACTAATCCATACTATAATCACTGATCCATACAATAATCACTGATCCATACAATAATCACTAATCCATACAATAATCACTAATCCATACAATAATCACTAATCCATACTATAATCACTAATCAATACTATAATCACTAATCCATACTATAATCACTGATCCATACTATAATCACTAATCCATACAATAATCACTAATCCATACAATAATCATTAATCCATACGATAATCACTGATCCATACAATAATCACTAATCCATACAATAATCACTAATCAATACTATAATCACTAATCCATACAATAATCAGCCAGTTCATCAATAATGAAAACATTGCTATTGATTTAGTAAAATTGTACAATAGAGGTAATCTAGTAGGAGCTAATGTTAGCATTAGCATGTTGGTCGTTAGTAGCAACAGGCTAAAATGAGAGAAATAATAAAAGTGGTATTAAAGGTCTTATTATTGGATTATTCACTGTTAGAACGATCTCATGAAGCAGCTTCTGCTTCTTTCTCTCTTTGCCTTCTTTGTAAATTACAGGAGACAGAAAATTGCATGTTATGCTCAGAGGTAGTAAAGTGAGAACAGCTGATCAGGAAGATAAAAGTTGGATTATGTGGCAGAGGTTCATGGGATGTTTTTATTTCAGAAGGTGAGATAAAGTCCCGGTGTCGTGTTTCAGTGTTTTGAACTTTCCTGCTGCGACTCCTGAGTTTTCTTGGCGGAGGCTGAGCTGGTTGCAGTTTGGTAAAAACAGATGTCCCAGACAAAGAGCAGAGATTCCTCGGGCGGGTCGTGTCGTGAGTTTGGAGGTGGCGAGGTCGTGCGGAGGAATTAAGTGGAGATCTAGTCAATTATAGAGCACGCTTCGTGGCGATGTCAGGTGACACGCGGGAGCTGTTTTATCCTGTTGCTCGGCATCAGCAGGTCCACCACAAAACACAGGAATGTTAATGAGCCGAGCCCCGAGGACGAGCTGCACGACACACACTCGGCTCAGGTGTGGAGCTCGGCAGGTGAGACTCTGTGCTGCGACTCTGACAGACAAACAGACTGAATGTGCTTCTGCTGCTGATTTACGGTGGATGAGGAGCAGCTCTAATTTGTTTCAGGACTGGGACGGGTTATGAATCATAAATCACATTTACAGTGTGTGACAAGGTGCATTACCTGTCACCTGGGGGGGGGGGGGGGGGGGGGGGTAGGAATGCTCATCTGCCCCTCTCCTCAGATCAGATTGGATCTGCAGAAAGAGAAGAGGCAGTTACATCATAACTCCAACAGCTACTTTCATTTCTATTAGAGAAATACACCTTAATATGACCAATAGAACCTGCATATGTTGAATTAATGTTATGGAATAAATACATACTATGTTTTATTATCACAATAGATGTACATTTTGCCAATTTGATTCATTATTCTGTGCTTTTTCACTGACTTCATCCTCGTAACCTTGACAACAACAGGTTCTCAACCTCACGTTAATTTCTTAATTTAAATAAAAATGCAGCTGCTGGAAACAGTGGCCACCTCCCACACCTCAACAACACCGCGGCCTGGCGCTGCTCTGAGCTGCTTTCTACGTCGGTGGGTGGAACTGATGGTTTTAGGGACCTCAGCTTATGGAAACACAACAACGCAGACACATTGTTGTCACCTCGGGGGACGTGCAACATGCGGCCTCTGCATCCTGCAGCCGGCCTGCTGGACGCAGGACGCCTCTCTGTCCACTGCAGGTCACACAATATTGGGAATATCAATATCAGTTTTCCATCTGAGGAAAAATCAGGGGAAAGTTGAGGTGCTCTCCGAGGGAGCTGTGGTATGTCAAGGCCCTGTACAGGTAGCTGATATCAAAAAGTCATTTTCATGTGCTGAAGTAGAATTCAAGATGTGGAAAAAAATAAGAGTTTGACTTCATTTCCCAAACGCTGCATGTCCTTCTGGGAAAAAAAAACCTTGGTAGGAATTCACCCGTCAGCATCCTCACGATATACAGGTTTGTCTGTGCAGGAGGTTCCATCACTTCTTCAGATAAAGCCTTAACGTCAATTATTATTCCTCATTAAGAGCGTCACTCGCTCTGCCTCCGCTGCTGGTTCCAGGTCAAAGTGTTTACGCTCAGTTACATGAGCAGCTGGTGGAAGCCGCCACAGGGAAGCAGAGAGAATAGAGATGACACACTCAGGATAAAGAGTGGAGGACTGGAGGTGTGTACGTTTAATCACACACTTGGCAGAGCGGTGTGTTTTCACCTTCTCTTCGTGGGTGTTATTTCTTCACATAATTTGATGTTTGTTGCCAGAGCTTTTCACCTTTGACTTGACCTTCCTCCAGATTGTATTCTGCTTAATGAAGTCTCAGGTGTGTGTGTCAATATGTCTGATGCCAGAGTGGATACAAGTGAACTCTGAAATATATTTGGTGCACTGCCATAAAACTTCAGACGTTCATGGTTCCCAGAGGATGAATTTCAACTTGGTGACCTCCTTATTTTTTATCCACTGTCACTGTCAGGTTGATATTTTTGTTTTTTTAGTGTAATGTATGTGTTATAAACTATTATCCAAGTAGTCAGGATCCCCAGAGGATGAACCAGACTGACTCCAGAGCTCCCCAGACTTTTCACCAGGTCAAAGTTGTCACTTATTAACTAAGAACATCTTTACTGTTACTACTAAATATTTACTGGATGACTTGGCACAAAAGTGTGCGGACATTCATGATGCCCAGAGGATGTACCACCATAACACCAGCATGTTGAGGTCTTTGAGTTTAGAGTCAAAGAACCCGTTGAGAAGATGAATTCAGTGGATTATATCATTAGCCATGCTAACTGTTAGCCATGCTAACAGTGTGTATCTATAGGGATGGTAATATCAGTCCACCACTTCCAGATTAAATATACTGCTGGATGGATTGACGTGAAATGCTGTGCAGACGTTCATGGTCACGATAGGATGAATCCCTCTGACTTTGACGATGCAGTGATTTTTCTTCTGGCACCAGATCGTTAGAAGTTTCTCCTTTAGATTTGACTGGATGAAATCTGCTTCATGTTCCCCTCAGGATGAAATGTAATAACTTTGGTGATCCTCTGCCTTTCATTAATTTAACAGTAATGCTACTTGTTTACAATTTAACTGTTAGACTTTGGCTTGTAATTAAGTATTTTCCACTGCGGTGTTACTAAATTAAGTTAAGTATTTAAGTCGTTTTTCCACTGTAATGTGGGAGCTCCAGCATGTTCCTGTACCTCAGCACTGTGACTGAAAAACAGCTCGCTGAGTTACTAAAGCAGAAACATAAACACATCCAAGTGTCTTTCTACATTTCAGACAAGTGGAAACTTTCTCAAACGAAGCTCATTATGTCGCCGTGAAGCTTTAGTGAGCATTAGAGGGAGAAAACATGACAGCAGCCTGGCAACACGTCTGGAAGAGACAGTGATAGCAGCTGCAGGGTGAAGGGAAGAAGAGGGATCTCGAAGAGGGGCGTCGCCTCTCGCCGCTGCTCGTTCTCATGAGTTTATGCTGGAGAATGACTGGAATGTTCCACTGCACTTATCAAAATATGCACGCTCCATCTCCAGGTTTTCTTTCACCCGAGGCATCAGCAGTTTCATCCTCACCCTATCAGTCCTCTGCGGTTTCTTCGACAGGCTGTAAAATTAAAGTGAGGGTTGCAGCTCACCTCTGATAGAGGCCCACCTCCAGGGAAAAAGATTACTGTCTCTCCAGATGATTGATGGCTCAAACTCATAACAAATGAGGGTCAGTCACAGTTTTACACTCGGATTCTCTGCAGTTTAAACTGTTTTTAGATCAAGTGATCTTTTTATGATGTGGTGCTCAGTGTTGGAAACACACAAATAAAACTGGAATATGGAAGTTCATTTGTGCCGAGAAAAAACTAAAATAAATAAACAGTAAGAATTAAAAGTTTTAATTTCATAAAGTAAATTTGACTTGTATATCTTAAATTTTATTTTAGTCTTTTAATTTACTCTCATAATGGAGCATCTTGACTTTATAATATATTTATGACTTAATGTCATTATCATCATCTTGACATTGTAAATGATCATTTCACATTTTTCTTACTTAATATGTAAATTTTGACACAGTATTTTATAATATCAGAATGTTGACTTACATTTTTAATTTTGACAAAATGTAAACTTAATATCTTCAAACTTTGACTCAGTAAATAATTATTTTCAGTGAGAAAATCATACATTTAACTCAATGTTTTATGTATGTGACTCACTGAGGAGTTTTTATTGTGATAATTCACAACTGTTGATGTGCTTTGTTTTTCTGACAGAGTCGGGCCTCCGTCTCTCTCTGCATTTAGCAAGTTAAACCTTCTTTTTAAGGTTGATTCTAGGAGACGAAACGTTCCTCATAGAACTAAACTATTAAATACAATGGAAGAAAACAATCACAACAAATCAAATCTAATCAAATTTGGAAAACGAATGACTTCAGTGAAGACGGTTCATTTTGAAGCATGTCTAAATTTTTACAGCTTTTTGGGCCTTAAAAAATAAAAGCAGAAATAAAATGAAGAATGAATAAAATGTGAAGGTAATAAAGAGAAATGTGACGGGAAGTCACTCTGATCGTCCTCATTTCCATCAGTTCACCTCAAAGTTCACCGGTGGCGTGGCGCCCGTCCAGTGGCGGGGGGCGGGATCGCAGTCTGACTTGTGGTTTCCTGCTCGGCTTGTTGTTGTTCAGATGTCTCCTGACTTAAGCTTCAGGCATCCACCTGCCGTCCTGCCACAAAACACTTACAGATATTAGAGTGTGAGACTTCAGGCATGAAGCTCGGGGGGGGGGGGTGAGTCACAGTCTCTGGAAATAGCAGAAGAAGCCACAGTCTCCGAATCACAACAACAACTCCTCCCTGATTAGTCAAGGCTGCACGTGTGACTCGTCAGGTGACCCACAACAAGGTGTCGCAACAGCAATCATCACAAACTGAACATTAGTAACAGGACTACTGGAAACAGCCATGACCCCCCCCCCCCGGGGAGACATTAAAACTTTAAGTGACGCACACCGACTTCAACACCTGGTTTTCTTTGTAGCTGCTGGGAATAAATCTGTGGTGATTTTAGAGGTTTTTTTATTCTGATTGACTCTAATAAAAACAGAGGAAACATTTTCCATTTCATTCAGAAATATGAAACACGAGACTCATTTTTTCCACTGAACCTCACATTTTTTTGTTTTCCTGGCGTTTTCTTTCTCTCATCCTTATGTTTTCTATCATGTGCGTGCACGGCAGCTCTGTCCTCCGCTGAGTCGTCGTGTTCATCTTCCATGTTGTTGTGTTTTTGTGATGTGGACTGAACAAAGTGAGTGAATGAATAGTTGAAACAATCCGAGGACCCGGTCTGGGCCTCAAACCACGGTTTAAGAAACTGAGGATCAGCGCTCATCCTTCTTTTGAGCTCAGGTTTTCTATTGGGGAGAAATTGAGCGACGCAGTCTTTTCAGGAGTTTAAAGATGGCGGTCGGCGGTGATGTAATTCATCTTGTACTTTATTTTTTGGGAGCTGGCGGGGGCGTGGCACATTGTGCTCCCTAAACGCTCCAGATGGTTGGTTAAGCCGGAGATGCTGCTGGATCACTGCGTCCAACTGACCCGCACGGTGCGCCGCTGTTGACGGGCGTCCTCCCGTCATGAATATTCATGAGCAGAAGAAGAAGCTTGCTGTGGAGAGAACTGGCCCGGCCTCATTAGAATATTCATACCAGCGAGGGTTCATGAGAATGACGTGCCGGGCTTATGACTATTCATGAGACCGGTCTAATCTAATGGTTAAGAAGGAACCGTTTTTCAGGGGACGAATCAGCACCTCTAATAATGAGAGCCTCATTCATAAGTGTACAGTGAGCAAGCTGCCATTTTTGTTGCCTGATTAAGCCTGATGCTTATCCCTGTTTCTAGGTCAGGGAGAGGCATACCAAAAGCATTAGAGCATCAAGAATCGGGCTGATGACATGGTTAAGAAAACACACAGCACTCTGGGACATGATTTAACTGTGACCACCAACTTTGACACTGAAAACACCTTCCAGCAAATAAACTCTCAGGTTTTCACACCTGTTTGCTTCCAGATTCACTGCTCATACTGTCACTGCTCTTTCTTTCTTTCTTTCTTTCTTTCTTTCTTTTGACATTTTCATTGTTGCACCCAGCGCCTGAGGAAAGTAGGACAAAGCAAGTTGCAAAAGGCTCAATGGGGGACAGTTTGCTTTTCTTGGTAACTCCCAATTAGGCATTGTTCTCACTTGAAATGTTTCTTTTGAATAATTGACAGTAATTTAAAGGAAAGTAAAAAAAAAAAGCACATCTATTATCTAAATCAGGCCACGTGTCTCTCCAGGCTTACATCAATATTATTTAAGAGCTCTCCTTGGAGTGAGGCACCTCCAACGCTCCCTGCGAGCTTTAAGCATGCGCCCCTGGTCCCTCCCTCCTCCAGGACTCAGAGCTTGTGTCCAGGCAGGTTTGGTCTTGTTTCAAGGCTAAACCCTCAGAATAAAGGGTTAACGCTTCGTTACAGGAGCGCCGTTTTGGCTGATTTGCTTTTTTTCTCCTTCTCTCTAAGGGTGCTGCGTCCCTGTGCTGCTGCTAAGTCTCTCTAGGGCACATACTTGTGGGGCACATATATTCTCTCTCATTAGTTCTGCAGATTTGGGGCCCTCAGGGTACTCCTGTGCACATGTGTTGGGAGTGTGGTTCCCACTGTGCTCCGCAGCTCTGATTGAGTCTCTGATTGCCTTGACATTAAGGGGGCTGCAATTCTTGTGTCATGCCCGGCCTGATGAATTGGCGGTGCAGGAAGGGGGGGGGGGGGTCGGAGCACACTGAGCTGTTGTTGTCGCCCTGAGGTTCACGGCTCCCCGGCCTCCGCTCGGGACTGGAGGACTGATGGAATCTGGCTCCAGCACCTGACAGTTAGGATCAAGCGGATCCTGATCAGTGCTAATCAGGTCTGTACTCCGGGTGGGCGGAGTCAGACCCAGGATCATCTCCAAGTTTAATAAATGTCTTCTGATCTAATATCTTCTTGTTTTTTACAAGTGAAAACGTTAAGTAAAGAACGACTGAAGAAACAGATTAAAGATTCATTAGTGATGTTGAACCTCAGCCTGAGAGGACGCAGGTCAGACTGGACCTGAAAGCAGAATCCAACACTTGGCTTAGGTTACAGAAAGAAGGTGTCGTTGTCTGAAGGTCACAGTGTTTGTAGTTAATGAAGGTCATCTGTCAACCCTACAGGTGGAGGCAGGTGACTCCTTCTGCTCGAGGTTTCTGCCTCTTTAAAGGAACTTTTTTCTCGCCACGGTTGCTGAGTGTTTGCTCTTGGTGGGACCTGCCGCGTCTCTGTAAATACCATTATAGAGACGAGAGTGGACCTGCTCGGCGTGAGATGACTTCTGTCGAGACTTGACGATGATACTAATAAAAGTAGATCCATTAAACGTGAGGTGACGGCGTTCCTTCACACTGTTGCTCTCCTGCGCAGAGGAAAGGTGAAGATACTCAAAGAAAGGAGGGAAGCTGTCAAACGCTGAAGAGTGAGGAAACATTCCAAGTCTGAAAAACGCTGCTGCCGATCCAAACCTCTCCCGAGCTCTTCTTCCTGCGTTGGCGCTGAACTTCAGGGCTGGACATAAATCATGAGGAATCTGGATTCTTCAGACCCTCCTGATCCCTCTGAACGCACCGAGTGACCCCGGAGTTTCTAGGTGAAAACTGAGGTCACCGGAGTTCAAGGTGAATCTTCTGGCCCACCCACTGCTTCCCTCAGCGCTCTGAACTTTCCTGCTGCTTGTTTCTCGTCAGTCCTCCTTCACGTCAACCTGTCAAACTGGGAAAACACAACTCTGCACGCTGTGCTCTCTGCATTTTTAATCTTGGGTTCGTTTGTGATAAACTCGTTAACTGGAGGAAGTTTCAGTGGACAGACTCTGCTTTGTTTTTCTGCCTGACACCTGGTTTGGATTGGGGGGGGGGGGATGGGTGTTGGTTTTCTCTCTGTTCATGAACAACACAATGACTGCACCACGTGCAAGTGAAGGCATCTCAGCTCACCTCACCTACCTCACATCATGGGTCAGCAGCGAGCCGCCTCGCCATTTGAGAGGTCGAGGCCTCCCAGGCGGCTAATCTCCTGGTATGAGTGACTTCATCAGTTAAGAAGGCGCTCGCCAAAAGACTGTACAACTCATATAATTAAGAGGCTTAGATGAATTTGTGCAGGAGTACAAAACGCCATTATCGTCTTAACGTGGATTTGGTGTTGAATTATTTTCCTTATAACCACACACTGAGCAGATTATTGGCTGAATAGCTGCGAGGCAGCGCGGCGGACGTTTAAGCTCGCCTCAGTGCTCTGAACTGTACGAGCTGAAAGATTAATGAGCACACTTGTTTTTCCAGGAATCACAGGAGTCATGATGTTCAGATGCACAAAATACACGAGGGCTGCTGGCGGCCTCCCTGCGCCGCTCGTGGCTCCGTTCACTCACTAATACTCGGCTTATGATGCTGATTTGTGGAGTGTCTGAGTCCTGGTGGGGGGGGGGGGGGGGGGGGGGGGGGGGGGGGGGGAATGACACAATAATAAGAAAATAATTCATTTATAAGAACGCCACTGTAAAAATACAAGTCCTGCTTTCGCATTTTATTCAGCCTCTTAAACTCCCACTGACACGTTCACACTTCTGTATCTCTGGTTCTTTATCTTTAGAATTTAATACAAACTAATTCGTCAGCACATATTCAACTTTCAAGTAGAGACACAAAGTTTCCAAAGATACTGAATATGTCTCATGGTGGAGAATCAAGAATCGATGTGTCTGATGGATCCAGTTGCATCATCAGGTGAGGAATAAGAAGATTTTAACAACAGGAAGTTATAATCCTGTGGTTAGTGGTGATCACTGCATCGTTACTGAAGCATTAACACGTGAGCAGCATCTGCATGTTGCAGCTGGATGAGTTGAATCCAATCAGTCTCAGGTCCATTTAGTAGCTGTTTGGGAGCTTTCAAACACATCACATGGTCTTCATCAGCAGGTGTTACAGAGGTGTAGATGGTCACATTTTTCTTTTTGGGAGCACTTCAGAGACTTCTCATAAGAAGCTTGAGGAAGTTGTTTTCTGCTCATGTTTCAGCTGAGCTCCTTATATCTTTGATATTTAGTGTGAAACATCAGAGTGTGACAGCGAGCGGTGAGTCCAGCTGTCAGGTAAACACGGTTCTGAGCTGCAGACTGCACAGATGAAGATATGACAGTTTTATGGCTTTATAAATACCAGTGAATGATGAACACCAGTCTGCTCCGGAGCATAGGCTAAATATGAATGTCGATGTGGGTTTTGTTTGGTTCCCACACAGTGACAAAGCATAACCACAGCGAGCGGGTTTCCATCCATGAATTTGCATAACGGATCATCGCCAACAAGAGTCCGAGCCAACATCCAGTGAACTAATTTAACCTCTCTTGTTTCAGGGCATTTTTGATTACTGACTGACCTGGTAATAGCACGTGCTAACATGTGTGAAAATAAAGAAAGCCCACACACACACACACACACACACACACACACACACACACACACACACACACACACACACACACACACACACACACTCGCTGTATTCTCCAGGAGAGATGGCAACGATTCAAGAAGGCAGCTATTAAAGGAGCTTACTCCATTCTGTTTCAATTCATGGCTGAAACGCTGCTCAATGAATGACATCACTCGCAGCTTGTGTTCATACAAATCTCGCCCGGACCCCGAGATCTCATTCCAGGCAACTTGAACAAATATTGGCAACGACGACGACGACGGCTCTTTAACACGGAGCACCAATGTTCCTTCCCTCTTTTTCCACACACATGTATAAACACACACACACACACACACACACACACACACACACACACACACACACAGCATTTTGATGGATAAAGCGTTTAGCTGCAATCACCATCACAGGCTAATACGCTGTGATAATTTATGGTAATATATGGTGGCTGTATATTTACTTTAAAGGCAGCCTGATAAGGATCATGTGGCATGTTCTGGTGAGCGTTGGGGAATACAATTGGGAGATTTGTTGCGGGGCTCTGGGGGCCCCGGTGGACCCCCTGGGGCCTGAACAGAGCGGCTGTGGTCTGAACACACTGAGGCAGTGTCTCCGCCTCGGGCTCTGTCCATCACTCACAGGCTGTCCATCAGAGCCTGGTGTCCCCCGGGTGAATGAATGAGAGACCACAGTGGGACAGGATTCATTCCCCGACATGATTCGGCAGCATTTCTCCACAGTTTCCTCCAGGAGGAAAAGATGTCTGCCTGTTCAGCAGCTCGCCACAGCGTCTCATATATTTACTCTGGAAGGAGCCGTAGTGAAAATAAACCTGTTGAGTGTGAGACCCACATCACAGAAGTCAGGACGAGTGGTCGCACACAGAGGAAGGTTAACACGTGTTGAACTTACTAATCTCATAGAGCAACATATCACACTGATTAGATCAAGAACAAGCTCATGAAAACTTCCAAAATATCCCACACGTGTTTCCCCACAAAATACTGTCTCCAAAACCATCTCTATGGTTACACATCTTCTTCTTCTTCTGTGTTTTATTTGAAGTGTTGATCATCAGAAGATATAAAAACCATCTCAGTGTAGTTTTACAGCTCCTCTCTCAGGTCGGTGAGCCAATCAGAAGAGAGGAGGCTCTGAGACATCCACCTTTAAACTATATGAACCTTGAAGTTTGGCCAGCTGTTTGGGCGTCCTGATAACCGGATGGTTAAGCGCTCAGTCCCACCTCTGCGTTCTGAACACGCCACAGGATCCTGGTTTTTAGAAGAAGGCGGAAACACAAGGATGAACTTTGAACCTCAGAAGGTTCCAGTTCAGGTTAAATGTTCCAGTGAAGCTTCAGCTGTGGAGGTGCTGCAGTAGAAAATGACTCAAGGACTCAAGAGTCTTTTTCTTCATTTCTGAGATTAAATCCAGAGTTTTCTTTGAGATTTAACGTCTGTACGTGCAGAGACTTGCTCCTGTTTTCACTCAGTTTTCATCAATATTCATTTTTTTTCCTCCACAGAAAAGTTGTCAACAGGCCAACGTGCAGAGACCTGCATCCATCCGTCTGCAGGAGACAGGTCCACATGACTGACTGAAGGCTCCCTGACACAGAGGAGCCTTGTCAAGTCTGGGCGTCTTCATGAATGTCTTCATCGGCTCAGTGGAAGCACAACGTCTGAACAGCAGCACCTCTGTAATGAGGATGATGTTGTTTTAGCGGCTAACAAGCTATCAATCACAGCCGGTGTCATTATTATACATGACATTCAGCTCCTCATTATGATGGTGGAAACAATAATGAGAAGCAGCAAAGAACAGAATGTTCTGGACAATAAACTAATGAGAACGAAACTAATGTCAAGGTTTGTCCTTAATTACAGAAAATATTCAATATTAAATATAACACAGTGCTCATGGGAAACTCAGGGGAACTTTCATACTTAAAACAACAAGTAGAAGTCTGTTCAGCAGATTCCAACAGTGACCGACCTCTGAGACACAGAGCTCCTGTTTCCAAAATCTACAAAACACATCAGAGAGTCCCACTGTCTTTCCTTCATCAACACATGCACTGTAGTTCATTCTCACCGCAGATTAATCCGCCGCTGAAAATAGTCCCCGACAAATGGACCATTTCCTCTACAGTCAGCAGCTGTTTCAAGTAAATCACTGAGGCATTTGAAAAAATGAAACTACGTGTTTATGAGGAGTTTTTAAAGGTTTACGTTTTCACTTGATGCTGAAAAGCACAGACAGGAAGTGAGGAGGTAATGTTAGTTCTGGACTTACGGCTCTGGGATTCCCAGCAAAAGGAGAAAGTTTCAATAACACACTGACAGAATGTGTGAATATTTTGTTTGTGGGTTTCAAACTATTTCTGCAAAAAAACATCTAAAAGCAAATCTCTGATCTGACGAGGGTTTTAGGTCGAGAACCACTGTTCTAAAATATGTTATTTTTAAAACATTACATTAGTTTTTTAAATTAATGAAACAGCTGCAACGCCTCGCCTTTTGTCTTTTTAAGGATGACGAGATGTTAAATATCAGTTGAAATGTTTTAGATAATGAGCGAGTGTTTGAACCTGAACACTATATTTGTCTCCTGAACCGAGCCGCCGCTCACAGAGACACCGTCTCCCATCATTACACGGGAGACACAAACACCAGGCCGACGGCTCTCCAGGCCTCATGTGCCAACGTTTTGGACAAGATGTCATGTCGGGGGAATAAATCACCATCAGAGGTGACTCTCCCAATCACATCGCAGGAGCGGGCCTCTCCTCTGAGCCTTCTAATCAAGCCTGAGAGCGGGGACAGAAACCAGCTGCACTGCTGATATGAAAGGGAGCGTTTCATGGGAGAGCAGGTGAGACGCCTCTCTGCTGTCTTTGATGATTGTGAGGAACTAAACAAAAATACAAATGGCTTTTTTACCCCCGAATGACACGAAGGAAATACGAGCGAGGTCTGCAGCGGGGCATCAGCAGCAGCAGCAGCGTTACCTCCAGATGAGTGATTTCCATGTTGCTCTGGCTCTCATGTACAGTAGTTGAGATGTTTCAGGATGCTGGAACATTCCCATATCTCAGAATAACTAGAACAAGATGTCCTCTGGGGTGATGGCCAGTAAAAAGGCAAATGGTTCGCATGAAGGAGGGGGTGAGCGGCGAGGGCACGGTGCGAGATTGAGTTGGAAAGGCGAGGGAGAGAATTGGAATGGCAGTGGGCCGGGTTCCTAATGCACACAGCGAAGGCCAAAGTTTAGAGCCGCTCTGTGCCGGGAATACCAAGCGCCTGGCTCCCCGCTCGGCGGACAATGGGCTGATGGGCGTGCTACGGCAGCTTAATTTTCAAAGAGCGAGAGGCGAGCGCTGCCCATCTCTTTCAGCGCTGAGCAACAGGCGCAAACGACATAAAGACACATTGTGAACGTGGCAGAAACTGAGCCGTCCACCGTTTCACAGAAATCTCCTGCAGATCTAAAGTCAGGGGATCTGGAGATAAAAGCTCCATCAACTGCACTTTGCTGTGACTCTCAGACGTTTTCCAGGCCCAGTTACAATTTATAGCAAACCACCAGCAGCCAACAGCTGAATGCTGCTGAGGCAACTTTTCTGCCCCCAACACGTCACTGTTACAAAGTTATCTCTGGAAACTGCTGAAACAGCTTGAAATATTCTCCCTGCTCTTCTTTTAAAGGTCAAACTGGAATCAGCAGAGGTCAAGATACTGGAACCTACAAATCCCATAATGCAGCTGGTGTGTCTTTCATTAAACCCTGCCTGCCTGGTGAACCCCACACCTCCAGTTTGTAACGCAGGGTTGAACCGTGTCACGTGGGGCGACAGGAGAGAAAAGGTCCAGTGTTCTCTGGAAGCCGAGGTTCTGATGTTTCCACAGAGAGCCACGGGCCGCTGCAGCCAATCCTGGCCGTGGAACAAGTCCTTCGCTGCCTGACTTTACTGTAAGGGGGACGAACCACAGTTGTTCTGTGCACAAACGCAGTCTTAAGTCCGACCAAACCAATAAAGTTGGTGTTTTTGTCCCGGTCGTCGCATGTTCGTTAACTGCAACAGGACATCAGGACATTTCCCAGCTCATATACGGCGCTGGTATATCCCAAATATATATATATTCCAAATCACACTCTCTCTGCACCTGTAGCACCTTTAACAACACAAACCTTCACTTCATCTCCAGTGTGTGTTCATTGTGGTTGTTGGGCTGTTCGCCTGTACACATGAAACCTGTGGCGCTGCAGCTGTCGGACGCCTACAGTAAGTCATCACATTTCTACTTTGTGGCTGAAACAGCGACGTCCATCTCCTGCAAACACTACGGGCCTGATTACTGTCTGCAGAGCACATGATGGTACAGATGGCTTTAGAGGAGCTGCTGCTGTAAATCTTGTCATGTTTCTCTTTTGTTTGACCTTCCCTCCTGCACTTAAACAAACGTCCAGTCCTCAGTCTGCAGGTTGGACTTTTTGCTGTGTGAGTTGTTTGAACTGCGAGCGAGAGGCAGCACGCTGCAGTTTGTGCGGAAAGTTTCCGCCCTGACAGCGGCGCTGACGGCGGCTCCGCTCCACGTGTCCCATGATTAATCTGCTGGTCATTAGGCTCCGCGCAGCGCTGCTGAAACCCGATCCTTTTCACTGCTCACTTTTTTTGTTTCTCCGTCCCGGCACTGAATTAGCAGAGAGAATACATTAGCATACTAAATACCAGCGGCAGGGCCTGGTGAGAGAGGAGCTGGGACCTTTTCTCAGACGCAAACCTTCTTTCTCAGGAAGTCAAGTTTATATATGACACAACCTCAGACAGTTCGGCTCATAACGAGAACATTTCTTCAGGTTTATCGAGCTTTCTTTAAGGAGTTGTAGTCGTGTTACTGGAGGATCATTTTAACTGTTTACATTTGAATTCTCATCAGTTTTCTGCTGATGATCGGGTTCAGATGTGGTTCATGTTTCTGAATCATTTGTAACATTAGTGTCCTGCAGGAGCCTGAAGCCTCGAGAGGTAAAATGTCTGGAATGGGTTTTTTATGGGAAAAGATGAATTACACAAACTGGAGCACTTTCAGGTCCCTGATAAAGAAAGTGAAGGAGAACAATGCAAAATAAAAAAAGAATCCATGATTTGTATGGTGCTGCCCATAAAGGCAGGCAGGGGGGTTCATTACCATAACAAGTGCAGCGCAACCAAAAGCCATTTTGCTTCCTTTGTTTCAGCTAAGCAGCTGTCATTTGCAGAACATTATGCATTTTGGATTCTTCTATGCTAATTTTTCGGGGGACAATTTTTCCAACAATAAGCACTCGGGCATCTAACAGAAAGCCTTTCATGGCACAGACCCCGGGGTGCCCCGAGCCGTGCCAAGTCAAACAATGGCTTATTGCTCTGAGCAAGCACATCTCAGCCCTTCAATAAAGCATTAAGTTCCCAGCACACTGCGGCCCCAAGCCCCCCGAACTGCTCATACACATGTAGCACATACAAGCACACACACTGAACCTGGTCCCCGGGGCCCTGGGGACATTAATCAAGATATTAATCAATATTGAGCGGGACATGCATGGGAATCAGTTGTTAAAGGCTGAACAGTGTGAGCATGATAAACTGCACGTATCAGATAAATGCTCTTACTCTGAAAAACAAAACTACCTCAACTCAGGGTCCATTTAGTCACTTGTTCCTGAGCTTTCAACAGAATTACTGGAAGACTTTCATAATTACAGCGATGGAAAGAAAGTGTTCAGTGGTCCATCACCTCCCAGTGACGCCACTTTTATTTATTTATTGATTATGTTTGACACATAATTGGAAAACAAATTAAAAGGCACACCAACAGGATTTCTAGAAGAAACGGTTGCTCCATGTGCTGAGGAAGACCATGTGATACAGCTGAAAGGAGAGGTCCTTTACTTCATCACTGTCTTTATAAAATCCAGTGTTCCAGTCACAGCGTTACGTTTATTTGAGATAGTTTTGGAAAAATGATGCAGAACAATATAAATGTGAATATCTTGCCTCTGCAAGATTAAATATCCTCCGTCCACTTGAAATCTTTCTCAAAATGCGACAGTCAAGAAAAAAGAACCATATTATAATTTTTTGATTGAGCGCCTTCAGTTACAGGACTGTGCATTTATACTGTGACACCCCTCAAATATAGGTCACCCTGTTTTCTGTGAGCTGCCTGAGTAATTGGGGTCAGACTTAGCAAACACTGTGATGTTACACAATAATATACAGGAAGTGCTTCCTGCTCGAAAGCCTTTCTCTTATTCTCACATGATAAAAACTCATTATAAATTATAGAGTGTATTTATAAGTTAATACACTATATATCAGAAACAATGTCCTGATTATCAGAGCGGACAATCGACAGAATTAAATGTTCAGAATTTTGATAATCAATGAATTGATTGAGTAATTCTTCTGAATGATTCTCTGGCTGCAGTTTCTCCAGAGTGAAGATTTGCTGCTTTTACATTTTTCTATCTCTGTAAACTGAATATCTTTGGTTTGTTGACAGTTTTTACATTTTCCAGATGTTTTACAAACTAAATAACAGATTAATCTATAATCAAAGTAATCGTTAGTTACAGTCCTTATTCAGTTTATTGAATTAAAATTTGACATAAAAATGCAGATTTCAAGATGGAACAGCATCTGAAACAGCATTTTATTGTTTCCTTTCATTGTGTTTTCAGATCTGGAAACATGAGAGCAGCACAAACACAAACACAAACACAAACACAAACACAAACACAATCACAAACACAAACACAAACAAATACAAACACAAACACAAACAAAAACACAAACACAATCACAAACACAAACACAATCACAATCACAAACACAAACACAAACACAAACACACACACAAACACAAACACAAACACAAACACAATCACAAGCACACACACAAACACAAACACAAACACACACACAAACACAAACACAAACACAAACACAATCACAAGCACACACACAAACACACACACAAACACACACACAAACACACACACAACACACACACAAACACAAACACAAAACAAAAACAAAAACAAACACAAACAAAAACACAAACACAAACACAATCACAAACACAAACACAAACAAACACAAACACAAACACAAACACAATCACAAACACAAACACAAACAAATACAAACACAAACACAAACAAAAACACAATCACAATCACAAACACAAACAAATACAAACACAAACAAAAACACAAAAAAACCCACAAAAAAAACACAAACAAAAACAAACAAAAACAAAAAAAAAACACAAACACAATCACAACATGGAGGAAGTAGTGGTCATAAGGCTTTCTGAGATTTACAGGATGTTCTCATTTCCAGTTATTTCATATTTAAATACATTTCTCCTAAATTCTGTCAAATGTTTTTCCTCTAATATTACATTTAATATTTAACAGCTTTCCACAAACTAGAGCACACTGTTTGTCAGGTGTCAGCTGCAACATTGGACCTTTTAACTACAACACTAGAATGAATAAAGGAGCTCGTCATCGGTCCCGGTCTGCAGAGAGACGGCGCTTCGTCCCTCAGACGTCTCCGGTGTTTGACAGAAGATATCCGGTCTGATGTGAAGTTCCTCTCCATCGATCCTGCAGCTCTCAGCACAGCCTTTTCAAAGTGAGCTGAATTAACAGAGTGTGATCATGTGTGTGCGTGTGCGTGTGCGTGTGCGTGTGCGTGACAGTGTGGGTAGATAGGGTTATGTTTGACTTCATTGTATTGCTTGAATTATAACAGTGTGTAGCCTCGGGCCACGGCTCTCCCTGAACGGGCAAAGTCAACTCAAATTGGGTTATCGGAGACCTCGGGCTGAGCAGCCGGGCCACCAGGAATCCAAAATAAAGCAGCGGCCCCCTCTCCCCCAAAAATAGACCACCATCGGCAGCTAGAAACCAGGTTAACACTGAGAAAAAACTTGCCAAGGATTCTCAGTGAACTCGTCTCCTCCTCGCCTCCTCCTGATCTCCAGGATCCCATCGCTTCACAGCAGCAGATTAAGGGGTGAGCTTGTAATGTGATTTTCAACCTTGAGGACCAAACAAAAGGAGGGCTGTTTAGAGGTCATCGCTTGACCCCCGGGGGCAAAATCAATGGCATTATCATCCCGGGGGACAACGAGATTACATTCAATCAGCCAAGAGCCGAGAGGACGTGGAGGTAAAAGTGCTCGATGACTCCGTCACATCTCCAGCTGACAATCACACAATGAAGCTTCAGGTCGTCAATACATCAGAGTCCACGAAGCCCATTGGATACCTCACAGACACGAAGCCTGAGGGAAGGTCCAGATGGACAGAAGGGAGAGAGAAGGACGATTGTTCTTCTTCATTCAGACGAGCTGGTCGGTATCTGACATGGTTTGTTTTCTTCATGAAGACATGAGGATGAGGAGCAGCTCATTCCTTCAGTTTGTGACTGGACCCGTTCTGCAGCTCATCTGAGCCGCTTCATTAAAAGACTGAAGCACATTTCACAGGTTGTTGTATATTTGCTTTTCCTCCTTCAGCGTTTCACCGTGAACTTATAAAGCATCAGTGTCGTAGGAGGGCGGGGCTAAAGCGTGGCGTGTAGTGTCCGTTAGCAAACACCTGATGTGCCACATACAGCAGAGGACGTCAACGAAGAGGACCTGGGACACGTGATAACACTGTTGACTTTCTGGAGGGACATGGGGAATAACGCTGCATTCAAGTGCTGTCGGAATAATTGGAAGAATTGGATATTCATTGACGGTAACCCTGACAACGAGTGACATCAGTACTGGGAACAGCTTTGTTTGTAAACATGTTGTTTTAACAATCTGAATAATAAAGTAGAGCTCAGCTTGTCTGTGGCGTCCATGTTGTTTCCACATTCTGAGCGTAAGGTATCGGCTTCATGAAGCCATCACCACCTCCGTCCGTCCTCTTCATATTTGCTCATAAGCACTGAACCCAGCGTCCAGCAGGAAGACAAGTCAGACGGCTTCATCCTCGGGGCGTCCTGATGACGACTGCTGAGATCTTTCAGTCCGCTCCAAAGTGGTGGACACGCCGAGTGAGGAGCAGAGTCGTCCACAGAGCCCACGAACTACTCACTGATCATCATTAGTTTCAAAAAGAAAATCTAATTGGATCATTTATACAACTTCAACTTTTCTATAAAAAGAAGGAAATCCCCCAAAAGTGAATAAAAACTCCCCGTCAGAGCTTGTTCTGTGTGTGGGACTGTTCCAGCAGCTTTAGTGGAAATGTGGCCTTTTATTTTCCAAACATCAAACACGTGGAACAGAGGATTTTCATTTTCATGCGTATTTTAAATTCAGTTTGTTTGGGGGATTTTCTTCAGCAGCTTTTAAAATTCAGCGGATGTGAATGAAGCCGATGGTGTGATGAGTGACGTGGCGGAGATTCATTCACTCTCTTTCACAGGATAATCAGGCATGACTCTGCCATGCGGTATGGATCATATCGCATGTCTGGGAGTGGGGGTGGGGGGATATGTGTGTGTGGGGGGGGGGGGTGCTTTACGTGAAACAGGGGCTTCTAAGCACGGGCTTGTCCAAACATCTTGTCCAGCCCTCTTCTGACAGCGGGATTAGAAGCACCTGCCATCGAGACAAAGGCAGGCCTCAAGCCAGATGAATGAAGTGCAACTAAGTGCGAGCTCCGCCCTCCGTCCTCGCAGCTACGAGTCCTCGCTGATCCTCGCCTCCTCCACCCAGGGCAGATGTAATGAGTCAGTCCAGCTGAAGGTGGACAACCGGACACCGAAAGAAAAGGCCTGAAGTCAAGTTGAGAGACTTTAGTAAAACATGTAGCAGTAAAAGTGGAGGAGGAAAACTGGGATTTTCAAAGCAGTCAGAGAAGGAGAAAGAAATAAGGGCCAAGAGGTTGAGGCTCTGACCTGGGAGTCAGGAACATCAGATACGTCCTGAGATAAACTGAAGAAACATATTCCTGCTCCATAAATTACTGCCTGCTCTGTGGCAGGATCACATGTTGTTCATATCTGTAACCTGTAGGAAGCTGCTGCTCCTCAACTTCATCACGTTTACATTTCCCTGCGTCCAAGTGAAAGAAGTGAAAGAAGTGAGAGAAGTGAGAGAAGTCACCAGCTGGTGGAGCAGAGTTTGACTGAATGCTGCAGATACTCACTCCACTGAATTCTAACACTTATTATAGAAGCTAAGATTAATCCATGAAGCACCAGAGGAAACATGAGTCACAGAGCAGCTGAGGAACAAACTTAGTTATTTTCCACCTCTGGAAATGATGCAACACGAAGACGAAGCTGCTGTCGGGACTGTTTGTCTAAGAAGTGTTGATCCTGAGGTGATTTCTCTACAAGGCGTCATGACGACGCGACCTCCGTGAACCACACAGCAGGTTCAATGTCTCACATGTGTGAAATCACTTGTTCAATAAAAGAGATTTTCATAAATTATGGCAAAAAGATAGTGAATCATCTTTAACGCAGGGTTTCGAGGGTGGAGGGGGGGTGGGGGGGTGAAGGGAGGCAGGGGGATGGAGGATTACGATAAGGGGGGGCGTGTGGGGTGACAGGGCCCTTGGGGGATTTTTCTCCTCAGCACAGCGTGACGCTCGTCCCCCTCTCTGTCCCCCGACCGAGAGAGCGACCTGGGGGCTGGAGGGCCGACGGACTTCACCACAGGCTGCACCTCGTCACGTCACTCTGCATCAGGCGTCAGGCTGGAGGGAGGCTGGACGGAGGCTGGACGGAGGATGGACGGAGGATGGACGGAGGCTGGACGGAAGCCGGACGGAAGCCGGACGGAAGCTGGACGGAGGCTGGAGGAGGATGGACGGAGGCTGGACGGAGGATGGACGGAGGCTGGAGGGAGGCTGGACGGAGGATGGACGGAGGCTGGACGGAGGATTGACGGAGGATGGACGGAGGATGGACGGAGGATGGACGGAGGCTGGACGGAGGATGGACGGAGGCTGGACGGAGGCTGGACGGAGGATGGACGGAGGATGGACGGAGGCTGGACGGAGGCTGGACGGAGGATTGACGGAGGATTGACGGAGGCTGGACGGAGGCTGGAGGGAGGATGGACGGAGGATGGACGGAGGCTGGAGGGAGGATGGACAGAGGCTGGAGGGAGGATGGACGGAGGATGGACGGAGGATGGACGGAGGATGGACGGAGGATGGACGGAGGCTGGAGGGAGGATGGACGGAGGCTGGACGGAGGATGGACGGAGGATGGACGGAGGCTGGACGGAGGATGGACGGAGGCTGGACGGAGGATGGACGGAGGCTGGACGGAGGATGGACGGAGGCCGTCAGGTGCAATGTGACATGGAAACTATCCATCAAGGTTTAAAGCTTCAAGATTTAAACTCTCTGTCTTCTTTTCTTCCAGTCGTTGGACTCTGAGGTTTTCCAGCTGCATGAGTCAGTGTTTGACGGACGCTCTGTCCTCCACCTGAACACACTGCAGCGTCCAGAGAGTCCCTCAGGAGCCAGCGGAGACCAAACACAGAGCTACACATGCAGCTCAAAACAACAAACATGCCGGTTACGTTTTGAGAGGAACCTAAATGCATCATGGGATACAGTCCGATCTCTGGATGTCTCTTCTTTTCTAGCTTTATAAACTGCAGATTAGTGGCCGGTGGGATCTTCACTGTAGCTGCTGGACGTACACAGAGGCACATCCTGGAGCTTCAGGTTTTTAATATTTTAAATTTGTTAATATTTAATATTTTGAATATTTTAAAAGGCTGAACCTTAATCAACTGCTGCCGAAGCACAACCATCCAAAAAGTTTTCTCATGCTTTAGTAGCTACAAGCGAATGTTGCAGGAGGTGAGACAGACTCAGGCAACACTCAGAAGCAGAGTGATGCTCCTTCTCTCTGGGCGCCGCCACGTCTCGTACTAAACATGATTACTGTTGGAAATTAGTAGAGTATGTAAACTGCTGAGAGACTGTGCAGATGAACAGACGTTAGAGATGATTTACTCCGTGTAGAAAGGTTTCAAAGAGAAACTTTTAAGGGACAACAGAAGATTTCTTGTTTCCTTTATTTTCTTTTTTCTTTCTTTCTTCGCTGCACGAAAAACTACAAAAGCACAAGTTGTATCAACAGTCAGTTTCCCGTGAAGGTGTCTGTCTTGACGGATGCTGCGCGTCGTGCCAGGACGTGTTACTCCACCCGGTCTCTCTGGTCTCAGACCGTCCCTGCTGGAGCTAGAGGAAGGTCACCCCTCGCTATCATGCAACTGTCAAACACGAGCGCTCCCCACCGTGACGTATCTGGAACAGTCCCTCGCATGATTCCTGGGTGGCTCTCCCTCCCCCTCCTCCTCCCTCCTCCTCCTCCCCCCTCCTCCCTCCTCCTCCCTCCCCCTCCTCCTCCCTCCTCCTCCTCCTCCCTCCTCCTCCTCCCTCCTCCCTGTGTTTTTGCCTTTCTGGTCCAGTTCCCATTTCTAAGCCCTGGGGTGTTGACAGCAGCAAACATGATCATTGGGGTTCACATGTTCTCCCGTCTCTTTATTGCAGAGAGCTGCAGAGGCTTCTGGGAGCTGTTGTCTGGCGTGCAGGTGAGCGTCTGTTAAAGGAGCGGTTCGCCTGCTTTTATCCCGCCTCTCCCATTGAGTTGGTGCACGGCCGAGCACAAACAGGGCTTTGAATGCAGCGCCTTTCTTCCTGCGCATCAGGGTTGACGGGGTTAATCTCTCTCTAAGTGGGCGAGTTAGGCAATCGCTCTTCGAAAACAGAGAGGAACGAATCAGTTTCACCACGACACAACAAACGCCGTGATGTCCTGACCGGTCCTGCCTGGAGTCACTGGTGGCGGTGCAGTTCTGACTTTCCAAAGCGCCCTTCTCTTCAGTTTGTTTGATTCTGGCCAAACTCTTGTTGATTCATCCTTCACTCATTAAACATATTTCATTCCCAGGAGTCTCTCTGAGCCTCTGTTTCTTCCACTGGCTTTAAACCTTCAGACATGATTGCAGCAGTTAGAAAACTTATTGGATATTGAATTTCTCTGCGGTGAGTTTGGGTTTTTCCACTGACATGCTGAGGAGGCTGGTTCCTGTTTGTGCCAATCATCACTTCCTAAAACTACCGAGAGAGCGCTGGCCTCCTTCCAGACACGTATTCATGACAGCACGTTCTTCTCCTACAGTTCTTTTCTGATGTGAGTGAAGGTCGTCAGTGCGTTACAGACGCTTGTTGATGAGGACGGCGGTTGAGGTTTGCTGAGGTTTAAAACCACTTGGTCAGGGTACAGATGTGATCATGGTCAGACTGGATGGAAACTGTGGTCGGCCATGTTGAAATCTAACGCTTTGTTGACCCGACTTTGGCGAGAAAGCAAGACAGGTTGTTGAAGGCACTGTGAGGTAACAAGTCATGGGTGGATAAACTGTTTGTAGGACAGTGGGTGTCTGATTTTCTCATGAGGATATTCTCATGAAAGAGAAGATGATTCTGGCAGATAACAACAACTACTCTTTTTCTTCTTCCACTTTATTGCTCTTTTCTGCCCCAAATATCAGTTAACCCCTTCCACCCCACCAGAGGGTCAGACATCACAAGCTGCTGTGCTGCCAAATACTGCTCCAACCACAGACATCAAGACATCAAGTGTCCTTCCATTTGATGGAATGATGCAGCCATAAAAGTCACGGACAGGTCCAGGGTTTGAGTTTTCATACTGTGTCCGGAACATGAAGCTGAAACTGAAGTAAAAAATATGCAGGATAAAATCATGGAGGATTATGCTGAGCTGCCTCTCTAATGGAGGCGGAGCTTTAAAGATCTTACTGCAGGAATACTGCAACACGCTTGGTTGGTTTGACTGTGGTGGAAGCAGAACTCCAGATCCGCCTTGTTTTTGCTCAGATATCATTATACTGGTGTGAAACGTGAGTCTGCGTGACCAATGCTCTGTTGGGGTTAGGAGCGGCGGTCTCGGTGTGGAGGACGCTCTCAGCTAGAACCGACGCTGCAGAGAAAACAAGAGTGTGAAACGAAAGCCTTCTCTAAATGAAACTTGGGCGGTGATGAAGTCAGATTGCTAATCCTCAGCTTAACATCTCCTCGTGGACACTGGAAGATTTGTTTTCACCCTCCAAAAATTCACAAGCTACTTTTAGTTTTCCACCATTTAAATGTGATTATGAGGCTGAAGATGAACAGACAGATGTTTGTGTACGCAATATATTTTATAAAGTAAAAGTTCCACCATTTTAAACTGCGTTTTGAGAAATGTCTGAAATACCTTTTTAGACAATTTGACTGGATCCATGAACCCTGGACGAATGTTTCATTCAGTCCAGTTCTGGTACTTACTGATCCAGGAGCCGTTCTGTTGACCGACTGTGTGATCCTGCCGACTCCTGTTCACGCCGTCGTTCAACGCTGCCAACCTGAAACAGAGACGGAACATTTCAGCCTCAAATACCAGCTCCACTTTGGGACGAGGATCTGTGTTCCACTTGATGCTCCATGACTTTTGCACTGATGTTGCAAAAAAACAACATTTTTTTGGAGACATCTGGAGACAAGACGAGACCCTTGTCTGCACAGTGAGTGGATTTTATCACCTGTTTAACATTGTGCAACTCAGATGACAACATCAACAACAACAACAACATGTCCTCTACACCAAACAACAGAATCTGGTTCTCATTGTCCTCCAGAAGTAAAAGCCCCTCTGTTCAGGACAGACACACCTCGTGAAATGACTCCCATCTTCTGCAGGGTGCAGAGGAGCAAGTGTTCGTGTTTGCTGCAGGATAAAAGCGTCGTAAAAGATTACAAACACAAGATGTCGTGTTTTCATCCCACTGCTGTTTTCAGCCTTTTATTCCTCAAAATGAGATCAAATAAAAATGATTCCATTAGAGGCAGGAAATCAAAGGGAATACAGCCTTTTAAAAAACTCCATGTGCGTTTGTGGTGAAGTTCGGTAATAAAACGTGTGGCTGGATGTTGAATGTGGCCTGAGCTAAAAAGAGTTTGCTTCAGCACAGACTGCGAGGGGTACCAAACCTCAGGGCAGTGGGTGTACATAATTTATGTATAATTCAAGCTCTTAAATGTCCCTCTTAGCATGCAAGGGGACCTGATTAGCCTCTCTTTAGAGCGTCCTTCACAAACATTATTAATCAGGTCCCCATTCTCACAGGCCTCTGCTCCGGCTCCAGACAATGTGCTAAATGAATCCCAGCACATCGAGCTTGGGAATGGCTCTGCTGCACATACAGTATTCATCAATCATAGTCTGGATCTATTGTCAGGACGCTGAGAGCGCGACCCCGACGCCGCTCACGACCGCTGCTATTAAAAGCTCTGATCTGGGAACGTGAAGCCGGTCGTGCTGCTGTAACAACATCAGCTCAACCACTCAGATGTAAATGCATGAAAGTGTTCAGTCAAACAGTGAGTCGGGGTCATGTGGGGTCACGCCTGCAGCTGGATCCTGGCAGGAGAGGTTGATCGCTAGCAGAACAAACCAACTGGACATGTGCTGTGGCGCCGGGACAGACTTCAGATCAGTCATGAAATTTCAAAAACTACAGAGGTGGAAAAGTCAATTAGAGGTTTTCATTCATTTATTTTCTTGAACGAGATCATCTCCTGACACTGTGTACGTTCACCTGTGGACCAATCACATGCAGCCGACTCCCGTCACGTCTCAAACCTAAACCTTTCAGTGTTCTGTCCGCAGCGTTGTGTCTCTGGCCCACCTCTCTGGTTCAGACTCAAATATCTCAACACAGACTGGATGGGTTGCCATGACAACCGATGTTCCCCAGAGGATGAATCCTACTGACTTTAGTAACCCGCTGACTTTCATCTGTCGCCATCAAATGTGTCCGTTCACCATCGACACGCAGATCACAAACAACGGAGGCGTCATGTTCCACAAATGCTTGTTTCAGCAAACTGCAGATGCATTTGTAAGGACTCTAAAATGCTAATGTTATGTTAGCATGTTATGTTAGCATGTTATGTTAGCGCTCTGACTGAATTCTCCTCCTGGGGATGAAAGTTGATCTTATCTGATTGAGCTCAGCTCTCAGACTGTCACATCTCCACAGTTTCCAACAACAGTGTCCAGTCGAGCCCATTGGTTGGTCTTTGGATTATAAAGTATAGTTGGGTCGACTGAATCCTCTTCAGTTGTTGCTGTACTCCAGGTGACGGCCGCGCTCTCTCACTTCCTCCATGTGTGGCTGTTTGGACATAAGGAGGCCAGGCAACAGTGGAGGACAGATTTAGACATGTTCTTCGAGGTCAGTCAGCGGGGGGGGGGGGGGGGGGGGGGGGGGGGGACGGGTGGAGCGACAGGTAACTCAGTCAAGCTGGTAATGAAATGAAGCTCGCCTCTGGGCTGGAAGGGACAGAGAGTTCTGCCAACACCATCACCGGCCAGCGCTCTCACTTCAGACCGGAGAGACTGTCTTCAGGTCAGACGCTCCACAGTCAACGAGCTTCTGACTGTTCCAACACAAAGAAAAGCAGAAAGTATTTCACCATGTAGGTCTGTCAGGTTTCTATGGTCATGAATGGATGATTGGATGTATGTTACAGAGATGCACCATGGGAGAGTGAAACACGGAGCGGCTCTGTGGTGCAGCTCCAGCAGTGAGGAGGCCTCTGCTCTTCATCAGTAACACGTGGAACGCCTCCCGTTTTTACCCACAGCCGTAACCTGCTGTGCTCCCAGAGCTGCTCTGAACACACCTGTCTTTGATGCACAGATCACCTTTTTCTTTGCTCAGCTCAGCGCCACCTGGGAAAACTTAAAAGACAGAGGGACGAGTCGCCAGAGTCTTTGCACATCAAACTGTGGTATTATCCTAGGTGGGGATGTGGAGCACTTTACCCCTTATTTTTCTGAGAACTTTTTTTCCTCCTGTTGTTGTTGTTGAGAGAAGGGGATTATTGATGTATATGCTTTGAAATATCAAAGCGTTTGATCCACGCCAAAAATAAAGTGATGCCTCCGTTCTTTTATGCCATCACTCATTAGGGAACCCGGGCTGAAAAGGCAGCTTTGTACGGAGAGTCGTTTTAAGTTGGAGATGGCTTTACAATAGATTACCACGAGCACAGTGAGATTTCAGGCTGAGAAAGTGAATGAAAGACTATGCAAATTGCAGCATGTACATCTCTGGATGAAAGAAAAGCATCAAGACTTTCTGAACCTGAATAACCCCCCCCCCCCGCTTTATGTTCCCTTCTTTAAAACCCCAAAGTTTTTTCTCTTCCAGCGGCAGACCCAGCATGCTCGGCTTTGTGACAGGTGAAATATTTATCCAGGGAGAGACAGGGGAAGGAGTCAAAGGCGGCCTATCTTGTTTGAGTCCCTGCGTAGACAAAAGCTATTGAAGAGCTGACAAGCTTGTGCATGGAAGGGCCCAGCATGGCTCGGAAAAGTGGTTGTAAGCGATTGAAAGTGAGACAAACAGGGAAGAAAAGAAGGGTGTATCTCCGGGCGACTATAGGCTATATGACGCTGTAATCTGGGGTCCTTTTTAAAGCCATCTCTCCCCGTCAGGACGCGGGGGTTTCTCTCACGCTGAAGCCCAGAGCGCGGAGACGGAGCCTTTCAGAACCGCTTGACTTCTGCCACGGTGGCTGGCCTCAACTATCTGATAGCCTTTCTCCTTTTACACGGTGGCCTTTATCGGCCGGCTGAATGGAGACAAAGTGCCCTTACCTGACCTGACCCGGAGACGCCTTCGTGTTCTCTTTACAGCGCTGTTACCGCGCCAGCAGAACGCCACGCTGAATGAACAGACCTGACAACCAGACAGACGCCTTTTTACACAAAACCATCAACACAAACTGGTTGTGATCTGGTTTTAATGACATACAGAAGAAACAAAGTGGCTGTGGTCTCTGTGACTCTTTCCAGAAGTGACCTGCCAGTCAAACGGAGAGGGTGAAACTCTGCTGCTTTGTGTCTTTGCTCCACAAACTCATGGATTCTATCAACTTCAATCAATATGAGAAACTCTGCTCGTAGCCGCCTGGACCAGAGCTCCAGCATCAGCTGAGTTCTGACTGTTTGAACAAAACAACATCAAATAAAATAAAATACAGACTCTAAAATAAAGGTTCAGTCGACACAGACACACAGATGAAACACAACATGGAGTTGATGTATTTCATGATCTGATTTTTTAAAATATTGTCAGGAAGGTTTTTCAGAAGCTGCAGTTTTTAGGACACAAGTGTGAAAACTAAAGCATTTATATTTAATATCTGTTGTGCCTGATGAAGACTGAGCAGCAGAGTTGGGATTATTCTCTCTGAACGAATGGGACGTGCTGCACAGTATTGATTAATAAAACATTTACAGTAAACATGATTGATTAGTTATGACTGAATAAATCTGTCACGTCCTTTTCTTCCCTCTGTGAGCTGCCGCTCTGGATCAGTGAGTCTCTGACAGATGTGCGCTCGCACCGACACCGCTTCAGCCGTTATTTCCCGTCTGCACTTTCAAGCTGCTGCTCACATTTTTGAGTTAAAGAACAATAAAAGCCTTTGAGGGGAGAGAGCCGGCCCTGCTCCGCTCTCGTTAAACGCAGCCAGGCTCGGACGCTGCGGGACACAAGGTAGATGATTATCAGGTCACATTTGTTTGACCTTGAATTAGCCTTGACATTTACGCTTGACCACCTCACGGCGGGATGAAAAGGAGCGCCGCTGCCAGAGAGGTCGGGGAGTTCAACACTGACATAAAGTGACAGACAAGGTGAGAGAAACATCCAGTGATGGATTAAAGCCTTAAAAACAGGCCCAGAAACTCTCCCTTCTTCTTGCTCTGCAGCTCCGGAGTTTATCACCAGCTCATGTTTGGAAACAGACACAATGATGAAAGATTCTCCACGTTAAGATGCAGCCAAACCACAACTATGGAGTTGAGTGTGTGCAGACACACAACTCATTTCCCCTCAGCAATTATCCCAAGATGGAGAAGATTTACCAAACATTAGCGTCACATTCTGGTTGCTTATGTTCCTCTCTCTGAGCTGGTGTGTATGTTCACTACTGGGTGAAGGAGGGAGAAATCTCATGTAGGAAATAACAATATGAAATCTGAGGAAAAAATGAAAGAAGAAAGAGAAGAAGAGAGAATCAAAAGAAGGGTTAAAGAAAAGTAAAGATAAAGGTAGAAAGCTTATGAAGTAAAAATGAATAAACCAAGTCTTTGGACAGAGAAAAGAGGGAAGAAGAAGAGAGATAAGGAGCTGGAGTCCAAGCGTTGGGTTGAACTCATGTGATAAAAACTGTCTGGATTCAGTTTTTCTTCTCACGGGAAATTACGATTGCGACCGTTTGCGGCAACATCGCCAAGGTTAACCAGAGCTATTCAGAGTTGGTCGACATCTCTCGAGCTTCTCTCTCTTGTTCTGAGATCTGTTTTTGAGAATTAGCAGCGGTTTGTGAGAAACTGTCTTGTTGTTGAGTTCCTCCAGTCAAAACATTTGCGGCGTGGGAATCTGAGGGTTGTGGCCGGCCGGGTTTACACACACACAGAGAGGGATGGTATCTCAAGGACAAAACATGTAGACGCACCTCTGCTTTCCACACAGCAGGAACTGACAGACGCTGTTGTACACGCACATGGAAACAAAAGCATTCCCATTTCTGCAGCTCATATTAAACTGGAATCAAAGCCGAGTCCAGAGAAACAAGATCTGACATTGACTGTCCATGCCACACAAAGCAGTGTTTTAAATTCAAGCTTTAGGTGAATTAATGAGTCGAGTTAAATTATTGTGATAAGACTGATAAGAGAGTTACAGGAAAACTGCGTCTGTGCTGCAGCAGCTGTACGGTGCACGGGTTTGTCCTGTAATGCTTTTGACAGCTCCCACTGTTCTGCCTGTGGGAAGCTCGACCGTCACAGACTGTTCACACAGAGCGTGAAGAGCCACATGCAGCACATGAATCAATAGGTTTCATGTCCTAGAAATAATCCTGGCACAAATAAACCTGAAATATCTGCGGCCATCAGTGTTTTGTCCTAAATTCACTGTGTTAATGTCCTCAGACCTTCATCATGATGATGTCACACAGACTAAACAAGCCGTGTTGACAGAGTCAGTCCAGGTGTGAAATATAAAAGAGTTTATTGTTTTACTCTTTTTCCCGCTCAGATGAGAATCAGGTGAAAGTAATAGTTCATGTATTCTTGTTTTAGTGTCGGGCTGATATATATCTGTAATATCTGTTTCCCCTCCACTGTTTATATTGTTTATCCTCTTCTTTCTTTCTATCTGTCCTCCTGTCTTTCTTTCCTCCTTTCTCATTGTTATTTCCAGGCTGAGGTTTACCTGCACATTCTCTCCTTTATTCAATGTATTTGTAACGTTTGATTAAATAAATCAGTGTTAATCAAACTATCGAAAATACTGCCGACAGAAGAGCCACAGGTGCAGAACACATGGGCTTCATCATGTGATCTGCAGGTGGTCACACAAACTAATGTTTTCTAAAGAGCAGAGTAAAATAAGGAAAGCTGTCTGTTCTTTAGCTGAAATCATCAGTTTATCCCTTTAAATAAAGGTTTATTTGTAGAGTGAATGATCCTTTTCAGTTCCTTGTTTCAGGTGTAACAGATGTGCACACATCTGGACACACAGGTGACCCCTCTCCACCTAAACACCTGCAGAGGCGCGTGTCTGTCCGTCGCAGCAGAGCAGGGCTTTGTGCAGTTGTGTGTCAGTGCATCCTGTTTGTGCGAGCAGATGTCGGCCTCAGAGTGGCGTGCACCCAGAAACTTATTTGTCGTGGTTTTCACAGGAACACGCCGCAGCGACACAAGTTCAAATGGATCCAGGAAGCAATGGTCTGGAAAGAGAACAACAAGCTCTTAAACGTCCTGAAACTATAATGAACCGTCACATGGTGCTGATTGCCGGGCTTTAATGTGGGCAAACAAGACATGAAAGAGAGCCATAAAGAGCGCAATGAATAGATAATCTATCTCTCTTATGGGACGCCTGACAAACGAGGGGTTTAGAAGTTTACTGCTCCCACTACGCCCTGGGTTTTATCGGGTGTCGTTGTGTGGAAGGCCTCACCTAATGACGTCTAGTGCTTAGGATTCTTCAACAACACATGCCTGAGCAGAAGAATAAGACTCAGCCTCTCCACAGCTTCTACTGGCGCTGTGGAAAACACAGGGTTAATCACACACACTAATTGGCAGAGACTGTGCTTTTCCCATGACCTCTCTCCGCCCGTTATTAGCTGTATTGTTCTGGAAAGCAGAATTATCATATAGGCTGCAAAAACATCACAATTAGCACAAGCTGACCAAAATAAATGGCACAGCAGGCGAGCCAACCCTCCGCTGAACTCTGACTTTATTCTAGCAGACAAACAGAGCAGAGACGGTTCATTACTGTTGGTTTTATCTGAGGCATGTTAGATCAGAAAAACCTTCCTCTGTGTGTTTGTGTCCGGGAATCATCGCTGTTGTTTCTGTGCTTTTAACGGAAACTCGCTGTGTCACCGTGGTTGGAGCCGCTCTTCAGTAAAGACACAGTAACGTCCTTTATTATGACAAACGTCCTCAGCAGAGACGCATCAGACCGCAGACACTCAGCTGACAGGACGACTGTGCAGGTAAACATATTTACACTACGCCGACATGAACACGAGACGAGAGGAGCGTCACACACACCTGCAGCTGTTTATATCACAAACACCTGGACCGAGCAGAAGAGGAGTTGCAGTCACCTGATGCCGCCCAGCTGAAGGAGGATTGAGAAGCATGAATGAACTGAGTCTGCGCTCCGTTTCATTCACACACATCAGTTCAGACGTGAAGTTAGAAGAAGAAAAGTTAATGATTCATATGATCAGGATGAAAACTGTTGGACTGGAGGCAAAGTGCTCATCATGTGGCTCCGTCTCCACAGAAGAGATAAAATAATATAATATAGAGTATATTCTGACAGAAGCAGGAACGACAACATGTTTGGATGAACCAATGTCCTGGTTGTGACAGTGTTCAGGACTCAACCTGCACATCTTCTTCTTGATGAGATTTCAAACTTTAATGTTAAATACTGAAGCCCAAAATATCAGAGTGAACGACCTTATTTAACACCAGCAAGTAAAAGAGTCGGACACTCTCCGTCCTCTCTGGACCTTCAGTGGATCATCGCTCGTGCCACAGTCAACAGCTGATTCAGATGCTCGAGAAGCTTCTGCCTCTCAGCGATGATTAAATCAGGTGCGATGCCAGGACTCGTCACATGACCACCTGTACATGGAGGGTCATGCAGAACGCTCACTGGCTGTAGAAGGAGACACACGTGAGTCCTGGAGGTTTAAATCGTCTGCGTCCAAACTGGAGAATGAAAACAAAGTGAAAACAGCCAGAGACAGAGACACAGGGTCCGTCTGTCTGTCCACTTTCTTCTGTCCTAACAAAGAGTGAGTCGACAGAAACAACATCGGCTCAGTCCGACCGGAGACTCAGAACGAGACTCGCACCTCGTTCCTCGCGCCGCCCCCCTGCACCTCCCCGGATCGACCCGTCCTAACCACGGCAACTGGAAAGCATGCATAGCTAACGCCTGCGGGATTGTGTGGAGGCTTTTGTCTGGCCCGCGGGCTCGGAGAGAGGACTTGATTGCCCCGGACTTCTTTGGCATCACACCCCGATCCACTATCCTTTTTTTTAGGATGCAAAAGGAGCCGTTGCACAAAGCTGACATTCATAATATGAAATGTATTCCCAGGCCGGGCCAGTTAAAATTCATTTTAAACTGTTTACCCGGGCAAAACAATGGGCAGCGGTCACGCCTGTTATCTGCTGATTTATTAGAGAGATGGAGAAAGAAAGAACTGGCAGCCATGCAGCGCTGACAGTTTGGTGAGAGGGCAAAAGGAGATGGGTGGAGGGGGGGCAGGGGGCAGAATAGATGCACTTAAAAATCACTTCTTTCACCGTTACTCCTTAGGCCTTCATGGGAGGGACAAAGGGATGAAAAAGTCCTGGCACTGAGCGCTGCCTTCACTCAACACAGCTCATCATTGTGTTTGGAAAATGCCAATTTCCATAAGCGATTGGGAGGACAATGTAATAAACAGGCGTGCATGCAGAGGGACAATAAGACGAGGACAAAGGACAGTCCTGGATTGTCTCGGTGTGGACATTCCCTCTGTTACAGCGCGGAGGCTTTTGATCTCCGGCGGTCCGACAGAACCGCCACGTAAACAGTGATGTTGCTTTGACTCGTATCTGCAGGAACGTCAGAGGAAGCCCCGCCTCAAGATCCAAGATGGCCGCCCAACTTCTGTCTGTGGACGCGTTGCTTCTGTTTGTGTGGGCGAAATATCATGTAATGTTGTTATCAGCTGGTGTTGCTAACAACAACAACAACAACAACAACAACAACAACAACAACAACAACAACAACAACAACAGCTTTTGACTTGCGGTACTGGAACACAGCCAGTTAGTTAAGGTCTGATCAGGGTTTAGTTAAGGTTTAGTTAAGATCTGATAGGGGTTTAGTTAAGGTTTAGTTATGGTTTAGTTAAGGTTTAGTTAAGGTCTGATCAGGGTTTAGTTAAGGTTTAGTTAAGGTCTGATCAGGGTTTAGTTAAGGTTTAGTTAAGGTCTGATAGGGGTTTAGTTAAGGTTAGATTAGGAGTGAGGGACTTGTTTGGTTAAGGTTTGATTCAGGTTTAGTTAGAGTTTAGGATTAGATTAGATTAGGAGTAAGGGGCTCACTGTGGTTTGATTAGGGTTTAGTTAAGGTTTAGTTAAGGTTTAGGATTAGTTTAGATTAAGAGTGAGGGTTTACATTAGAACCTGACTGAGTTTAGGGAATGAGTGTAATTAATGCAGAGTGATGAGAGTCACTGAACATGATGTTTTGAGGTTTTTACTGAAGCTTCAGTTTTCCCTCTCTCTGTCTCTTTCAGCAGGACGACTGCGACCTGAAGAGACTCTCTAGTCTTTCTTGCTGCTGGTGTGAAGACACTGTAGAAACACTGAGGTCACAGCAACACTCCTCTGTTACTGTGGAGGACGACTCACAGCTGCAGAGTGTGACGGCGAGCCAGCCGCAGCACGCGACAACACTGCTGCCCACACTCACAGAGGAGTGTGTGTGTGTGTGTGTGTGTGTGTGTGTGTGTGTGTGTGTGTGTGTGTGTGTGGAGAGTGTTGGCAGATGCTGAACGAGGTCTCCCACATCCACCTCGAGGCCGTGATGTCACAGAGACGTGAGGAGGAGGAGGACGGCGAGGCTATCTGAGGACACTAACGAGCTCCTGCTTCGAGGGGATGAAGAGAGAACCGGAGTGCATTTGGGATTCATGTGTTCATGCACACACACACACACACACACACACACACACACACACACACACACCACACACACACACACACACACACACACGTATTCACTGGGTTTGTACAGGCTTGACACTCCCTCATGGCACATTCATGGGGCATTAACACACACACACATGCTTACTATACACTCTAGTACTTCCTCCCTCTCTTGGGTATACAAAACACACACACACACACACACACACACACACACACAGAATAGGGAGTAAGAGCTTTGTGGGGAGCGGAGGATGTCATGGGCCCCCCGCTGTGCTTCACACTGCAGCTCAGTGATGCTGTGAGATGGGACATCGCATGACTGGGAGCACAATAATGTGTGTGTGCATGCATGTATCTGTGTAACGGTGTGTGTGTGTGTGTGTTAGAGGTCTTTCTTTTAATGTACTCCTGCTCACACACACACACACACACACACTCACGTCATTGGAGTGGCCCCCTGCTGGGTTCCTATCAGCGTCAGCAGTGAATCTGCGCGCTCAAGCAGCAGTAAAGCCCCAAAATCTCACTCCACTGACCCTGTGCGGACAATAAACTGCATCTAATTACTGGCGCATGCACTCCCAGCACTCCCAGCGCGGCGCTCCCTGGCACTGGCCACGGATATTCACAAAAAGCAACCGGAGCGCAGGCCAACTTCTCTTAGAGATATAACGTTTTTTGACAGCTTAAGCCTTTTCGGGTGATGCGCAGCACGGCGCACAAAGGCAGCACTCAAGTCGTGCGGCCGGCGCTGCGGAAAACAAATTTCTGTCTTTGTGGACAGGAAGCCCCGCCAAGTGCAACATGTTGGCCCGATGTTAGCGGCTTCCAGAGGGAGAGAACATCTCTCTGTTGGCCTCCGCTGCCGTGGTTGAAGACTTAAAGGACAATTCTGATTCGTCCGTCGTTCCTTTTACTGTGGACACATGTTAAAATCGATGTGCCCGCCCAGATGCTGCGTTTCCAAGACGACCGTTTTAGGCATGCTAGCATTTAATTGGCTGGAGGCTCACGTCATGTACAATATGGCACTTACAGACAGGGAGGAGGCGAGAGCCTCAGTGTGTGGGGAGGTGTCAGTGGTAGGAGCAGGAGTAAAGTCACCAGCCTTACATTATTAAACTGTGCTGAAGCAGCAGCTGGAAACACACGGGGAGATCTACTGAATATAAACAGGTCAAGTCATTTCCTGTTAATCTTTGATCTGTTCAGGTTCCATTCAAATGTAAATACAGATCATGTGAAGGAGAGACGGTTCTGGAGCTCGGCCCGAACCCTGAAGGGTCAGTAAAGTGACGCTGGACGAGAGGTGACATCACTTCCATGTGACGATCATACAACCTGCGTCCATGTTTCTCTTCACGCTGCAGTCCCTCCCTCCTTCCTGTGAGTGTAGGTTGAATTCCTCTATGTCCCTTCCTACCTCTAGAGGAAGTGGTGGAGGGGACTGAGGGCCTCGCCAGCTGACAGCGAGCTTTTATTAATGACAGCTCCCCCGCCCTGCTTTGAATAGGTGGGCCGCGACAAACAATAGTGGCTGTTGGGATGTCGGAGGAGCAGCGCAGGCTTTTGAAAAGGCCTCGGCCCGTTGACAGGTGCTGCTGAAAGGATGAGCGGGGTGTCGCTGCCTCGGCGGCCTCGCAGGTGTGGAGACGTCAGGGATGACAGAACACCTGCAACGTCTCTCCCTTCACGCTGATGATTTCACTGTATCGCTTTTCATACGCCGCCGTGATAAAAGATACAGGGGGACGAGGCTGTGACCGCGCTCCGCTGACAGCGCCGCCACGCTCCACCTGTCCGTTTCATAACAGCAGATTCAATACGAGACGCCGGGACCACGGAGGATGATTTGCCAATTTTAATGATTGAAAATGAGCTGTTGGCTTCAAACACACAGTCCTGCTGCGGAAAACAAACCCTGATGGTACGAACACGACTGTGAGTCCAGATCTCTGAGTTAACGTCATGTCGGTATCACACTTTAATATCAGTGAGTGCAGATGTCCTGTTATTGTTACATGACGCCTTTATAGTCACAGACTGTTTTCCTTTCCTTCTTGCCCCGGCGCCGACAGCTGCAGGTGTTCCTGTCTTCTTCTAGTGAACAGGTCGTCTCACACAGTCACTGTGTCGCACATAGAACAAACAGTCAGACTTCAGATAGACGAGGAATTGTGGGTAAATTAAGGCTGGAATGAAAAATGGCCGACGAGGAGCGGAACACGTCAGCAGAACATGTTCGTCTTTTGGAAGAATTCAACAGACGTTTTTACCTGAAGAGTGAAACCATGAAAAGAAAAGTCTGATGTGGAAACAGAAGCAGCTGCTGACTCGAGGAAACAGGTTTAACACTGTGCAGTTTCTTGAAAGTTTAAAATATTTGATATATAATATATTTTATTTGGGATTGCAGCTGTACTGGTGCTGGTGGGAAACTCCGGCCAAGAAGCAGCAAGTGGGAATGACGTGTCAGTAGCGGCGTGCGGCATGGGTGGCGTCCCTCTGCGCTGATAATGAAATAATTGGCTGCAAAAGGTGGGAGGGGGCGTGTGGGGGAGGGGCTTATCGCCACACACCCAACACCCGAGCACAATTAGTCCACAAAGCCAGTGATGGCGAGCAAATAATCATGTGCCTTTGTTCCACTAAACCTCGGGAGTAAATATGTAAGAAGTGACCTGGAAAACGCACAATGGCAACTTTTGCCTCTTGAGTCGGCAGCTGGAACAATGCTGGTATTCACTGAGAGATGATGTCATCATCAACAACCTGCCGCGCTCTGTCCCTCATCACCGCTCGTTAGGCACACACACACACACTCACACTCACTCACACACACTCACACACACACACACACTCACACACACACTCACACTCACACACACACTCACACTCACACACACACTCACACTCACACACACACTCACACACACTCACACACACTCACACTCACACGCACACACACTCACACACACACTCACACTCACACACTCACACACACTCACACACACACACACACTCACACACACACACCACACACTCACACACACACACACTCACACACACACACACACACACACACACAGACTTTTAAGAATGAACCCAGGTTGAGATGTTCCTGTGAGAAGTCTGTGACAGAGTTACCTGCTGAAGTACCACTGCGTATTTAAAGGTCAAAGGTTAAATGGCTGAGAGTTTCCCTGTGTGGCCAAAGGTATGTGGACGTCGTCCCTGCGCCACAGTGAATAATGACATGTTAGATACACAGTGAGTCGGTACTGAAATGATTCTCCCAGTCTGCTGTGGACAAACTGCAAAGAGACCTGACCTCCATCCCACCCAACACCTTCAGGACCGGACTGGACCGGACCGGACCGGACCGGACCGGACCGGAGCACAGCAGCAGATCAGTGCTGGACCTCTCTGATGCTCATGTGTCTGAATGGGAGAGAATCCCTGCAACACTGACTCCAGGTGAGCAGCACATTATTGACATGGAGTCACAGATGTCCAGCTGTCCACATACTATTGGCCACATAGTGGAAAACTTTTACTTGTTAAGCGTATATGTGTTTAGTGCTCTGTCACTGTGTGTGTTGAACTTTAAATCAAACACTGGTTCATTACAGTCTGTTCTGGGGTTCAGCTGCAAATATTAACATCTGTTGAGACCAATAAATATTTGACTGTCAATTAACAAACACAGAGGAATCTGCTCCTCAGAGACGTTTCCTGTCGCTCTGCAGACGATCGTCCACGTGGACTTGTTAGAAGGAGAGAGTGACGAGGCTGTTCGCGAGCTTTTCATCGCGCTCTCTGATCTTTGGAAAACTTCCTGACGCTGGAGTCACAGCTGAACTTAGGAAGTATATAAGTACAGAATCTATTCCTACTGTAGATTTACTTACATGTGTAGTAAACTGCTGCCAAACGCCTGTTAGCAGAGAGAACAACAACATGAGCTGGAACACAGCGCTATGTTACAGAACAACCAACAAACACTACAATAAGTTGCGTGTTGGTCTGAGAGCAGAAGTGAATTGTGGGAAACTGGGCAGACAATGTCAAATTCCACCAAGCCGGGAGTTTGAATTATCATAATTGGAGGCCGTGGCGGTGGGGGAGAATTTGGCAGCCAGTTCAAAATGTGATATTATGAACCCCGAGAGCACAAACAATAGACCTGATGTGTGATTATGCATGACTCTCCTCTGAGGAGGAAGAGTCCAAATCTGGCATCAGTTTCTTTTTTCTTTGTTGTCAATTTTCTTTTTGAAGAGATGAGGAAAGACAGGCGGGTTTCACTCCCCCCGTCTCTCCTAACGATCGATGGTCTTTCCAAGTCACTAACCATGAAACCACAGCGTTTCATCTGGCCTCGGAGGTTCAGGAGGAAATATAGAAGAATGACGGCAAATTTGTCTTCAGCGTCTTTGTTGTCAATCTTTGGACAAAAAAACTAAACCTGGCCTTTCCTTTTTCATCAGATTAAATGTACATCACTCAGCGTCTGACTGCAGCCGAGCCCTGGTCTGTGCACACAGAACCACAAACCCAAACCGGGAAGGTCAGGCAGCGACTACGGGACGGTGCGACGCGAGTGACCAAAACACATCTCCTATTCTGGTGTTTCTTTTAGGGCAGGATCACACAAACACATGTTCAAGCTGGGAGGAAACCAGGGGATTTGAGGAACCATCTGTTAACCAAAGCCTTTGGGAAGCACACTAAGATCATCTTAGGATATTGTTCTCCCCAGGTGGGAATGGCAGGGGCTCCGCGGGGCCCCTCGGGTCCAGGCAGAAAAGGGAGGGAAACGGGGAGCTTAAGGAGCGCCGGCTCACTGATGCCATAATCTCATTTTCATTCATAACACTCGGGCATTTCAGGTTAGAGAGAAAAGGAAAAATAAGAGAGCAGCGCAGACTTGGACTTGCGTAACGTCTCTGTTGGGCAGAGGCCAGAACAGGTCAGAGACTCTGAGCTCGCCTCTTCTTTGAAATCAACTCCACAAGCAGAAAGAAAGGGATTATCTAAATTTGTAGGCATTGCACACAAGCCAACAGGGGATGGCTCAGCGGTCAGGACAGAGAGAAGAAGAGGACGCAGGGAGGATTCCTGTGAATAGGCAGGAAGAAAGAGAATCAGCAATCGTCCGTTAAAAACCCACCTGCGGGGAGGTGCAGCCGCTCAGCTCTGACGGAGGTCTCCGGTTCTTCCTGCTCCGGTGTGAGGTCGTGAAGGGAGAGCAGTCGGCTGCAGAGACTCCACAGAGAGCCTCTTGTCCGAGTGTAAGACGGCGTGTGTCGGCCTGAAACTGTCAGCCGCCATGTTTCCATCAGACTCAGGATGCAGCTGGAGTCACACCTGGAGTCACACCTGGAGTCACACCTGGAGTCACACCTGAGCAGCAGGTGACCACGTGATGTTTCCATCTACGATCGGGGTCCCAAAGGTTGAGGAACCAGCTGTCTGTTAGCTACGCCATGTTTTCTTATATGACTGAACACTATGTCCCGTCAGCGCAGACTGATCCCAGAGCACGTGTTCAGAAGAGTCACCGCCGGGCGCCGTACGTCCACGACACAAAGACCGAATCCAACGGTTCATCGTCTGGACAGACTTCAGTCAGACGTACTTTTTGTTAGATTTATTGTTGTAACATCTGTATAAATAAAACAGGAAGTGCACTTGAAGCACCTTACAGACGTGATGAATTGTGGGGTTTGACAGGGAATGTGCCGGTTTGGATTCCGCCCATAAAACAGAAAGGAGCGCGAAGCCCAGAGGCGACTCTGCAGAAAGATGATGAATGAGAGGAAAGGCTTACTGAGGACGAACCAGTGGACACAGACCAGAGCAGACGTGTCTTCGCTCCATCCAGTCAGAAAGTGCCAAGAACCAGAGGATCAGAAACTTACAAGATATGAGACTGAAAACATCGGACGAGACGTCTGAGCGTTCGCTGTTCCAGGTCGAGCTCGGCGCTCTCATCAGTCTGTTCCCAGCAGGTTTCACTAAAGGAGCTCTGATGACCTGGTTATCTCAGGGAGTCGGTCAGGAAGCCTCAACAACTTAACACAAGTTAAAAACCTGCAAGTGCAGAAAACTGTGTGTGTGTGTGGACACTGGGAATCAAACCCACAGCCTCCTGATCACAGGACAGGAGCGCGGCTGTGCGTTGGTTAAAGATCTCCTAAAAAGCGGCTTGTGCTGTATCAGCAGCATTATGGATTAGTTACAGTCTGCAGGCTGCAATAATTACCACAACAAACAAGAGGCCTCTAAGCCACTTCTCTGCTGCGCTGCCAGGCCTCCAACCTGGAATTAGGATTTTACTCATCTCCTCCTCCTCCTCCTCCTCCTCCTCCTCCTCCTCCTCCCTCCTTCACCTCCCTCCCCCTCCTTCACCTCCCTCCTTCACCTCTCTCTTCCTCCTTCACCTCCCTCCTCCCTTCACCTCCCTCCTTCACCTCCCTCCTCCCTCCTTCACCTCTCTCCTCCCTCCTTCCTTCACCTCTCTCCTCCTCATTCTCCTCAACCTCATTTTTCTTCTCCTCTTATCCGTTCATTCAGCCTTGTCTCTTCTCCATCGTTCTCCTCCTTTCTCCTCTTTTCCCGCCTCCTCCGTGTCCTTCTCCTCCTCCCTCCGAGGTAATGAGTGATTTAAGTCGAGGAAAAACAAATCTTGGCGGGGCGAACAGATTGTTGGATGCTTGTTGACCTGTCAAAGCAACAGAATTGTGGCACAGGATTGAAAATCTAAATCTGCATTAGAGGCTTTTGTTGGGCCTGAGGCGAGTCGCTCTGCACGAAGGGTCTTTATCTCACCGTGGAGAGGAGGGGACGACCCCCCCCCCAACACACACACACACACACACACACACACACACACACACACACACACACACACACACACACACACACACACTCCCTACATTTAAAGCCTACACAAAGTCAATGCAATGTCAGCGTCTGTAGCGGCAGCTTCCTTCTTCTCAGTGAACCAGTTCAAGTCTTTAACCTCGGACGCTGGAAGCAACAGACATTTTGTGGTGGAACGTTCAAGGACGGAGTCTGAGTCGGGAGCATCAGTTAGATCATCGTTTCTTTACAATATTACGTCTTTAATTTGATTATTTTGATCCCAGAAACAGGATCTGACTCCAGATCACGACTTTAATCTGAAACTGTGACCTCAGGTTTATGATTTTAATCCAACATCATATTTTCAATCTTATGATTCGAAGCCCAGATTGAGACTTTTATCCAACATTATCACTGTGATTTTAGGATTAAACCATACATTTCATTTTGAATTCAATTTAAAATTACAATAATAATCTTCTGATTAAATCCAACATCATTTTGGATTTCATGCCAAAATTGTGATTTTACTACAAAATTATGAATCGAACCTGATAATTTGAACCTGCTTTAATGTAGAATTATGACTTGATCTGATTTGAACCAAAATTATGATTTAAATCCTGGATTATAACTTCAACTCATTTGAACCCACTTTATGAATTTAAAGGAAAGTTATAATTATTATGACTTGAACCCAACGTGATGATTTCTGGCCTTCACATTATTCTCCTGTTTTCTTATTATTAATAATGAGGCTGTAATGAAATGAATAAACTGTTGTAACTTCGTGACTCTTGGTGAAACTTGGACCTGAGACAGTTCTATGACAGACGTGTGGACATGAGTGTTTTCTGTTCTGGTTTCATCTTCACATAAATCCCTCAGCGATCAGTCACGGTCGTCCACGAGCGGAGAGCCGAGGTATAAGACGCTGCGCTGCACGTTAAGTACAGACGGGGGATTTAATCTCGTCTGCATGCATTGTTTGTTTGTTTATTTGCTTGTGCCGGTTGTTGTCATACGTGGAAGCCTAGGGGTCGCTGAATACGGATAATCCTTCCTGCGGTTAAAGCCGTGGCCCAGATTGCTGCACAGTCCACGTCTCGTAGATCACATCAGTTTCCCGACTCCAGGCGGCTCGTCACTTCTCGTCTGTTGGACTCATGTCTACGGTCCCTGAGGAGGGACAAACTTCTGTTCAGTCTCAGAAGCATTAGGAATAAATAAAAGATGTGACGGAAGAAAAAGAAAGGAACGCAATTAACCTCAGATATATAAATATAGATATATGTAGAATTTGTTGTAATAAAATGAGAATGAATGTGATTCATTTTGACTATTAAAATGATACTGACACTGCAACAGATACTACAACTACCAGCACCCCTCACTTCCAAAACCACTACCACTACTACTGCTACTGCATCTCCTGCTGCTGCAACTACTCCATACTGCATACTACTACCTCTTCTACTCACACCACCGAAACCATTACTACTATTTCTACTGCAGTCAGTACTTCCACTACTACTCATACTACTACGTACTACTACTGCTTTCCAAACCATTAGTACTGCCTCTCCTAGTACTAGTGTGAGGGCTACTACTCCTGCTACTACCACTAATACCACCACCGATACTACTACTACTACCACCAGTACCACCACCGATACTACTGCTGGTAGTGTAATTTACTCATTACTTCTGGCTCTGCTGTGTGAGACATTTCTTTACCACAGGCAGAGGTGAGCGTGAACACGTGGCCTCACTGCACCGGCTCTTTACTTCACAGTATATAAAGTACAAGCTGTGAGTGTTTTGGACTCAGCCTCCCCATCAGGGCGGGACAGCGACGTGTTGAGGACGTCCTGCTGCAGTCATATGGCTGTGGGACAACACCCGAGGGATTAATTAAAGTGATGCGTCCCAGAGGCGGGCCTGCTGATCAAATCAGCACAGAGACGCTTCTTAGCAGATTAATAGCTACAACATTAAGCCATTAAAATCTTATCTCAGAGTAATCATCTATCAGGGAGTCTATCAAGGAATTCATTCATTCATCACCCATCAAGACCAGCTAAGTCCTGATTAGCATTAGCGGTCAGTCAGGATGACAGTCTGTTCAGACCAAAGCAAAGGGAAAAAACAAAAGAAGAAATATTAAAACATTTTACATTAGAACTGTCCATCCTTTGTTCCCTGACAGATACAGCGTTCATCCGTTCAGTCATTGTGATTAGAGATCTATAACATGACGTTTACAGCTCCTGTAATACACATTATTCATGCACATCAAGTTGTTTAAGGCAGTTTCTCTGCAAAGACTCACACATGTGTTTGTTGTAGGAATTTAACCTTCAACTGTTGCAGTTGTTGGAAACTAACTGTGGCATGAAATGATTAAATGTTACAGGGCACTGAGCTTTGACTGTCTCCCGGAGCGTCGCTGATTCATTCTTGCTGTTGGACTGAAGGAACTGAAGATGTGGCTGCTGCACAGTTTAAAACTTCTGCAGAGTTTGAACATGAGACTGTTGTTGGGATTAAACCTTTGACGGTTGCAGCTGCTGCAGGATTAAAACTCTGAACTGATAACTGGGATGTTAGGACCACTGCAGTAAATGAACATTTCATTTTATTTACACGCTGACTGTTGGAGCAATTTAATCTTTTGTGGTTGTAAGGTTTGAAAATGTAATTGCTGCATTACCAGCCACTGAACCACTGTGACAAATAAACCTGTGACTACAAGATATACATACATACATATATATATATATATATATAAATATACATACCTATATATATATATATATACATACATATATGAATATTAGATAGTTGGTCTTTGTTCACCGTTTTAGTGATTCTTTCTTCTTTTAAAGTCCTGTTCCACGTCACTAGCTATGGAGGGGATGTGGGTGGTGTTGGGGGGGGCACTTTTGTGCAGCTTTGATCTGAGATTACTTTCATAGTCCTGAAGAATGCACAACGAAAATATCTCACTGTACATCTCTGCAGTTCCCTTCCGCTCTCTTCTTAACCTACAGTTCAACTGTAGCCGTCTTTGTTCATCCTGAAAACCAACGTGAAACACAATTGAAAACTTGGCAACAGCACGGCAGATACATAGTAACTCAATCTGGACTGGCTGCTTTAAACTCTATCTTAGGCAAGGTGGCTTTTGTAAACCGTCAGACAATGGAGAGCTCTGTTGAAGGCACAGAGGTTGATTTTCACCTTTTAAGTGAGGACACCAGATACCTGCCTTTTCACTGCGCTCAGTTTGAGGACAAACTTTCTTTCTCAAGGCCTTTTTGAACATGAGCAGAGGACGAAACACGACACAGGGTCAGCCGGCGCTCCAGTCATAGCTCAGAAAATATTTAAATCACTCAAGAATATTCCTTCAGTCTGTGGAGTTTTCAAAAGCGGATTAGGACATTGTGTCTGTGGCTGCAGAGACGTCCAGCCCTGTAACTGGATCGGTGTAAAGACACGCCGAGCTGTCCGCTGAACGCTTCAGATGTGTTTGAGATTCAACTTGTGTAACCACAAGGCCACCAGATTAAAACGCCACTTTACAGCACTCGTGCACTTCAAACAGATGTCTGTCTTTAATAACTTCATCTTTTGTTTAGTTTTGTTTCTGCCTTTGAGGAAAAATGACTCCCCTCCCTTCAGCTTGGTGCATTCTTCACATCAGCTCAAACCACAGGAAGTCGTTTAAAAACGGAGAAATATTTAACTGGACAGTCAAACTGAAGGTATTTAAACACTTGAGTTTTTCTGTTGATTTTTACCATCAAACGCTTCATTAGAGTAAGAACATCTCGTGAAATACTGGGTTCTGGTTCAAAGCAGGACATTTTTTCAGAGTGACCTCTGCGCCTCCTGATCCATCCTCCCCTGGGAGTTCAAACCGAAAGACATAACTGATGTGCCCATAAACGTCAGCGGATTTCAGACGACTGCATCTTCAAAGACCTCCTCTACTTTTCATCAAGCCTTCCCTCTTCCTCTAAATCCTTTACAATAACACACACAGCGCAGCGCACATCAGTCAAGCGGGGATTTTCTACGACAAGACACTCGATAGTAGAAAGCAGCTTACCCCAAAAAGCAGATGTTTGTTTTCACAGGTCGGCCTGTGGAGCTGGAGGAGGCGCTCTGACATGTGAGGGAGGCAGCGGGCGGCACTGAGCCGGGTGAGGTGGGTGAGCGTCCAGGAAGCGTACCTGGTGACCTCTGGACTGCAGGTGTTGAAGTCTGCGTCTGACCAGGAAGGACGTCCAGGAGCTTCAGACGGAGCAGAGAAGCAGAGGAAGATCATGTGACATGATGGAAAGCTGCACGACAGCTACTAAATGGACTTGTGATGAGATCGTTTTGCTAGCTGCTAAATCCAAGGTCAAGAACAAACTTCAGATCTAAACCTTTAAACCAGCAAAGATGAGGCGTCTCTAAAGTGTCTGGGAAAACTCACTGTCACCGAAAGCTCCGGAACAGCCACTAAATGGACCTGTGAGTGTGAGATGTCAAGATCTCAAGCAGAGAGGCTCATGATGGACTACAGCTGAGCATGTTGGGAATGATCTGGTGGGAACTGAGATGTGATTAAACTTATTTTGCTCCGCTGAAGAATCAGGTCGATGCTGATTCTCCATCAGGTAGAAGCTTCTGCATCCAGGCTCCTCCCAGTTTCCCTCCTGCCGTGATTCACTTCAGGTGCCGCTCGCCTGTTAGAAGCTTCACCTCAGCTCCTCGTCCTCTGTGGAGGGTGGAGAAACGAGGGCACGACCCCGGCCGAACCCCCCCCCCCCCCCCTCACGCTCTGAGGAGATGTCCTGAGCTTTCCCACCTGCCGCTGGAGAAACATCAATCTGTGTTTCCATCCAGCTAATTAACGCCGTGTCTGTCCTCCACCCACGCTGTTTTCACCACAGCTCATCCCTTAACGTCGGGGGCTGGGGGAGTGCTGGGGGAGGGCTGGGGGAGCGCTGGGGGAGGGCTGGGCTCATGGCGGGCGGCAAGTGGAGGATGTTTTTAGAGCAACTTAGAGACGCAGCGTGGATGCAGAGCTGCTTCGGTGGAACACAGGCGTGGAAGGAGAGGCGATGTGTACAGACGCTGGTCAGGCCTCCCGAGGGCAGCGGTGTCTGTGACAGGTTAGTGGGACTAGCGACATGGTGCTAATCAGCTTTATTTGTGCCACTAAAACCAATCTGTGGGGATCAGACGTGCCAGCTGTCTGCACTACAGGACGATTATTACAGGGTTTCATATCACACAGCTCCAGGCAGGAGTTATGACTCCAGCTCTGACTCACTGTCACCAGCAGCGAGGGAAGTCTGGCAGCGAGCGGCACTGCGCTCGACCGCTCCGCCCGTTCAGAGGAACCTGCTGTGGAAACCTCAGGTGAGTGAGTCATGGCATCAGTCAGTCAGAGCGGAGAGGGACTGTGATGGAGCGATGTCAGCGGCCGCTCGCCCGCCGCCTCCCCGGCTCCTGTAATCTGTTGGTGGATTAAACGATTCATTAGCTGATTAGCGTAAATCGATTAACAGCGCGAATGAAAACAAAAGGGAGCTCTTCGGGGGAGGAAACTGAGCGGCCCGTGGAAAAACACAAACAACTTGTCTTAACCTACATTCTGCTTCGTCAAGGTCTGATTCACATCCCAGGAGCAGAGACTCAGAGCTGCTGCAATAATTACACTTTATTAAACTATAGTGTCAGTCTTTCTGCAAATACCCCCCCCCCCCCCCCCCCACTCAGAGCTCACGCAGGAAGTAGTTTGTCCTTCATGTATGGAGGTGGATGATGTGAGTGTGGAGGTTGTGGTGGTGGGTGGGTGTGTCCATGTTAACGTCCTGTTACAAACGTTCTCTAAACTTAACCGAGCTTTAGACTCGGTTTATTCTATCCTGTGCTGCATGTGCAGTATTTACACTGTTGCTGTGTTTCTGTACAGAACTTATTTTATTATTGTATTTTATTTTGAAATGAGTCCAACTTGTCAGTAATTAGAGATGGAACAGATTGAATAAACTGTTTTATAAAGAGAGTTTAAATTAGTATTTGGTTCTAATGTTGTATATTTTGTATTAATGTATTAATACATTTGTATTAATCATCATTTCTTCAAACACTCTTGTACAGATGTTTGGTCTTGTGTGTGTAGTGTGGTGTAAGAGATGACAGTATCTGTGGAGCCTCACACTCTGACAAAGAGAAGAGGACGTGGATCCTCTGCACAATCCAAGACATTAAATCTAGAAATCTAGATTTCAGCTGGTTGTTTACAGCTGTTGCTCTTACAGCCACAGGGTGCACCCACCGGCCTCCACCCACCGGCCTCCACCCAGCAGCCTCCACCCACCGGCCTCCACCCACCGGCCTCCACCCACCGGCCTCCACCCACCGGCCTCCACCCAGCAGCCTCCACCCACCGGCCTCCACCCAGCAGCCTCCACCCCCCGGCCTCCACCCCCCGGCCTCCACCCACCGGCCTCCACCCAGCAGCCTCCACCCACCGGCCTCCACCCCCCGGCCTCCACCCAGCAGCCTCCACCCAGCAGCCTCCACCCCCCGGCCTCCACCCACCGGCCTCCACCCAGCAGCCTCCACCCCCGGCCTCCACCCCCGGCCTCCACCCAGCAGCCTCCACCCAGCAGCCTCCACCCCCGGCCTCCACCCACCGGCCTCCACCCAGCAGCCTCCACCCACCGGCCTCCACCCAGCAGCCTCCACCCCCCGGCCTCCACCCCCCGGCCTCCACCCACCGCCTCCACCCAGCAGCCTCCACCCACCGGCCTCCACCCCCCGGCCTCCACCCAGCAGCCTCCACCCAGCAGCCTCCACCCCCCGGCCTCCACCCCCCGGCCTCCACCCAGCAGCCTCCACCCAGCAGCCTCCACCCCCGGCCTCCACCCAGCAGCCTCCACCCCCCGGCCTCCACCCAGCAGCCTCCACCCCCCGGCCTCCACCCAGCAGCCTCCATCCAGCAGCCTCCACCACCGGCCTCCACCCCCGGCCTCCACCCAGCAGCCTCCACCACCGGCCTCCACCCATCAGCCTCCACCCAGCGGCCTCCACCCCCGGCCTCCACCCCCGGCCTCCAAACAACAGGAAAACAGAGTCAGAGCTCGGTCTTTGATGTTGCCAAAACCCTCATGTTCTCTCCATGTTCTGACACTGCAGCGTCTAACTGCACGCCAGCGACGTAAACACCCTCTCGCCGCCTCTCTGAACACTCGCTAATGACTCCCATGCCGTGCTGCGGTGGCAAGGGGGGTTCAGAAAGAGTTCAAGCCACGCGTTCACCACATGTTTGCAACAACAACTCCCCCACCCCCACCCCCACCCCCCCAACCCCTGCACCATCAAAACCACGACTTCCTCATCAAAAGTCTGAAACGAGAGCTGGGAGACGGTGAGGGCCTGAGAGTCTGGGACCACATGAGTCCTGGAGAGTCGGACCAGATCCCACAGGAGCCTCCTCGCCTCAGTCTCCACAAACACAACAATACAAAGAGTATGACTGAACTCTTTCTGCTCCTCACGCCTCCCTCTCTGCCTTTCTACTGTAGCAACATGAAAACACACAAGCCTGTGATGGAGGGAGGGAAACGAGTGAATCCTGCAGGACATGATCACTGCAGGAAGACTTCAGGATGGAACAGGAAACATGAAGGTCAGGATTTAGGCCTTTATATCATCGGATATTAGCACCTGAAAGTTATTTTATACGCTGTCATTTCAACACTGGGTCGTGATGGAATAAATCCCAGATGTCAGTGGAACCGCCGAAGGATGAATAAACGGTTTATGAATTGAGAAATTGAATTCAGAGTCAGTGAAAACCACGAAGTCCAAACCGGGCCGATCTGGATCTGTTCATGCTGAGGCTTCACTGAAGCTCCGCGATGCTCAGACTGAGTCAGTTAATCCAGTCCATGTTCAGGATCTCTGACAGAGCTTTTAAATGAAATGTTCCGGGGCTTTGAAAACCATCAGTACATGTCGCTGAGGAGGTTAAGAAAAATGAGCCGTAAAGAACCACTTTAAAAAACGATCCCTCTTCGCCATAATTCAGCCTGCTGAGGAACCTGTGATCAGGACGTTAGAAAAACCTCATGTCATCATTCATCCAAAGCTGCGGTCAATTTCCTGCCAGCGTCGGCCGCCACGCCGCAGCGCGGCGCGGTGAACGAGACGAGGAGGGCGACGCGCTCGGTGGAGGTGATGTACTGGATCAAGCAGATCCAATTTGTCTCTGACACCGTGCGGCTGTGTGAGCGACACAGCTGGACTCTGTTAGCGCTGGCGGCCTGAAACAGAGCTGTGGTTTTCCTCTCAGCGACACAAAGGGCGGCACATGAAAAGGATCATCTGCGCTCCCACACCGTGCTGTTTTCCTGTGTCTGGTCGCTCTCTGTGAAACGCTGCAGCTCTGAACGCCGTGCGTGCCATCGAAGACGAGGAGGAGCCTCCACAACACGTCAACAACAAACAGCTTCACGTGAGAACAGCTGGACGGATGTTAGAGGTTCTGAGAGGTTCATGCTAACGGCTAAATTAGCTTTAAATAGCTTCCTCATTTTTCAACTTCCTGCTCTATTTCCACAGTAATGCAGCTTTTATTGACCCAAATGCAAATGGAATATATGTATATATATTATAGCAATAATATATATACATATATTATATTAGCATATGTGAAATATATGTGCAAAGAAAAAAGAAACACATATAAAAATTATATATGAAACCTATTAGAAAATGGAATCATTTCATATATTGACTTACAGTGTGTTGAGCTCATACAAATATGTATGTTTATGAATCCTTATATTGTAGACACACGTTGTGTAATTTTACTGTGGGTATTTCATGTTATAAACATATATCTTCATATATCCAGAGGATGTATATGTGTAATAATAATAAATCCTCTGATAGGAGACATAGACATTATGTTTTTGTATGTGTAGATTTAATTTACACCTTTGTTTTTCTTCTTAAACGTCTAAAAATCACCTTTTACAATTAGTTCAACTCAAGCCGATGATTAAAAGAAGCAGATGTGACGAACCTTTTGGTGTAATCAGATATAAGTGATGGTAAATGCGTGTTTCAACATGACATGTCGTTCCTGTCAGACGACTCGGCAGCAACAGTCGAGTCCTTTAAAGCTGAGAGGACTGTTACGACACGACCGTGACGCACTAACAAATATCCAGCGGTTGAGCAACAGCGCTGACGAAACACATTTACTGTAATCTCCCAACACGCAGGGTCAGCTCACAGTGACGCATCAACTTTAACAACAGTTGCTGTTGTTGTTTTTACATGTTTACATCTGGTTCAACTGAGTTCACACGTCACGGTCCGAGGAAGACTCACCAGAGTCTTCATCCTGCAAAAACTCAAGGTTTCTGTAGCTATGAAGAGAAGATCAACACCGACATCAACACCGACATCAACACCGACATCAACACCGACATCAACACCGACATGCAGGAGATCTTTCTGGTTTTCTGGCCTTTTTCAATCAGATCCAGGACCAGTGTTCAAACACTTCAGAACCTCATGTTTCCCTGACGTGTGAACTGCTGAGATGATGAGAGGAAAGACTCTTCTCTCTGAGAAGAAGGTCAAAGGTCAAGGTCACAGTGACCTCACAAAACATGATTTTGACCTTGTGAAAGCGATATCTCTGTAACACCTGGAGGGAATTTGATTGGATCGAGGACGAATTAGACTTTGGTGATCAGAACACGTTTTACCCATCATTCATTTCCCTCTGGATTAACGGATGTAACTGAAACTAGTCTGAGTGTCGGAGGTGATTCTCCTTTATTGGACATTCGCAGTTAGAAGCAGACAGGAAATGAGGAGAGAGAGAGAGAGACGTACGTTGTGGTCATGTGGTGTTGGACCGTGGACACCGGAGCGTCTCACAGCCATCACCACATCTTTCCCGAACCTGAGCCAAGCAGTCTTAACGACCTGAGCTCTTCACAATAAGTTTTCTAGCAGCTGTTTGTGACTCTGTGATCGAGACGTTTTCCTCGTTTAGTTTGGACGAGTCGTCGCAACCCAAACCTTCAAAACCCGGCGCTCTACCTTCACAGACGTCCCACGCTCCAACAATAACGCCATAAATCCCTTGAGCGTAGAGCAGAGGTCCAATCATCAGAGAGCAAACATTTGTTTTCATGGGGGGGGGGGGGGGGGGTGGTGGAGGGGGGTGGATACATGAAGTGACTGAGTTTACCTTTAATTAATCACTTTTACTCCTTCACTCATCGTCTCACCCGTCTCCCCCTCCTCCCTCTCTCTCACCTTCCTCTTTCTTTTCTCCTTCCTCCTCTTCCTCTCTGCCCCGCCCCCCTCCCTGTGTACCAGATGGACACATAGTACCCCCCCCCCATCTGCATTGTCTCACTGGACTCTTTAGAGAGATAAGCCTTGCGGATTTCTACGCACGCCAACCTCGTGAACTTGACCCCTGGACGAATTCATCAAAGGAAAAGCCTGGTTGACCCCCCCACCTCCACCCACACCCCCCCCGCCCCTCCTTGGCCCCCCTCCCCTTCACAAACACAACACCCAATCTCCAGCCTTGTTTTGTTTTGTTGATGAAACTCAGCTTCTTCTTTTATTGATTTTACTTTTATTTCAATTCTTTGAAACTAAATTGCCACAATAAGCTACAAACAGTTTGTTGATGACGAGGAGGCGACAGAGAGTTAATAAAATCAATCAATCAATAGAACAACTGTGTTAATGTTTGTAAACAAACAGAGGCTGTAATGACATTAAAGTCGTTAAACAAAAGGTGAAAATTATGTAAAAAGTTTGAATCCATCTTTAACGAACGAGCTGCTGAGTTTTTATTGATTCTTAATTAACGAATTAAGAATTGATGATGTCACAGCTCTGACTGACAGGTTTCTCTTCTTCTTCTGCTCAGGGCCATTCATTCATTCAGCCCCCCCCCCATTTATCTAATGAACACCATATGTTGGGTTAAAGAACTGTAAAGGCTGAGGGGGGGGGGGGGGTGATGACAAGTGAGAAAGGAGAAAGGAGGAGGAAGAGCTAAAAGAGGACAAAAAGGTGGAGGAAGGGGAAAAAAGGAGGAGTGGGAGAAAAGGAGAAAAGGATAAGGTGAAGAAGAACAGGAAGACGAGGAGGAGGAGGAGGAGCAGGAGGAAGAGCAGGAGGAGGAGGAGCAGGAGGAAGAGGAGGAGGAGGAGGAAGAGCAGGAGGTCTGGTGTGACGCTGGTGTTGATCCTTCTACGTGTCGTTAGAAAAGGTCGTTACTTCGCTCACAAACATCATCTGTTGATAAAGGTCATGTGATGTGATCAGCTGATGGCGTCCCTCAGACTGTGGACGCCTGACGGACGCTGATCCTCTTCTTTCAACAAAGATCCCAGTTGTGGTTTTCAGGAATAAAGGAGGCTGTAGCTGAGTTTGTTCTTCACCTCCAGGTCCGTGTTTGTCCGTGGAGGCGGCGGCGCCCTGAACTCTGCCTCACAGGCTTAGTAGACGTAAATCTGAAGGAATCCCATTAGGCTTTGAGAAAGTCTAGACTCTGACTGTGCAGCTCGGACCCGAAGCTCTGGTGTTTTACGACCCTGGACCTGCTCCATCACAGCGCAGCGTAAACACTGATTAGCAGCCCTAAATCCCCGGGAAATGTTACAGTTTGTTGAGACACGCAGTAAATCCTGCCGCTGAGCTGTGTGATCCCGCCGTGTGGAGCGACGTGGGAAACCTGCGGGTTATCTGGCACAGCTGGACCAAACTACCAGAGCCTCCACCTGAAGCTGAGCACCGGACTTTCAGCCAAACCCCCCGCCATTATTATTATTATTATTATTATTATTATTATTATTACTATTGGTACTATTATTATTATAATTACTATTAATACTATTAGTATTATTACTATTTATCATTATAATTACTATTAATATTATTATTATTGTTATTATTATTATTATTATTATTATTATTATTATTACTAGCTAGTATTTCTCAGAAACTTTAACCCAGAGAAAAAACATTCTACTGAGAGAAAATCTTATAATCCATTAACTAAGAATCATGTTTTTGTGAATGATGCAAAAATAAAAAAGTGTGATATGTGAAAGGACGTGACGACCAGCATGTTGCTCATGTTGTTGTTAATTATTCTGTATTGATTAGTTCTTCCTTGTTATGAAAATATATCTGATTAAAAGGAGGAACAAAGGATCAGCTGTTGTGTTGCTATAAGAAGATCTCCTGTCTTCATTTTGTCTTCACTCTCTTTGGTATTAACTTTATTTTTCCATTAACCTTAAATATTCTTCTACTCCTTTATGAAGAGTGAAGTGGGTTACATGACTGTCCTCGCCGACCAACTGTAACCGCTGGCGGAGCTGAGGTTACTTCCCTGAAAACGGCCTCATGGCGTCAGCAGGAAGTGTGTTGAAAGTGCTGATTCACACGACCACCGAGGAACGAAAAAGGAAGGAGCGGAGCGGTGACATCTGTCAGAAACACTTCCAGGAACTCAGGACTGTCCAAACTGTGGAAAGAGCCGACACCTTCTCCTCCGCTGCCGTGTCCTCACTCCATTTCTCAGATAATCCTGGACGTCATCTGTGATGCTAACAGATGAAGCAACCGCATTACCAGATCTGGGCCGACTAATTGCACGTCGCCTGAAACCTTGTCAGCGACGTCGTTAAAAGTGATCCATGGGGTGAGTCGTGGTAAAAGCCGGAGCTTCCCCGCGCCGAGCCAGGCCGAGCTGAGACTGAGGCCCGGGCGTGCTGCTCGCAATCGACCCGTCCGGTTTTAAGAGGTGGCGGCTGACGGGCTGTAACAGGAGGAATGCCTGCTGCAGCTGCCCGCCAGTCAAGAGGGAACCAGGCCCTCTCAAGTCGGCCTCAACCCCCCAACAAGACTCCCAGCCCTTCACTTAATCCCTCTCTCAGAGCCTGACGCCCAGACCTCAAAGCTGAACCCGGCCTCCTGCCTTTCCTCTCCCCCCTTCAAACCGGTGCGTTAACTCCTAAACACTGAACTCCTCCAGCGATGCTGGTTTGATTGAGTGGGGAGTCGTGTGAGACGAGTGGCCTCGGCGGCGCTCTCCTCAACCTCCCGCTGAAATGAAAAATGACCTTTTCACCTTGTCAGAGGATTCGCTGTTTCAGAGGAAGTGCAGGACGCACAAATTCTTTTCTTTTTCCAACGTTCTCCAACCAAAATCTCAGAGTTTACTCTTTGATTTCATTGATCAGGTGCAGTCACACGGTAAGAGGAGCCTGACTGACCGGTCAGGTCACACAGCCACACAGTGAGAAATCAGTTTCATCCACTCTGATCCATATTAGTCTTTATTTATTCCACTGTGTCATTCTCTTCTGAACCAAACATCAGTTTTTATTAAAGTCTCCAATATTCTTCTGGTTTGAAGACACAGAAACTAAAGACGCTCGACACTTCGGAGAAGACAGAGACATATTCTGGCTTGTAGAAGAAGTCAGCGTGTGAAGACAGGAAGGAGACGACAGGCTGTGACACTACAACAAAGAACTGGATCAAATGTGATTTCAGTCGATCCTGGAAACCAGTGAATTTCATTCTTTTTTGGTTTGACTCGTTTACAGACCAGAGCTGTGCCAGAATTCAATTTTCACAGTGTTGTTTTAACCACAGATCAGTTGAAAGGCCGTTTCCGTGCCGACTCTCCGGGTCTTGTGCCCCCCCCCCCGCTTCCATCGGGACCACAAAAACCTCCATTAACATTTAATCCTTTCTTAAAAGTTCTAGCTCACTCATCATCCATTCTCGCAGCTTGGACCGTGGTCTCTGGTCTCTGGTCTCTGCAGCTGGGATTGTAATGTAACCCTGCACTCACTCGGCGCTGACCTGGATAACTGCATCAGCTAAACGCTCAAAAAGCAAAACGTCAACCGCATCCAGGCCTCAAGAACTGGAGCTCCCGGGCATCCACACGCCCTGCGGAAACCTGCTCTGTTTACACTGTTCGGTTTACAAAATCCAACGCCAAAAAATACTTGACATTCTTATCTGGGACGTTTGTATCCTCATTTGGGGGAAGCTGAGTGTATCTGCATGTCCACGCCACCTCATCATTTCTGCCTGGGCCCAAACACATGTTTCCCTTTTAAAGTCACTTCGGAGAGGAACATTTGTACGTCTAGCATCAACATTTTGACAAGCTGCTCTGTGAATCTTTGCCAGCCCTCCTGGGAGGCGCGGTGGAAGCACCGTCAGCCCTCCGCCGGCCAACTCCTGCACGGCGAGGAGAGGTCACAGGGGGTCGTGGGTAAAATAAGCACAGGGAGACGTCTCTGTTCCCGTAAAAATGATCATAAAGAGGGAATCAGAACACATAAAGATCCAGTGTAAACACACGGGACGTGGGCGGCACATCAGTGTCGGGGGACGGACTCTGACGAGCAGAGAGCCAATCATGTGACGCCTCGGCTCTCAACCTGAAGACTGAGGTCGCTCCGTCATTTCTCTTTTCGTTCACTTCCAGAGCTGCTGCTTCTTATACTTTAATAACTTTTTATGTGATGATTATTCAGATGTGACTGAAGGAGAAACGGGACAAGTTGCTCTCTATTGATCATGAGGTGATTTATGGGTTTTAAAAGTTCTCCACATGGAAACTTTGATCCAGACTGAAACATTTCAACAATCATTGGATGGACTTTCCCTCTAGCGCCACCAGCAGGTTGACATTTTAAACCGTAAACTCAAAACGTTCCTCTTCAATCTGGCTTTTAATTAAATATGGTTTTTAGTCGTTAGTCACTTTATTTTATGTAATTATGTTGTAAATGATATTTTACTTCATGTGCTCAGTTCATGGTTTTATCACTTGATGACTCTTGATGGTTTTTGACCTCTGGTGTTTTCTGTGGCGTCACTTTGTTCCACATGTTTTAAAGAATAAAGTAAATCAGTAAATGAAACTTTTTCATCTTTAGCTGCTTCGACTGTTTCTATCACCGTCTCATTCTGTCTGTAGAAGAAGAGTCTGATCTCTCAGTGTGTCACATGTTCATATTCATCCATGACGTCTGGACACCATCACACACACACACACACACACACACACACACCCACACACACACACACACACACACACACACACACACCCACACACACACACCCCCACACACACACACCACACACACACACACCCCCACACACACACCCACACACACACACACACACACACACACCCACACACCCCCACACACACACCCACACACACACACACACACACACACCCACACACACACACACACACACACACACACTGTCATCCATCCTCTGATCCCACACACACACAGAAATGTACACAACAACACACACACACACACACACATGCCCTGAATGCTCTTATCTGATGCTCACACACCTCGTGTGGGCTTCTGAAAGGGCTCAGCAAACACACACACACACACACACAGGGAAGCGTCGGCACATGAAGAGCTGCAGTGAGGTCGCGGGGTCGAGCAGAGGTGGAGTGGGCTGGAAAAGGTCCAGAGGTCAGGGACGATAACCCCGCCCCCCTTGGATACAGCCCGCCGCCCAGGTCAGCGCTCTCAGGTTACTCGCTCAGGCTTGTTTGGACGACCCCGCCTCCCCCCACGCAGCCTTGGACGTGGACTTGAGTGGTGTCCAGACATGAAAGATGGAGCGGGAGCAGAGGAAGCTGCAGGTTTTGAAACGTGACACCGCGCTGTCTGTGTTTTCTGGCGTTTCAAAGGAATCGTAAAGCTTGAAAATGCGTTATTGTGTCGAGGACCAGTTTTCTTGTGGGTTTATTGGATGTTTTTTCTCTTTTATTGAGCACAGAACATGACGGCACTGTTCTTGATCTCTTCTTCTTCTCTGACCTTTGACCTTATGAACTTTTCCACTGAGGAAACCAGTTACAGGAGAAAAGCCCCACCGAGCTGTGCACAACAAAAGCAACACACGACATGTAAACACATGTTGTTGTTGGTACATATAATAAAAAGGAGGCGTCACAGTAAACGTGTGGCCTGTCTCTACGTCTCATCACCTGCGCTGCTGTTTGATAAGAGTCCAGGTGTCTGGCTGCAGGACTCTGGATCAGTGGGAATTCATCCCAAAGCAGACAGGAGGAGTTGTTCCTCCTGTCTGAGGCTGTAGCTGATATTCTAATCTACACACACAACAGGAGACTGAGGAGTTCATTGTTTGTCAAATCAGTGGGACTCAAGGCTTTTTTGCAAAAATACTTCTTCCAATCACAAGGTCACTCTGCCCTGCAACCACCTCTCCCCCTGCAGAGCTGAGACAATAGGAAATCTACACAGAGTCACTGATGCAGCTCATTTTAAACCTGTTTACAACCACGAGCTGTAAACACGGCACCAGAGCCCGAGTCTGCAGTTGTTTAGTTCAGAGGTTCTCAAACCGTTTGGCCTCAAACAAATCAATGTCTGCTTGTGACCCATTGTCAAACATCCGCGGTTATGATCAGGCCAAGCAGCGATGTTGTAGAAACCTGAAGAGGGAAGATTATCCAGTATAATCTCCAGGAAATAAGCAAACATAAATATTCCTGCCCTTTGTCCTGCAGTCGCTCTGATACCAACAAAAAGATCTGTGATAATCCTTGTTCTATATTTTGTTTCTGTGAAGCTTCCTGTGAATTTGGACCATGAAAACTACAGAGGAGAACATGAGATCTTCTCTTCGTATTGAGAATGACTTGAATGATCTCACCTGCGTAATACAGTAACTAGGACTGACTGAGAGACGACCTGCTGCAGCTCACATGCAGCTGATGTAATGTATACGTTGTTGTGGTATACAGAGTGTCTGACGTGTTGAGGAGACTCTTTCATCCCTGCAGCTTTCATATCATATGTCACAAAGCTCAGTCTAAGCCGCTGCAGCGATAAGGTCAAACAGCAGCTTATCACCGCTCTAAAAAATGCTGCTGTGACCTTTACACCCGCCACACAAAGCCACCAATCAGGACGCTCCCGGCCTCGCTTCTCCCTCTGGGTGAATGACGCGACGGGACGGGCTGCCGGCCAGACATCGATGACATGTCAGAGCGGCGTGTTGCAGACGCAACAGAGCGCCGCTTGTCATCAAATGCATCTATCTGAGAGGGGACGAGAGGCCGGTCGCCTGCCGCTGAAGTTCAAAGTGACCCGTGTGATTGTGATTCATCACTGCAGCGGCGTGGGAACAGAGGAAAGAGATGAGGGGAGAGGAAAAACAAAGGAAACCTACTGACCTTTTCCTCCAGACACACACCTACACCTACACCACCTTCCAAACACATCCCAAAGACTCATTCATAAACAGCTGCATCAACACAGCTGTCCTCAGCTGTGCCAGCGTCCCTCACTACACAGAACTAACTCTGATGAGTCTGAGAGCGCTGCAGGAGGCCGGCGCTTCAGAAAGGTCAAGGGGTCATTACAGTCTGAATCCCGTGGATTAGATTTACTATATTTCCTGTGATGGTTATACGTCATCGTCTCAATGAATCCTATTGACATCCAGCCACATCAGTCAGGTGACGCCTCGTAATCCACTGCTAACGTCTCCATCTCAACAACATCGATTTTCTCTGCAACACAAGTCTGACTGACCTCCAGTTCAGTTTCCTGACTCCGTCTGTTGTTGGATCAGTTTATTACCTTCAGAAACTCTTATTTATGTGTCACCGGATGATTCGCCGCAAATATAAACTGGAATCAAACTTTTTCTGGGGTCACCAGAATCATTGAGAATCCGTCTTTCATGAGCAGCAGTTAAAAAGTATCTCCGCAGGTCGCCGGTGAAGAAGGAACACAGCTCATTCTTGACTTGACGTGTTGGAACCGTCCAATATGGCCGCTCTGAAGTCAGGAATGTGTATGGCCTTGATTCTTATTACAGTCTCTTCTCAGCTCGGGGTCCCACCGCCTCTTTTCCTCGAGCCCAGATGGAGAGGAATGCCGCCGAGCGACGTGGAGCTCGGCCGCCGGCGCAAACGGCCGCCCGAGCTTTCGGCCATACCGGGGTTTAATGAAAGTTGGGATGGATGTCAGAGGGGGTTCAGAGGAAATGCCTTGATCTGCGAGGCCTGTGCTGAATTATGGGCTGGGGTCGGACGCATCTGGAGCCTGAAGCAGACACGTTTCCCCCGCCTGAGACTGCACGCGGCCAACTTCTGCAGACGTCCAGGTGGATGGATGATGGCGATGGCGGTTCCTCCCTCCTTACACAAACATGTGCGCTCCGCTTTATTGGATGACATTTTTCAGACAGAGATTCCTCTCACAGGCTGGAATGCAGAGGAAGTCTATCGCACGCTTGCACCAGAAGGAGAGCGACAGCGAGCTGCTAACAGGGCAGCTGCAGGGTCAAGTGTCCCAGATAAAGTGCACATGATCTTTACAGAGACAGATAAAACTTGTGATGCCGGTCCAGGCATCGCTGCGAGTTGTGTACATATAAAATGTCTTTATTTAGAAATGGGAACACATGATTCAGCAGTGAAGCTCCTTTATTGGAAACACTCAGGAGGAAAAAATGAATTTCCCACTCATGAGCGCTTGCGGGCTGTTTGAAATTCTGAGGCATTTCATGAGAAATCAAACACTCTCGGTACTTCCTCATTTCACATTTCTGTCGGAAACTTGACTCTGTATTTGTCATGATTCATAACAGAGACATCATAGCTGTTTGTAATGGAGCGGTGGAGGGGAATATTTGCAGAGAGTGGAGGGAGTTGGTCTGCTGCCAGTCATTCTTAATTATCTCCATATTAATGTTCTCCAGTCTTTGTCTCAGCTGCGATTCATCTTCTCTCCCCTCATCGTGTTTCTGTTTCCTCGTGGCTATTTAAAGGTTATATGTCATCTGCTGTCAGCGTGCTGTGACCTTTGACCTTCACAAGCTTCACTACAAATTGCTTGTAACTATGTCGATTTAGGAATTTCAGCTCTTTCTGCGGTTGCTTTCCGTATCATTTGAGATGAATGGACCCGCTACAAATGTAAATGTTTGTGCAGGAATCCAACGGTGAACTCAGAAACTCAAACTGAGCTCTGGGCAAGAAGAAGACGCACAGACACAACGTAGAACTGCAGAAACATTGTTCTTATCAAGTCAATTTCATCTGGTGTTTGAGTCTTTACAGCTTATTTTCTTAAACAGGAAGAAAACCCCCCAGTGCAGTAAAAGTTCCACCTGCAAATTCAGATGTTTTAAGTCAAGTTTCATTTTTCTGAACTCTAGTGCAGCAACTTTCTTTTTCACAATATACAAATAATCGCACGTACACACACCTGGAGACGATACTCCTTCCTAATACAACCATCCTGCTGCCTCAGTATGATTACAATCACACACACACACACACACACACACACACACACACACACACCTTCCCTTCTCACGTTCCTTCTCCAGTCGTGTTACAGTGAAAACAAAGACTGGAAATATCATTGATCTAACGACGGCCAATCAGCTGCCTCCTGAACAAAAGGCGGCCGGGAGCGCAGCAGGCGCCAGTCAGAGGCCGGCCTCAGGATACTGGTTCAGTGTCTCTTGCCCAAGGGAACTTTGACAAGATTTCTAGCTGCTGTGGGGTCGTACGTCACCGTACCTGCGACCTTTAGGCCGATGAGGTGGAGAAACTGAGCGTTAACACCTGAGGCACCTGAAGCCGTGACACTGAGTGAGCACGCTGGAGTTTAGCATAATAATATCTTCTCATGTTTTACTACAAATCTCTTATTTCTCTTAAAAACCAACATCATCATCGTGTTGAAGCATTTTAAAGAGCAGAAGGATTTATTTCTCGTGTTAGCCGGTGACACTGACCGCAAGCGAGTGGAACTTTCAAAAACTATGTTCACAACGTAAAGAGCACATGATTAGAGACTTATATAAAGCAACACATGTGCTGCGATACACTTTATTTTGTCATGTTGAAATACTGTCCAAACCTATAGCAAAGTTTAATTGTTACACTCAGGTGTGTTGAAGGTCAGGTGAGGTCAAGACTGTGGTTACAGTTAAATAAGAGACAAAAGATCCACTACATACGGAAATAACTAAATTACAATGATGATGATGAATGAATCATTAATACAGATTTAAATGGACTTTGCTTTGAACTTAGATGAATATTAAGAAACAACTGACTGATGAAACAAAGTGTTGAGATTAAATCAAATAAACTGTATAATATTCCAGCTGCCTGTTTCCTGCTGGTACTGAATGTGTGTTACGGGAAGATGATCTAAATACAACAGTGTCTTATGAGCCAAGCAATTCAACTAATTACAATAACTAACTAATGGAAAGTAACTGCATTTACCTCAATGACACAATGATCCACAATCGTCCATTACTGTGTGTTTTGATGCAGACTGTGACTTAATGTTTCTACACTTCCACTTCTAATCCTGCAGAGTTTAAATCATTTTACATAAATTCATCCACCAAATGTCATTTTACTAGTTTACAGTGTTAGTGTGATGATGGGCAGGGCAACAGAGAACTCATCAACCCGGCTAATGGTTAGCGATATGTAGCATTAATATTTAAACTTATCCAAATTTTGACATGGCCTGATTAAGAATTTATCTGGTGTGGCTGGAAGCAGAATGTGGAGCACTGAGCGCTGAACACTGTACTGACTGTACTGACTGTTCTGACTGTTCTGACTGTACTGACTGCACTGACTGTTCTGACTGTACCGACTGTACCGACTGTACTGACTGTTCTGACTGTACTGACTGTTCTGACTGTACTGACTGTACCGACTGTACTGACTGTTCTGACTGTTCTGACTGTACCGACTGTTCTGACTGTTCTGACTGTACTGACTGTACTGACTGTTCTGACTGTACTGACTGTTCTGACTGTACTGACTGTACCGACTGTACCGACTGTACAGACTGTACAGACTGTACCGACTGTTCTGACTGTACCGACTGTTCTGACTGTACCGACTGTTCTGACTGTACTGACTGTTCTGACTGTACTGACTGTACCGACTGTACCGACTGTACAGACTGTACAGACTGTACCGACTGTTCTGACTGTACCGACTGTTCTGACTGTACCGACTGTTCTGACTGTACTGACTGTTCTGACTGTTCTGACTGTACCGACTGTTCTGACTGTTCTGACTGTTCTGACTGTACTGACTGTACTGACTGTACCGACTGTACCGACTGTTCTGACTGTTCTGACTGTACCGACTGTTCTGACTGTTCTGACTGTACTGACTGTTCTGACTGTTCTGACTGTTCTGACTGTACTGACTGTACTGACTGTTCTGACTGTTCTGACTGTACCGACTGTTCTGACTGTTCTGACTGTTCTGACTGTACTGACTGTACTGACTGTTCTGACTGTTCTGACTGTTCTGACTGTACCGACTGTACCGACTGTACCGACTGTTCTGACTGTTCTGACTGTACCGACTGTACCGACTGTACTGACTGTACTGACTGTACTGACTGTTCGACTGTACTGACTGTACCGACTGTACTGACTGTTCTGACTGTTCTGACTGTACTGACTGTACAGACTGTTCTGACTGTTCTGACTGTACTGACTGTACCGACTGTACAGACTGTACTGACTGTTATAACTGTTCTGACTGTTCTGACTGTTCTGACCGGGTCGAGGACGATGGGTCAAAGGTCAGAAAAGAGGAAGATGAATCTCCTGTTTTCTCTCTTGGCTTTTGTCGTGACATAAAAAAACAAATGTCTCCACCTCCGCCCGTCTCCTCAGCTTCTCTTCTCACAGTTGACCAGCGCAGGGTCACAGGGGTATTTCCTTACATCCGTTGACCTCTGACCTCTCTGCGATTAGTTACTTGTAATGGAAGTTTGTTTCTCTGCTGCAGAAGTTCGAGCGAACGACACGAAACCAGAGGAAAATGTCGACTCTGGTCAGCCAGACGTTTCCAAAGAAGTTTCTAAATATTTGATGAGAGTGATGTGCAGAATGAAACCACACACACACACACACACACACACACACACACACACACTCCTACTTCTGAGTGATGGATGAGGCAGGCGGCCATGTGATACGCTCCCGACATGGCACAGCGGCCGGGGGCTCCACATGCCAAACCACACACTAAATATTCGCCCTCCAACAACGATTGGTCAGAATCTCACGTCGTTGACACTCACCATGTTAAAAAGCTTTTCAATGTCAGTAACTACGTCACGAATATTTACTCTAGAGAAAAGAAAAGACTGAAATGAAGAAACAAAAGTCTTCCTCTATCTGTAGTACAGCGCTGGTTGTGATTGTGTTGAGAAAATGTAATTTTTGTTTGTTTGTTTTGAAAACAAATCATTTTTAAAACGTGTTATGTAATGCAGAATTTGATTTATATTGACTTTGTTTTGTTTCTAATTTAGCTCTAATTGAAGGTTTTATTGAGCTCGTCAAACCTGAGTGATTTCATGCTGTTCGGTTCGTTGAGTGTGACTCAGTCAGTAAGTTTGATCTGTGTTGAATGTTTTGTCTGCTGGTTGTTTATGTCGTGTTTTTGTCCAATTAAAAAACGGATCATTTATCTCCTTAAACTAAAGGTGGAGTGAAAAACTTCTGATGCTAATCTGTTTCTCTGACGCCTTTCCTTTGGTTCTGATTCGTTCAAATCCTGAGACAGAAATGAGGAAACAAGGAGAGGGAGGAAAGGAAGGAGGAAGGGAACATGGAGAAGAGGGTGGTGATAAAGGGAGGAGGAGGAGCAGAGGAGGAGGAAGAACAAGTTAAAGAGGGGGGGTTTTGACAGAAAGCCCTCACCTGTGTGGAGGGAGGAGGAAGAGGGCCGGGAAAGAGGGGGGGTCAAGGTCAGAGGTCAAAAATGGTGTGTGTGTGTGTGTGTGTGTGTAGGTAATTCATACACCTGTGACAGATATGCAAGGGAGGGGGGCATCCGGGGTCATGCTGCAATTTGTAAAAATACATCACCTCACAATGATGTCCACCCACACACACACACACACACACACACACACACACACACACACACACACACACACACACCACACACACACACACACACCTGTACAATCAGACATTTTCTTTCAGGTTCAAGTGTTTGAAACGTCATTAAACTGATTTCATCTTTGTGAGAAATAAAGTTGATTAAATGAAATAAAAGTTTATTTTTATTGTTGTTTATATTTACATATGTTTATTAATTTAATGCCTTTTTAAAAATTGATTTAATAATTAATTAATTAATTAATTAATCAATAGCACTGTCATTTGCTACAGGACAGATTTTTCCTTTTCTTGCATGATTCTTGCAAAACAAACTTTGTGAACTTCAACTCATTCATATTGAACATCTTCATCTTCAGTATTATAGTTATATTCTATATATATATTCAAACAAATACACATGCAACTACAGAAATATGACTGTATATGAAACAGCACAGAGACTTTTGAAGAATCCCCTTCATTTGTTGTTGAAATTGATTTTTTTTAATAAGGAACCCTTTAAAGTCTCTGTTTTCAGAAAGTGTGGGATTTCACAGATGAAAGAATCTAATATAAATTCCCAGGATGCACCAGTTCGGTCGGAGAGGTGATCTAGATCTCAAGTTCAGAGTCTTTCCAGTAGAAGTGAGGGGGGAGTCCTGTTTCTGGCCGACAGCTGGTTACTGACCTCTAGTGGCCGAAGCTGCTGATGGTCATCCTTCTCTGCCATATGTCAGAAGTGATGCCCCTATAGAAAGAGCTTTCCCTCTCCGCTTGTGTAATTTCATGCATCGCTCCTCTCCTCGCCGAGGTCCACGAGCGTCATGCTGAATTACCGGCGTTGGGGTTCACACCGTAACACAAGCTTGGGTCAACGTTAACTGCAGAACATTCGAAACAGGTGATCGACCTGAAGAAGAAGTGGATCACACCGGACTGCGAGTTTATTCAGGTGCTTTCTGAGCTGTTTGCTTTCCCCCGCGTGGTGCACGGTGCATCAGCGCTGGTGACGCCGCTGCTACAGGACAAATAATCCATGACCCGGCTCATTTACTGTCAACACGGCCTGAAATCAGCGGGCGGGAAGAACAGGAATGGAGAGCTGATGATCTCCAGTTAGTCACACCTCTAACCTCGTACACCATCATCAACAGCAGTGTGGGGTTCATCGTCTCACCCATGGAACAAGGACACGAGGAGCTGGGGATCGAACCACCGACTGCAGCTGTAATGATGAGTCGATTAAACGATTCGTCGAGGGACAAAAATCTTTTTCCAGCTTCTCAAATGTGAAGATCGAAAAATGAATTCTATTTGTTGTTCGGACAAAACGAGACATGTGAAGACATCACCAAGGAAATTATACCTGCCATTTTCAATATAGATACAATCATTAATTGATAAATCTACATAATAATTGGCAAATTAATCAATAATTAAAATAATCGTCCAGCAAACAATCACTGCAGCCGCTCCACTGACCCCATGACCAACCATGTGCTACCACACCCCCAGTGAGGAGGCCCTGCAGGCCGAGGTTAAAGAAGTGGTTCAGGCTCCATCAGGTGAGAGTGACCCTCCAGTAAAGGGTTAAACTGGTCATCTCAGTGTCGGTCACATGATCAGATCAATATAGATAGAGGGCGTCCCTGATGGAGCCCGACACCTGAAGCTGTCATCGAGCAACATGAACGCTGCTGATGTCACGACACGTCTGATCCTGAACTTTAAAACTCTCTCACACTGTTATAAAACCTTATATATAAACCTCTCGTCACTTGTAGCTCCAACGCTCACTGAGCCGTTTTCAACCTGAGTGTGACCTCATGAAGGGCGGGGCTTCAGTGAGATAATAGAAACATCACATCAATCTCACGTCTTCCATGTGTGGGCCCGAGACACTGAAGTAAGGCAGGGGACGCCCAGTGTTAATACATCCACAGGCGGGTTTAGCTGTGGGGGCCCTCAGCCTCCCATGAGCCCCCCCACCCCCCCACCCCCCCACCCCCCCACCCCAAGTGACAATGAGCGGAAGCTGCCCTGCTGCTGCAGATCCACAGATTCCCAACGCTGCAGCACAATGGGGCCAAACCTGCCTTCATCCCTGGGCTCTAATCTCCTTTCTCTTCCTCCTGCCCTCCATCTCCCTCCCTCTGTCCCTCTTTCACAGCCTCGGTCCGGACGAGTGACGGCCCCCCATGCGGTACGGTGGCACAAAGAGCCCCCTCTCCTCCCGTCAGACAGTGGTGGTTCTGATAAAATGGCTGCTGATTGAAGGGTTTCAGAGGGAAGGCGCTGTTTGAGTGAATGGTCTGTGCACAGATCTAATTAAAACACAATGCAGCAATTACTGCCGTTCTGTATGTGACAGATGAACAGTGAGACACGGCGAGGAGGGAAAACACAGAGGTGTGTCCCCACAAACACACACCGACCTCAACAAGGACCGGGCATGTGGCGTCTGTACAAGCAGAGCTGAAGCTGGTGCCACGATGAAAAGTCAGACACGACTGACAGACCCGAGGAACCTGCAGGGGTCTTCTCCCGGGTTCATGAATGACAACTTCATTTGTCAGGACTCGCAGTAACAAACATTCAGAGTGTCAAATGTAGAGAAACAGACAAACCCCACAGCAGAGAAGTTCAGATCTCATGTGTGTGATCACAGAAGAACCTGAGGTCAAATTCACAAAAGCCAGTAGTGAGAATCTTTCATTAATGCTGCTGCTCACAGGTTCCAGAACAATTAGCACTCTCAGTCTTTCCAGCCTCTTAAACACAAGCACGGAGTGAGAGTTTGTGGTTTTAATTAGTGACACGTCAACATGAGTGAGAAGACATGACCTTGTGATCAGAAATCTTGTCGTTCACTCTACGGCGCCCACTAATCTTTTTAGCTCCTCCTGATTCTTTTTCCTGACAGAGCAGGTTGGAGTTAATCAGATGACATCACAGTTCGATCCTGCCCTGTGACGCTGGATATAAAACTCATCTTTGATAAAGGAAGGAGCTTTAAATACCCGACAAACAAAAACAGTTACCACTCCAACGCAGGCCTCATCTGAAGCTCCAAAGAAATCAACTCACCACAGAGAGCAGTGTGAAGCGAGCCCCAGTGAGAACAGGGCGATGGGACTGGTCAGATGTGACGGGACCTCCACGAGGGGACCCCACTCTGCACTTGACATTCATCTCCTCTCAGATCACTTGAGTGTGACTTTCCCTTAGCTCTGCGCAGCGTGGAGCCCGCAAGTCCTCGACGACGGCGCTGACATGCATTGTTGGTGTGTCACTGGGTTTTGGAGAGGGCCACGTGCGTCCAGTCGGCTGAGACAAGTGCTCCCATACATGATGTCAGACATGAGAACGGACGGTCTCCAGAGCAAAACACACTCCCATCTGCAGGGCTTCACGGGCACAAAGAGACTTATCTGAGAATCGGCTCAGGGACCGTTAGAGCCGCCGCTTTATGCGCTTTGTGCAGAGAATGACGTCTTCGCGTTCTCCAAAAGCCAAACGGCATTTACATTTCAGCATTCTCTGCGGCCGATGCTCTCATACAGAACAATCTGTGCAGGTCGAGTGCTTGAGAGCCTTGCTCAAGGACACTCAAACACACAATGGCTGAAGCATCTGTGACCTTCTGAATGAAGGATAATCTCTCGACCCAGAGGGAACGCTGCCAGGCAGTTAAAAAAGGTGGATTATGGGAAATCAACTAATGTGAACGCTGTTTACCCTCCTCTTAAATTCAGAAATGGTGCTTATAGATTCTTTACACCTGTGGTGCTTCAGGTGTCTCCTGCTACTGGAACATTGTCTCCTTGTGTCAGCGTCAAGGAGCAACATCAACCACTCAAACTGTCAAAACTTTACCTTTTAAATCCACATAGAAAACTATTAAAAACCTGTTTCTCAGTCACACTGATATTAAAAACAACCCCTAGAATTATTACTTATTATTATTATGTGCACGATTACTGATATTTATATACATTTATATAACAACTATTATTATATATTCAAGATCTTCGAAGCTGAAATTTAAGACTTCATTGCTTTTTAAGACGTTTCAAGGCCTGGAAACACCTTTTTAAAGTACTGCGCTACACACTGTCAGGTGTTTTAAAACTAGATATCTGAGTGGGGAGATGAGGAGAGAGGAGGAAACGCTGGATACGACAGTGGTCTTTAAAGAACCGAACCTCCGTGTCTCTGGACGGTCGGATCCAGAGACCGTCCAGGAGTGGAGATCCAGGTGGAGCCGTAGCTTCTTTAACAAAGTGTGAACAGAGAGACAGTCAGATCACAGGGAGGCTTCTTCTACTTCACACAAGTCACAAACATGAAGAAGCAAGTATGTCATATCTGTTGATTGGCACTAAACTAAGTTTCATCTTGACCGTGTATCTTTGCGCAGTGGGCTGACTCTCTGCTGAAGAAGACCATGTGATACAGTTGAAAGCCACGGAACAAAAGAGTAAGTGGCCTTTCAAGTTGAATAATTTCAAGTGTTCAGAAAGATAGAAAGTTTACATCGACCACTGATGCACAACTTTTCAGAACTTTGAGTCGAGACAGTTTGTGTTTGAAAGCTTCAGTTTTAGGTGAAGATGAAAGCAACTGAGCGACATCCATCCGTCCACGTTCCTCCCTGAAAGCTCCACAGAGGTTTACGTTGGGTCCTGAGACTGAACCGTGGAGCTGGAGCTGCTGTTATTAGAGTTCAGATGCAGCAGAGAGTGATGAAGCGCCTCAGACCTGCTGGGTGTGAATGACTCTGTGTCATCAGTTAGTCAGACAGCGAGACAGGCTGAGACGGCAGGGGAGTCTGTGTCGACTTCATTGTCCCACCGGACAGACGCTGACAGATTTCACTTGGCCTCGAGCCAGCAGACAAACACACACACACACACACACACATTAACACACACACATTTACATACAAGCGGCACCCTACACAGCATGGGAACTTTTGGGGCTGCTGGTTTCGATGAATGGATGATGGAGGCCGAGGCCAGATTGTCAAACTATTAGTGTCAAACATGGGATTCAAAAATCTCGTCCCCCGCCAGTTAATGGAGAAACAAACACTGCAATCATTTATTTTTAATTGAAAAAGAGCGATGAGTCTCTGTAAAGCTGCAGCTGAGACTCTTTTTACTGTTGCATCATGAAAAATTACAAATAGCAACTAACCAGGATGAACTTTACTATATGAAAAGATCCGTCTCGTTCTCAGATGTGGACGTTTCTTTGTTAAAAATAAAAAGGAGTGTGGGAAAGAAGTTGAATTATCTCCCTTTGTGTCTCTCGGAGGATCTGGAGGTCAGACTGAACTGCTCCTCACAGAGACTGAAACCAATGGTGCGTTCAGGCTCTCCTGGTCAACCTGAAACATTCAGTTGATGCAGAGCTGAACTGATCATGTTGTACCACGTTACTGGAACACACATCAATATAATCTGAATGTATCAGTGATACAGATGCTCACAGCTGTTGGTTATAATCTACCTGAGACTCCGACCTGGTGAACGCAGCGTAATATTTATCAGTATTTATGAGTTGATGAGGAACTGACTGACCCACAGTCAAATATGAGATAAAACAAAGAGATGAGCGGCTTCAATCCTACGAATCTGGATGTTTCTCTTAAATCTGGACTCGGACCACTTTGTAAACCTGCTGCCACGTGAAGGAAATGACGACTTTGAAGCAGTGACTGACTCAACATCGACCGCGTCACGTCCCAAGTCGAGAGCGAGTATGATTCAAGTTTAAGACATTTGAGACGAGTCAAAGTGAAGCCTCAAGTTTCTGATGGCAAGTCCACGTCAGGTCTCAAGACATTCAAAACAAGTCTGAGTCAAGACTCAAGACATCTCAGAGTCCAAGTCAAGGATCAAGTCCTTCAGGACAAGTCAGAGTCAACTCTCAGGTCCACCAAAGTCTCAAGTCCTTAAAAAGGAAACCTGAGTCACGTCTCAAGTTGTTTGGAATCCGTCCAAGTCTCAGGTCCTTGAAGGAAAATCCAGGTCAAACCACAAGTCTCCATGAACCAGTCAGAAGTCTTTTAACCCTTTAACAGCGTTTTACACACTTTTAAACGTTTAGATCAGAACTTGAGACTTCTCAAGATAAATGAGGTTTCAGGAAGTCGGTTCTTGTGTGAGTCAAGTTTCAAGTCTTCATTTTACCATTCACACCTAGTTTACAGGCAACAGTGACGGGTTTGTCTCCGACTGAACACAGCGACGCAGAGTGGAGTCAGCTCAGGTTCCTGACAGGAAGAGCAGAGCTGGGTGTTGATCTACAGTCAGAACAAAGCAGGCCTGTCAACAAGCCTGACCCACGGCGCTCAGTGTTAATGAAGACCAACCTGTGCTCTGCGTATCTGCCTTTGAACCGTATTTAAAGAATGTAGCTGTTCAGCCTCATCACACGAAGCCTTTCCTGTTTTTTTGACACTGATGTCGTCACCCCACCCATGTGAAACAACACTGAACAGAGGGGCTGAGATGGGGGCTGTATATTAATCTGCTCCCCTGTATTAAGGTCAATAGAGCCGCCCGGCAGTCACAGCAAACACAGTGGAGACTCAGGTCTAAATCAATTTACTTAGGAAAACCTGAGGTCACGGGGGGTTAAGTAAGAGGTGGCGGGGGGGCGGTGTTGTTCCTCCATTCACCATATCTGATTTAATACGCATCGGAGCAGCGGAGGCGAGGGAGGAGGGGGGACGTAGCAAATAAACTCAGCGGATATTAAAGGTCAAAGGGTCGTCTAACATGTGTTTTCTGAGACAGACTCACTGAAGACTAAAGCAGATGAGTCACAGCTGAGACAGAGGTGGTACAGATGTGGACAGGGTCAGAAACGAGACCTGTTTTTATGCTGGAGCGTTTGGAGCGCTCACAGTGGTCCAACTCCAGGTACACAGGAGATTTACATTCAGCACTGACAGCTCAGGATGAACACAGCTGTGTACTCATGCTGATATGTGTTGCTATTGTATTTGAGTTTTATCTAATGAATCTTTAATTAAATATAAATTGTGTAAGTACAATGTTTGCTCTTGCTCGAGGACACAACAACAACATGTCAACTTTGGATAACTGAAGCTCAAACAGCTAAAACATTAATGCTCTTTCATTTCTGACAATTCTTTTTGTTTTCCATCTTTGTGACGTGAATTTTTCACTTAAGGATCAATAAAGTTTTCTTATTGTCTCTTATCTAAACATCAAATTTAAGTGTCAATCCATCAGAATTAAAGAGCAAAGTCTTTTTCTTTGCACATTCTGGTAACTGTGGAGAAGCAACACCTTGTCACAATAAAACTCCTGAAACGCAGCAGGAGTCACAGATTAAGAAATATATTGTAGTAAAATCTAATACGATGTCTCTGTAAGGTTTGACAGTTATATGTTCAGTGCCTTGCTCGAGGGTTCTTCCACAGCCGCATGTTTCTGCTGCAGGTCTAAAGCCGTGATCTTTGTCTCCATCCACTCTGACGTACTTGAATATAAAACCCTAATAAAGCAGACTTCGCAGCTTTTCCCACACTGGGGACAGATTCGAACACGGCTCTGTGGAAGTCATCAGTATCAGATGGCAAGATGTGGAAAAGATTTCTCACGCAACAGTTTTAAAAGATATTCAATATTATTATCGCTGGAAGGGAAGATTATTTCCATATGGCCGAGGTTCAAGTGATACCGTCATTTTTTAACAGTTGTGATATAACTTACGTCTTTTATTTTCATTTCATTTGAGTCATTTCATCGTGGTGCCCCTGAGCCACCGCACTGATACTGATACTGATGGTCAGATTTTACTCTGGCTTCACAGGTCCATGATTTACCTGGAGAGAGAAGAAACCAAGCAAGAGAGCGGGGATTAAACCTGCGGAGACGCCCAGACTTTCTATTCAATTAATTGGTAATTTGATCAGATTTGATAAGATTTATATTTATATTTATATTGTTATATTGAGTTTATACTGGAATGAAGGTAACGTCAACACAAAACACAGCTGGAGGAAAAATGCAAAGTCTGCACATATTGATTGATATGATATTAAAGATTGAATAGTAGTAGTGGTTAGTTGTTGTAGTCTTCATCTCCTTCTTCAACAAAACTTAAGTTTCATTAGTCATTAAGTTTTTTAGGTCATTAACAGCTTCAGCCCAAATTCTCCCGTTTCAAATTTTTATTTAAATTTTAAAATGAAACTCAAGACACGTTTGTTTCAACTAACTGGAAATATAGTGGAGAAATAGTTTGTTTCATGTTTATAAAACTGCAGTTTGTCCACCAGAGGGCGCTGTTTCAGCCAGGTGACCTGCTCAGTGCATTTCTTGGTCATAGCTCTTTGTGAATCCTTATCAACATGGTAATGTTCTAAAACTGAATGTCAGTCAGTATAAAGTATAAAGAATCATCAGATTCCTGATATTCTCAGGTATCAACAGTATCTGCGTCAGACGTCCAGAACCAGTCAGGACATAACTCAAACCCAGTTTCAGTTATTGAACTTTTACTGCAGCAAACAACAGTGTTCGACCTCCAGCTGAACTGGAAGAAACGTTTCTTTGTTAAAAATAAAAAGGAGTGTGGGAAAGAAGTTGAATTATCTCCCTTTGTGTCTCTCGGAGGATCTGGAGGTCAGACTGAACTGCTCCTCACAGAGACTGAAACCAATGGTGCGTTCAGGCTCTCCTGGTCAACCTGAAACATTCAGTTGATGCAGAGCTGAACTGATCATGTTGTACCACGTTACTGGAACACACATCAATATAATCTGAATGTATCGGATATAATAATAATAATAATAATAATAATATTGGTTATAATCTACCTGAGACTCCGACCTGGTGAACGCAGCGTAATATCAAAGTGAAGCCTCAAGTTTCTGATGGCAAGTCCACGTCAGGTCTCAAGACATTCAAAACAAGTCTGAGTCAAGACTCAAGACATCTCAGAGTCCAAGTCAAGGATCAAGTCCTTGAAGGAAAATCCAGGTCAAACCACAAGTCTCCATGAACCAGTCAGAAGTCGAGGGACACATAACTCTTTGAAAATCCTTTTCAAGATGGTAATGTTCTAAAACTGAATATCAGCCAGTATAAAGTATAAAGAATAATCAGATTCTTGACACTGTCAGGTATCAAAGTATCAGGCCATAAATCAAACCCAGTTTCAATAATTGAACTTTTACTGCAAAGCAAACAACAACAGTGTTCGACTTCCTGCTGAACTGTCAGAAACAAACAGTGAACAAGAAATCCTTCTGTACAAGCTGTTCATTTTCAACTCGAGGTAAAATCTTCAGGACCCTTTAAAATAAGGGAAGATTGAATCTATTAGAAATAAAATATGAAATAAATCCTCTGCTTAATGTTGTTCTTCATCTCCTGCTTCTTCTTATTAAACCATTACCTTCTTCAGCCCAACTGTTTCCATCCATTATCTTTTGCTAAACGTATTTAAAGCAACATTTAACACTTGCTTTGTTTTCACAATAAACAAATATCAGTCTTATCATCTTCTTCTTCATCTTATCTATAATCCACCATCAGGAAACTGAGGCACCAGATGTTAGTGAACGTTTTTACAGTTTACAACTTCAGCTCTGATTGTGTCCAAACACTGATGTCACTAAAATCAACTACAATCATTTAAAGTATTGTCATGTTCATATTTTAAATTGTAGATGGTCCAACCCCCTTATATTTAAGCTTCATGTCTATAGCTGGTGCTGGTTATAGTTTAATAACCTTTATAGCAAACGATGCCTCAGACAAAGAACACTTACAAAATATTACAATACAGAAATGCTAAAGCTTAAATTACACAAGCAGCTAAATGAATTAAAGCTGAAGTTTGACGCTGTAAATCATTAGAAAACTGATCTGCTTCACAGACTTTTAATAAACCAAGAACTCCCTCCGTTGATCCGACACGCAGTAGACTGGAGCTGCCACCAGGTGTCAGTGTTTCATTTGAAATGAACGTTCATGTCCTGAGCTGCAGCTCAGCAGATTTACAGTCGGTCTGAAAACTACCAGAGTAAATGAGATTTGAAGTGTTTAATAATCCTGGAATTGATCTGATGAGTTAAAGTTAATACAAAGGCCGAACATGTTTAGTGTGAGTCAGAAAGTTAAATTCCTTCTGCTCTCATGTCATTTCTCATATTTGCACTCCTCTGTGGTTTTAACTAAAATCCATGACATGGCTGGAAGGACTCACTGGATTATATTTATGTTTTCACTGTAAATCCCCAGAAGCTTCATTATATCACGGTTTTACTTTATCACTTTATTTAATTCAGTATCTTGATATTTCCACAGACGTGTAGTTTTTTTATAAATCATCTTTAATTTAAATCAGTGATTACAGATCAATTCTCAGATATTATGCAACTGATTAAAGGAAAAAATCTGAAGAAAATTTAAATGATCTACAGCTGAATATGGTATAATATATAGATGACAAAAATATAGTTGTAAATAACCCCACCTGATTTTAATACATGTGGAAACTAATCATTTATTTAATTGCCAAAAACTGGAAAAGAAGAAAACTGTTAATTACTAAATGATTATCAATATTTTAGATTTATTAAACCTTTTTTTAACAGCTCGACTGAAGGCAAAAAATGAGACAAGATTGTGAGTAAAAGAGGAAAACAGGAAACAGAAACACGCAAAACTATAAATAAGAAAATATTAAAAAGATAAAGGAGGAGCGTGGAGCCAGCAATATTTCCAATAACCGATAATCCATGATCCTGTATTTGTGTTGAAACTTAATCGATACTTTACCACCAGATTTTGTTCCTAACTTAATTTTCGCACAATGTGTGAGTTTAATCAACTTTGATCAATGATTCATAATTAGTTATTGATCATTAATATCAACTGTAATAATAATAATAATAACTGTTACACTGATTATCGGACACCCTGAAGGTTTGTCCGGTCCGTCCCGTCCGAGATGGGGGGGGGGGGGGGCAGAGAGGGGGGGGAGGGGGGGGCAGAGAAGGAGGGGAAGAAGTGAAGTGTAGAGAGAGGGGTGGGCGCATCCTGGACTCTCCACAGCTCCGCAGCATCCCCGTCAAACAGCCCGCGGCCGAAAAGTTGCGTTTCCTCACTTCTCAGTCTCTTCGCTGCTCTGCGCGTTTCCTCTCAACTTTCCAGCAGCGGGAAGGATCCGTGATGCGGACAGACGCGGAGAAGTGAACTTTATGTCCACGCCGAGGGCGCGCGCTCTTCTTGGGGATACTTTTTATTTTTCCAAAACACGCGCGTCTTCCTGTAGATGGGATTTCATGTTCCTGCGGGGGATTTCTACACCGCGCCGTCTTTCTGTTTCTTCTTCTTCTTCCCCGCCGAGAGAAAAAGTTTGACTTGAACCAGAGTGAAGGAGAAGGAGGAAGAGGAGGAGGAGGAGGAGAAGGAGCCGAGGCGGAGGGGTCGAGAGGACAGAACCCGCCCGGGCCGAGGAGTCGGGACACGGTGAGTCGGACTCGGTGTTGACCATGTGCTCAGGGAAACTGGAGCTCTGATGTCTGAGTTTGAAAACTGGCGATAAATAAGAGAGTAAACTGACAGAAACTTCTAATTATTATTTTAGTGCTTTAATTAAATCATATACTTCATAATGAGTTCATTAAATTCTGTTATTTACATCGTTATAATACAACAACATCAATTTATTCACTTTCAATTTTAAACTGATGCAAAACTTCTTTTCTCTTTAAATGTGGTGTGAGAATATTTCACCTCTGACTGTTTGTTAGTAAGATATGAAATGATGTGGATCGGCCACTTCAGGCCTTGAAACAGTAAAGAGGACAAACTGACTGTAGGAACTTTTTAGAAATAACCATTTAAGGTTATTTGAGGTTTACACTGATGCCGGAATCCCAGGAATTTGCAACCTGATATTTAAGATGCTCTCCAGTAAATCAGCCTGCACACAGAGGATTTTAAACTTCTTCTTCTCTCTGCGTCTTTTCTCTGAAATACTCAAACTTCCTCTCGTGCGTGACGGACAGAGTTTAATGTTTCCACCATGAAAAGAAGCTAAAATAAATCATTCATGTGATTCTGTAGAGGAAGTCAGGTCTGATCACTCACAGCTTGGATTGATTTCCCCTCAAAGAAGCTCATAAAACTCATTAACATTAAGATTACAGCTTTTAATTGATGCTTTTTGTTTTTCTGCAGCTTCATTTCAAACTGTAGGAAAAGGCCTCACACATTCAGCCCCTTCCTGTTTTCTTCTGTCGGACATTAAAGATAAATCAGTGCAGCAACCATCAGCACATTTTAATAATTCAACAAGCGAATATAAGCAAGTAAAACAACTAAAATGATGCCCGTCTAAAAAACTAAATACACCAGGCTCGTTCCCTCCCTCTCACACAAGATTTTTTTAATGCTGAATGGCCGGTTGCATTCATTTGCATCAGAAAAAAAGTTTTAGTGCATTTGCCATTGTGCAGAATGAAGAGTTCCAGCAGTCAGGGGGCAGGGGGGAGTGAAAAGATGTGAAGAAATAATGGGGCCCCTCACATTATTCAGCATGACATGGGGGCTTCCCAAACCTGTGATGGGGATGTCACTTTCATCCCGCCCCGAGCGCCTTCCCGTGCTGTCATTTTCACACATTCCCTCGTCTTTAATGATCGCAGCTCTGATTCTCTGGCAAATCTGTGGACGGTTCATAAAGAGTGCGAACGCGGGGAAGTGATGGATTCAGTGCAAAAAAAAAAAGAGAAAGAAAAAAGAACGGGGGAAAGAAAAGAGTCTGGCATGCAGGCGGTTGCAGGGCGCGATAAATGTGAATTGGAAGTGAGTAAAACGCCCCGCTGTGAGGACTCAAAAGTCTCTTATCCCACAAAACAACAAGTCCACACCAATTACGCCATGTGGCCCCGGGGCAGTTGTTCCTTGTGGGTTTTGTGGAGAAAAGAAGCATCAGTGGCTTTACACAAGCAGGGGAGTAAATCCACCAGGGCCGGAGGGAAAAGGCTCCCTGCATCTTTTATCATTCACCAGCAAAACCTCCGAACCTGCTTCAACACACACTTCACACTTCCAGCAACACGAGCAGCCGCAGACACACACACGACCGACGAGCTCTCAGCCAAGTCTCAGCCGTCAGGTTTATCTTTAACATTTTATTTCCTCCAAAATAAAACCAGCATCAAACTCTGGAAAATGATTATTTTATTCTTAGATTAGTTTCTGTCAATTAACCAATCAATTAATTTACTAATTGCTCAGACTTTACTGATTCACAGAGAGCACATAAAATATGACCTTTCAGTATAAAAGTTTTGTAAGAATTAAAACATCTTTTAAGGTGATAAGTTTGAACCTTATTCATCTGAATTTGTCGGACAAAAACCCGACAGACCAGGTGATTAACGATCAGTAGATAATTCTGATCAATATTTAACTCATTAAATATGCATAAATGCCAAATAATCTGAAGATCTGTGATTTTACATTTTATCAGCTCAACGGTTGAAAATCCTCCTCGTCTTATTTTAGAGAAACCTGCGAGTGTGTTCCAGGCTGTAGGACTCCGCCACACTTCCTCTGGTGTGTTTGGATTACAGCTGTTATGGATTTATGTTTGAGTGGATTACTCTGTTTGCTTTTCCCGCTGACCCCTGCTAATCACCGGCAAACAGCTTCAACAGTGAACCCAGCTCCAACAGATCAGACGCTCCAGTGCTGAGGGAATGAAGAGAGAAGAAGTTCCTTCATGTCTTTCTCCTCTCTAACGCTCTGAGCTGCACATCCACATCCAGTGTGTGACTCACTGTGAAACTCTGGTCACTTCTTCTACCAGATCTTTCATGACATGAGAAACTTCCTCCGACAGAGGAAAGCAGCGATCAGGCAGCGGCAATTACACATGATGAAAACAGAGCTGTGTTTAATGCAACGCCGTCACACACACACACACACACATAGACCAAGAGACATCACAAATCAAAGGTCCAGGGGCCGCTGGGGGCCTGTAGCTTTTCCTCTTTGCTGTGTACGTAAAGCTCCTCGGGATCGGCTTTGATGCGTCTGTTAATTAACTCCTGAAGGGACGCGGCAACGCCACGCTCAGGCCTGACAGCCGCTGAGCAGGGGAGGCCGAGTGTGTGTGTGTGTGTGTGCATGTGTGTGTGTGTGTGTGTGTGCGTGTGTGTGTGTGTGCGTGTGTGTGTGTGTGTGTGTGTGTGTGTGTGTGTGAGAATCTGAAGGGCGGATGTGAAGGGTGCCCCACGCTGTGAGGAAAGACGCCCGCGATGACATTTTGACACGCTGTGAAACGAATGATCCAGATCTCAGAGAAGTGTAGGCTGTGTGTGGAGGGACAGACCCCCCCCCCCCCTTCAGCGGGGTGCGTTTGGTTATCACAGGGCGGTTATCACCAGATCTGATAGCTTTGCCATGTTCAATGATGGCCTCACGCGGCGCAGAGGATGACTGGCTGCTTGGTGATGAAGAGCCGAGCGGCGGTGGAAGTGAGAACAGGCTGTGAACCGCCGCCGGCCGCAGGAGCATCAACCAGCAACAAACGCCACAGAGCTTTGTTGTTTTTTTCCTTCCCAAAAATTTTTTAACATGTGGCGTCCCTGCGGGGCCATGTGGTATTCTTTAGCAATCAACCCCCCCCCCCCCCCCCCCCCCCCCCCCCCCCCCCGGCCTCGTCCTTCCGTGAGCTCAATCAGACCTTGAGGTCAGGAGGAATCTGTCCGGCCCCCGGAGGCCCCCCGCTTCTTCTTTCCTCCCTCCAGGAAGGGAGGGTGCGCGTCAGGGGCCGGGGACAGACTTCATCCTGGGGGCCCCTGGAGGTCTGTGACATGCCGTTAGTGACGGGGGCCTCAGCAGGTTTTCCAGCGTGTCAGAGACCATTAGCTCTGGTTTCAGGTGCGAGCGGCGCTGCTGCTGTTTGACAGCTGTGAACCTGAGAGGCCACGCCTCCGACCGAAGCACGAGCACCAACGCATCAAAATACTCCGAGATTACACAGAAAACTACAGTACACTACAAGTATCAGAAGTACCTCCAGGGTCCATACTGACATTTATATATTAACATGTACAGTCTTTAATGGAACTGTGTGTGTGTGTGTGTGTGTGTGTGTGTGTGTGTGTGTGTGTGTGTGTGCGCACAGTAACATGAAGAAGACAATCTGACACAGTATCCTACATTTACATTTATCACACTGTGATGCAAATACTCCAGTTATTCTTGACTGCATTATGTTGTGCAGGTGTTCACGCACATTATTATGTATTCACACACACACACACACACACTGATGGTTAGCCAACTGTGACTCAGAGCAGCAGGGAGTTTCCCTGGACGCTTCATGTAAGAGCGATGGTGAGCAGCTATCACTCTCAACACTCACAGAGTCTGAACAAACCTGCGTTTGTCGCCTTGTTTTGTTGCTAAGTGAAGTCGTCATGGTTTCCACGTCCGACATCACATTCAGTGTAGTTCAGTTCAGGATTCATGATCTGTGTGCTCCTGATTTACACTAATCACTTCACTGAAAACACTTTGATGGCAAATAAATGATCTAACAGAAGACAGACAGACACAGTATGGATCTATAAGTATAGTATAGTATAAGACTCACTGTAGGTGCTGATAAACGATTGGTCCGTCCGGGCGGCGAGCAGGAAGTGAGTGGTCCAAACTGCTGCTGTAAAACAGCGAGTGGCCGCGCTGCAGCCGCACCATTTGGCCGAGGGTCAGGGATCAAAGCAGTCAGGCCTCGGCGGTCAGTGTGGACTCGACGCCGTCGGCATGCAGAGCTGGGGGGGGGGGGGGAGACACACATATGGCAGGACTTCAGTGAAGATGACAGAGACAACTGCAGCTTGTGATCTCAGGAGCAGGATCACAGTGGGTGGGTTTAGTGTCCTGCTCAGAGATGCTTGGGCACTGGAGGTTGCAGGTTTGATTCCTCATCCCCCCCCCCCCAGTTATTCCCTCTCTCTCTGGGTGTTTCTGATGTTAACTGTCGGCTGGTTCACATCTGAACTTGTGTAAATGTTTTCTGAGACTTCATCAGATCCACAGTGACGTACAGAGCTGCTCTGCTGTTTCACCAGCAGCTTCAACACATGAGACTTATATATATATATTATATATATTATATATTATATATATGTTGAACAGAAAACATGGCCAACAACAAACGCTAGAAACAGTCAGTGCAAACAGACCAAAACTACCAGCTGGTAGTTTCCTTTTCCCTTCACGGCCCAGGCTTCAGTTGGAGGCTTCAGTTGGTTTAAAAGCAGAAACACTTGAGCTCATTATTGCTGCTTCTTTCTTTAATCGTTAACTCTCAACGTTTCCTACAACTGTTCTGAATAAAGCTGCAGTCCAGAATATTCAGTTTGCACTGAAATAAAACAGAAAAGCAAACCCTCACATTTAACGAGCAGGAACCAGAGACGGGTTCATGGATCAATCATCTACATGATTGACTCCGTTTGAAAATAAAATAAAGGTATGACTGCCGGAGCCTCGCAGGAAGCAGGAAGCTACCTTGAAGAAATAAAAGCCAGGTCAGGGTCGCTGTGGCGCACAGGTGGGAGGCGGCGGGAGCGGAGCTGAATCCTCCTCCTCTGAACTCAGCAGCCACATCTGTTTGCTGTTGTGAAGGCAGCAGCAGCTCAGCCACAGGATATTGAACATCCAGGCTGACAGACGGGTGTGAAGCTGCTCACACTGACACAGGCTGTTGTTCCCGTCAGTCTCCTCTGTTTATTATCAACCGAAGGACAAACGGCCAAACAAACAGTAAGACACCAACAAGAGGCTTCATCATATCTGGCCTCATGGGAGCACTTCCTGTCTCCCTCGTGCTCTGTTTTTAGCTCTCAGATCGGGGCTTGTGGGTCTCACTGCTTCTCTGGAAGTCGAGAGAACGAGTCTGAGGAAGTCGGTATAAATTCAAATGTCACTGTTAGCCTCTATTTGTGCTTTCGCTGCTCGTCCAATAAACCACCGTCTTTGGGTTGAAGCCGGATTCTATTTTCGACTCGCCACCGACCGGGGCTTCTTTTATGGGATAGCTATTATTCAAAGGAGAATACGTGTAGGGCCCAACCATAAATTCCAGCAAGTGGCCCTTCGAACGAGGAGCCGTGCCGAGGAATTGACTACGTGCTCTGTGATTTTACTCGGGTACGCCGTGACCTTTTGAGCTGAGACAGACTCATTTGTTTGCTTGACAAGAGCTGCTCTAATAATTCAGGGGGACAGTGGCTGCTGGTAATATTCGGTGATGAGCCAAACTGTACTGCTGTGAGCCGCCTACACCTGGAAGGCAGGGGCATTTGTTTTCCTGACGCAGGAAATACCCTCTCACTGCAGGCTGTTTGACTCCTGTGAGTCGGGGCCTCCACAGCACTAATACACACCCTGTGTCTGAGTGTTTGTGGGCCCTCAGGCTTCTCTCAGTTAGTCACAGGTGTTGTTGTGCAGGCAGCAGTCTGTCTCTGCGGAGGCCGAGTCAGAGTGCATCACGGTGTCGGATGTGCATCGTTACATTGTGAAGTGTGTGTCAGTAAAACTGTAAAAACTACAAACCTGCGACTTTTATGCAGAAACAAAACAGCAAAGCTTGTAACAGTCGTACAGGAAGTGGAATATTAAAACACGGTTAACAGGAAGTGATGAAGAGTAAAGTGTCTGCAGACAGAAGCTGGTTACAGCAGAGCAGCAGAGACTTCTGAGGTGACAGAACAAACACTCATTGATTTCAGCACAATGACTGGACAGAGAGGGGGGAGGGGCGCTCTGAAGCTCTTCCCTTAAATAACCTTATTGTAAGGATCTCTTTGTTGGCCATTATACTCAAATGAATCACTGTGAGTCCTCAGAGAGGAGCCCACAGTCAACAGTGGGAGGTGACGGTTAATTACACCACTAACTGAGCTATTGACTTGCTAACCTGGTTGTTAGCTACCTCTACAAGGCGAGTCAGTGGTAGCCGCTCTCCCGTGTCACCTCTGGTCAGGGGTTATTCTCTGGTTTCACTAATCTACATTTTGAGGAATATTTAAACAGCTGATCAGACGTTTAAACTGTATTAAACCTGAATCTTCTTCATGCTACAAGAAAACCATTGACGCTCACTTTAATATATATATTTATATATCTATATATACATACACACATATATAAAGAGGAGCAGCGTGTTACTGGAGCTTAAATCTTGGTCAGGCTGCAGAGCCAACACCAATCACTAAGCACCTACATGTGTGAACAGCAAATGTTAAGCCTGACTAATAATGATTTGCGAGGAGAGATCAGAGGACTGCGAGCGTGAAAGACCGCCATTATGTGCCTCATATATCACCTCAACTAAAGGGGCCTGTGTGTGTGTGTGTGTGTGTGTGTGTGTGTGTGTGTGTGGGGGGGGGGGGGACTTCCCATGAGGCTTCACTCCTGGCCTCTCACACCTGTTACACAGACTCATCCACAGCAATAAAGACAGCAGGCCGAGCTGTCAGTCAGACACTCGGCTTTGTTAAAGAGGCAGTAAAGAGCGTTTGGTAGTTTACAAACTCAATCAACTGCTGCTTCATTAAAGTGTGTGACCTACAACAGTGTTGTTACAGGGTCGTCCTGTAACCACAAGGTCACAGGTCCGGTTCCTGAATTTCCACAACTGTTTCCAGTCATGTGATTTCAGTTCACACTCCTGCTTTCAGCTCCGTGTATTTAATGAATAAATACTGGTTGTATTTTTAATTATATAATTATATTAGAGTTTGATTCCAGGTCATCTGCCCTTATTGATCTGCCCCTCAGTGAAACAGCAGCAGACTGCAGCTCCTAACACTGTACTGTTAGTCAGTATTAGATAGCATTAGCATTTAGCTAGTTTGGCCTGATATTAATCATTTATCAGGTGTGTTACACTTTCCTGTGAGAAGTTATCATCCCCCTGCCTTCATCTGCTTTTAATGATTATAGATTATTAATTTGTTGATGAACTGATAATTAATTCTTTCAGCCTGACTCCTCACCTGCTGCTGAGGAGAGACGTGTGTTGTAATAATTAAATATGTGGCGTTACAACAACATGGTGTCTGATGGTGACCAGCAGCTGGTCTCAGCCTCAGACTACACAGATGATTTCAGTCCTGATGGAAGCTGAAGGAAAAGTCTCAGTCCTCATTTCTCTCGTGTCTTTGAAGCTAAAGTCGTATTGTTCTAACTGTTCAGGCCACAAAGCCTGTGTGAATAGCGCTGGAAGAAAGGTCAATAGTCAAATAAACTTTGATGAGACCCCCACCTCTTCATCCCCCGTCCCCTTTAACCCCCAAAACCCCCGTGCCGACCCCGGGTCCCCGCTGCCAGAAAGCAAATTGAGTCGTGAATCTCGGGGGTTCTGGGGGAGGACAGAAAGCCCCCGCACGGTGAGCCGTCTTTCATGACGAGATCCTCTGACATGTTGTCCCGGCGCCGCAGGAGAAACTCTGGTGTCAGAGGTCCGTGTGACTCTCAGATCCATCAGGAGTCAATCAACACTTCAGGCTTCGTCATGAAGGATGGAGGACACGCTGGCTACCCGGGAGTTTGACCTTTTGACCTTCTGGTTATTAAAAGTCACATTTATTTCCTTTCTATACTTAAATATATTAGTTATATCAACCAGTTGGCTTTTTCTTTTTACAACTTTCAGGTGCACTTACTAGCTTTTTGTGGAGATTTCAACCACTTCTAAAGGTCTTCCTCACACACAACCTCATTCCCCCACATGACCAAGTGTTATCACTTCACCTAAATCCCATACTTTAGTCACATGACGACAACAGAGGAAGACCATAAGATGCCATTTTTGACATTTTGTCTTTGTCAGTTTAAAATCAGCTTACAGACGAGGTGTGCTTGGAGCAGCAGTTGTAGATGAATGTGTTTGATGGATATTAAATCAGTGAAATCTGCAGCTGTGTTGTCTGTGACTGTCTCTCCCTCAGAGCTCCTCACCAGGGTTTAATGAACGCTCTTGAGCGGGAACATCGGCGTCCTCTCAGTGCGTCCGGAGTGCGTCTTGAGTCGAGTCCCGAGTGTCCTCATCTCATCCCAAATTAACACTTGCTCTCCTCAGCGTGGCCCTGAGTGCACTCAGCTAACAGCTCCTTTTGTGTCCTTCCTCTTTCAGAGCCGTCGGCCATGGAGACTTCAGCGTCGAGAGCTGCCGAGAAAAAAGACAAAATGGACGTGAGCGGTTTCGGAGACCTCCCGAAGAAAGCCTCTCCCTCGGAGACGAGAGGTAACGCGCTTTTTCAAACTTTCTCCCGAACTGTGACGTGATGTGAAGCCGGTGTCCGGGCGTCCGTCAGACCTCGGCACGCTGTGTGTCAGAATGAGGCGAGGTCTCAGAGGTGCTCGGCCGGGGGGCGGAGGGGGGGCCGACACCACTGATGAAATATACATTTCAAAGATAACGTGCCATCGTGGGAGCTGCTGCTCCTGGCTCTCCTCAGGCCTGATAAGGTTCCAGCAGCAGTCAGAGGTGACTTACAGTAGACGTCTGATAGGAATCCTAAACAGACCTCGGCCTTTAAAGAGCATCATTAATGCAGATGGCTCCGGGAGCGAGGCCTGGTGCGTACAGTCGAGGAGTGTGGCGCCATTTGAGCTCATAAACGCTGATGAATAGGTAACATGACAGGAGAAGAGGGGGGTCGGGCAGGTGAGAACCAGTGTTTGTGTTGTTGAACTAAATGAAGAGTAGCACTGATCCTCTCTCGCCGGGGAGGGACAGGCAGAAAGAGAGAATACATGTTTTAAAGATGTCAGTGAGCGTGTGATGAAAGCTCGATCTAATGAGGCTGAAAGACCTTGTTCTTACCTCCAGAGTATAAAAGTAAAAAAAAAAAAGGCTGGGGCTGGTGGAGCCGAGGACGACACGGAGCTTCAGAGACTGACAAAGATGCAGACTGATGGGCTGCCCTTGAAATGGAAATTAAATGTGTGATTTAGTGACATTTTTACGCATTAATGAAGGACTTGGTGGCCTGCCATTATAAAGAAACACTCATTAATTGATAAAGAAGGAACAAAGCTGGAAATGGAGCCGAAGCGACGGCATCTCGCCAGGAAACTACTCGGCTTTAAAGGACTATTCTGCTTTATTCAAACTTTTCTGTCCGTGTTTTTTAATCGTGCAGCTACGCACATGTCCATATATACACTGCTGTAACCGCTCCTCCTGTCCATGCCGGCCCACAGTCCTCTCCGCATGTAACAATACACTGTGTATCTACGTTTATCTGACGTTAATAAGAAGTTTTCCAAAGCTACTTTCCCCTGACGACCGCGATCAATGTGTCGTTCTCGCGGTGAACAGGTTGTAAAAAAGCTGCAGATCTGAACCACCAGAAACGCTGGTTAGAAAAACTGTTGCACACAACTTTGGCAATTACGGTAGGTCCAAGCTAAAATATAGATATTGGCACAAAGCAGTTCTGCTCTTTGATTTGCAGCACTGCTCATCATGTCACATTACAAAGATTACTCTAATCTCACAATGGCCTGAGAAGATAAAGATAAAACTAAGATCCTGTAGTAAAGTGGAGCATGCTTTAAGTTTCTTTCACCAGTTAGTGAAACGTGTAGAAGTCTCTGAGGACTGAGGAGAGCAGCACATATTGTAGCTTCTCCTTCACCATGCCACACATCCAGCAGGAATATTCCCCCGTAGCATTAAAAAATCATCCACAGATCAGAATCAGCAACGTCAAAAACAGGTTGTCAGGAGACAGCAGCGGTACAGTAGTGCGCCTGTCAAAACTGACCCACATTTAATCTACACGAGCGACCTGAGGCCGCTTCATGCAGAACGTCCCGAGGAGCGCAGGTGAGGACGACATGAGAGGCGGAGAGAGCGGCGGGGAGGATGCATGTTTTAAAGATGTCAGTGAGCGTGTGATGAAAGCTCAGTATAATGAGGTTAAAAGACCTTGTTCTTACCTCCAGAGTATAAAAGGTATGAATTACAGGAAGAAAAAAGGCTGGTGCAGCAGCACAGAGGACGACAGTGTGTGAGAGGCTGACGTGGATGCAGAGTGACAGGCCACTTTTGAAATGGAAATGCAGCCAGTGATTCAGTGACATTTCTGCTCTTTAATGAAGAAGTTGGTGGCCTGCCACGATGAAGAAATCGAACATTAATTGTTCAGAAGAGAATATCAATGTAGGACAGTTTTACATGTGGAGCTGGCGTCTTCGCTGCTCTATTTCTTTACACGCTTCTTCTTCAATATTTGAACAAAGCTGTGAGTCGACTCACCGGTTCCCAGGACGCCTCAGAGCTGTGTGACAGTCGGGTCTGAGCTGTACATGTTAGTTACGGCTTTATTAAGACCTGTCCTGTAGGTTCCTCACAGATCTGAGGCTTGTCTTCTCGGCTCAGTCCACACCTGAGTGACGTCACTAAGAGGTGTAGCTCTGAAGTGAGTCACTATTCAGAGAGGAAACGTTGTGGCTGCAGCTTGACTAAAGTCTTACTGGGTCTTACAATGAGAAGAGATCCAGTAGGTCTCAGACCCGTGAGTCTGAAGACGCCCAGACACTGCAGCCGTTTATAACTGGTGAAAGGATGATGTTGATGTGACAGAGTGATCTACTTGTGCATATTTGACTGGCCAGTGCAGAGTTGTGATGTCGTCGTAGGTTGTTCAGCTGCGTGACTGTGCCGACGCAGCGGTCTCGCTTGTGGTTTTTCATGCTAACGCTAATGTCAGACCGGACGCCGCCTTGGTGTCCTTGAACACGACACTGAAACCAGATTCACTTTGACGCTGCTCAGAAGAAGAGAATCAAACATATAAATGTAAAGAAGGAACATCAGAAGAAGAACTAACAGAGGATTGAGGCCGTAAACAGAACAGCACCAGTTAGTAAAGGTCAGTATCTGTTTGACCTCTACAGCTGATCTCAGCTCTCAGTCACTCACGGTTCAACGCCTGAATTGAAATGTTCAGGTTGATTTGGGGATGGGTGAAATACGATGGACACTGGAGAACGAAGTTTAAATCTTTGTTCTTCTCACATTTACTTTTACTTCTCATGTTTTGGCCTTAAAACTTATAGTTTCCTATTTTGACATTTATTTTTCAAGTTTCTTTTATCTTTGAGTGAAACGGGGAAGATTTTCTTTGACCAACTTGATGGTGAAGAATCTTTTTTATCTTTCTTGAACGCACATCCACAGACACAGTCCAAACAAAGACTTCTTTTACTTTGACCCCAAACCCACCTCACGCAGCCCGATGTATATTTATATACAACCATTTTCAATATCAGCTGCTGAGTTTTTAATCTTCTCATAGCTAAAATAAAAAGTCCCTCCATAACTCTTCTTCCCTATCGGCTTTGAGTTAGAGCCCCGTATTTTAATCTTAAATAAACAAGAAGCTGCGATTCAGCGCCACCACCCGCTCCCGTCCCAGCCAATCAGATATCAGCATGGAGTGCTAAAAACCACAACCGTCTGCCACTGCGTGGAGACAGAGCAATTACTTATGGCAGTAATATGCATTATTATTCCAGTTGCCAGGTCCTGATAAGTGAATATGCAGCTGAGATGGAGGCAGATGAGACAAGGTCCTTGAACCTGAGAGCTTATTCCCAAAGCAGCCGGCCGCAGGAAAACAGAGGATTCTAATATACTGCTGCTGCTGCAGCTCCTTTTATTGTCAGTGTATGGTTTACTGTTGGCTGCAGGATTCCTGTCACCTAAGTCATGCCCACCTCTGAGCCTCCACGCCGGCTGTATAACAGCCCGCCCTGTTTTATATTCCCGTCCCGCGTTATTTATTTACAACAATTTCCTCTCTATCAAAGGACATGGCTAATGCCGAGTTTTAATATGTTATTTACACATAGAAACAAGCTATTTACAGCGGTGTATGTGTGCAGAAGGGAGGAAAATGAATGGGCCCCCGCGCCCCTCTCCGATCTGTTATATCACAGTTTAACAATCTGGATTGCTAATAGAACCATTTATCATGGAGCGGTCATTTATTTTATGTGAGCGGCCCAGGTCCCGTTCCCAGAGGCCTATGGAAATGGGGTGCGCATATAATGAAGCTCAAGTGAGAGTCACTTTGTTTAAAAAGTGGATACGCCGCGATCCCAGTCAATTAGAATGGACCCAGGTGCTCCAGACGCTCCTATCTGCTCCTTTCTGATGATCAGACCTCCTCCCCCTCCCCTCCTCGCTCCGTCCATCCTGGGACGAGCTCTGACCCCCCCTCCCTCCATGAACTGTATATTTTGAAGGAACAAGCTCTAGAATAAAATAAAACTCTGGCACGGGGACTTCTGGACCCAAGTTCGGTGTCATTTACCAAGAATTGGCCTCGGCAGCGGCGGTTTTTTGGGCTGAACTCCCGTCTCCTCCCCTCTCCTCCCCTCTCCTCCCCTGGCCGAGCCCGGGGCTCTGCTGCCCAGTTAATAGATTCAAATGAGCGCTTGTATTTCCTCTGACAGCACACATCTGTCTGCTTATACAGGCCGGGCCTCAGCGCTCAGATTTACGCCATCTCAGGGACCTTTATGATTTCAGACCCATTGGTAATAACCGAAGGTATTTAGAGTCAAAGCATCGGTGAGAAAAGCGGGAAAATGACAAAGAATCCACGACTGTTATTGATGTATGTGTCAATTTCTAAACTGGACCCTGAGAGAATTAAAGTCTGCCTTTATTAGGATAAGAATTTCCCTCTGTTTATATACATAGAAGTTCAGAGACATTTGATGACGGCTCGGTCGGAATCTGATTTGTGTTGAATTGGTTAAATTTAGAGTTATTGCCTTTTCAAGAATCCATTCTCTTTTTTCTCAAGGCAGTTTCCAGGAAACATTTCACAGCTGTACTTGATCCTCATTGGCTCAGACCAGAAATCTGTCCAATCAGGACAGATCGCAGAAGAAACCAATCCAGAGCCCAAGTACAAATCTCACAACAAGGTCCATTTAGTAAATAATTCTGGAGCTTTCAAAGGTCGATCTTGACCTTTGAACCTCAAGAATGAAAGATGGAGTCTTCAGCTGCACAGACGCTGGCTGAGCTGAGTCTGCTGATGAAGCTGCAGAGCAGCGTCAGGGTTAGGCCTTGTAGCTGCGTAAATATATGTGAATATTAGAAGGTTTATTCTTGTCCAGAGCGGCGGCTGATTTGAATATGTTATCTGAAGAACCTGTGACCTCTTCATCTGTCACTGATGCAGATTTCTGTTGGTGGAGGTTTGTCGTACGTTTCTCTCTCCTCTCCGTCTGTGTCTGTAAACTAGGCCAGAGGAAACTACTGGGTGCCGCTAATGATTTGATTAACTGGCTTTGGTGGCTCATGACATACATCTTGCTGAGAGTGAGTTTGTCATCTGAGAGGGAGATTGATGTGCCGTGCTCAGCGCCCCGACGCCCCCGGCTCCCTCCCTCCATCCCTCCCTCCATCCCTCCCTGCAGCCTCCCAGGTCTTTCTGCTGAGTCTGGCTGGTCCGCAGGGAGGGACCCTGAGTACTTAGCACCTCGGCTAGGCCGCCTCAGAGCACACCGGTGGGGGGTTGAGGGGGCGGCGGACCTAAACAGGCTTAGTATTCCCCAGTATATCTCTCCTGACGGGCAAAAAACACACATCTCAGAACATTCCTCAGGAAAGAAGAAAAGAAAGATTCTCCTTTCTCTTCTCTTAAGTCCTGTATTTTTTCACCGAGCTATAACATGTGGTAGATTCATTATTTACTCGACTGAGAGATAATTATTCTGCATCAAGTTTTATAAGCAATTAATTATGTTTCAGTTCTTTAATAAACCAAAAATGCCAAATAATATATGGTTCCAGCTTGTTCCATACTGTGATGTACAGTAAACTGATATCAGGAGGTGAGTTCAACATCACTGAGGACACACTGTTGTTTCTGCAGCTGGGATTTTAACCTCAGCTGCAGTTTACTGTCTGTAATCACATGTCCTGCTTTGAATTCTGACATTTGTTCTAGATCAAATATATTATTTGAAGGTGTTTAGTATTAAAATGAAAGATATTTACAGAAAATATAAGTGAGTATATAATACAATACAATATAATATAACATAATGTAATATATGGGGCTAGTCATAAGTTTCCTCAGCTGGCCAGTAACTAAACTTTTTGCTGACATCATCCCAACACATGATGTTTGGTACTTGGACTAAACATCACTTGATGCAGCCAGTCGTGCTGATCAGTAACAGGACGCCTGTGCTCCCATGTTTAGACTAGTTCTGACTCACTGAAGTGGTCCTGTGTATTTCCTGCAGGGAATGAATTCCACTGCTCAGCCCTGGAAGTAACACACATTCTTTAAGGTGCTTTGGATTAAAGTAAATAATGACATCTGCCTCAGGTCTCATCCAGCCAGTGAGTCAAACTGGAGCCGAGGAGCCGGCGACCAGGCTGCCCATTAGAAACAGTGGGATTAGTTTGATTGTGATGAATCCCGAGCTCTGGACAAAAGCCCCGCGGTGAGAAGAATGGAGATGGGGGCCTGGCTGTGTAAATAGTATTTTAAGAGAGGTGGTTTAGCGATAAGGACAGATTTCTTTATCAGGCCGGTAAAGTGGGGGCCGGCGGACAGTGAGTAATTGATGGTGGCTGGATGCGCAGGCCCCCACCGCAAGCTAGCGAGCTGCTCAGGGAGCGCTCAGGGGGTCAGGCCCACTGGCAGAGAAAAATGCGTCCGAAAAAGGCTCAGGGTCCACCTCCTACTCCAAAAGGACGGCCACTAATCTTCCTGAGAAGAAGAAGAAGAGGAAGAAGAAGAGGTGGGGGCGGCAGCTCTTTTCTACGTCCCGGCCTCTGTGCCGTCTAAATGAGGCCCTGCTCAGGGAGGCCTCGCACAGGCAGGAGCAGAGAAATACCCCCCTGGTATTAGCAAGGCTCAGCAGCACACAGGGGGGGGGGGGGGGGGGGGGGCACTGTGATACTAAAAACAGAAGGTACAACAGTCAGACTGTTAGTGCTGTTTCACCTCCTCAGAGTCATCACACCCAACAAACATGACTCATCACTGATCTGAACCAACACACAGCAGCAACACGATGACTCAGCCTCTTTAATGATGTCATCACAGAGGGACGGGACTGCGGTCACTCTATTATGACATCACTCATCTACAATCAGCGATTTATGACATACAGACAGATATCACACTGCACTCTACATTCAAGATACCTCACTACAGTCACTGTGTTATGACATCATCAAGAGAGCGACCACTCCACAGTCACTGTATTATGACATCATTAACTACACTCAGGTGATTTAAACAGAGATCAAACATCACGGTTTTAAAGGCGGTGACGAGGAGCCGATCAGCTCGTGGAGTAACTGCAGGATCCCTCACAGTTTAAGGCTGAAAGCTGATGTTTTTGCAGCATGTGGCCCCCTGTGCACGGCCCCCGCTGTACAGGGCCATTTTCCAGTAATCACAGTCAGTCAGTCTCTGGATGGCTGTTTCCACATGAGAACACATATGGGAGCCCACTGCATACACAATCATCTGGGCTAATGGGATTTCTGCGTGCACACACACACACACACACACACACACACATTACTGTGGCTCTTTGTAAACATTTAGCTTGATGACTTTCCAAGATGCCCTCGTCCAGTTTTATCTGAAGTCTCACTCTGGGGAGAGGTTGGTCTCAGGAACCTGAAGATTAGATATAGGAAAGTGAAAACAGAAATGTTTTTCCTTATATTTAGTCTATTTATAGTCGGGTGGTAGATTACTGGATGAAAATCTGCTTTAAGAAAATACATCTCTTCCCTCAGTGCTCCTCACTTGTTAGTTGTTTTCAGGCTTGAGAACAGTCATTAAGGAAACTTGTAAAAACATGGCCTAGATACTCCAGATGAAGCACATGTACTTTAAAGCCCCCACCCTGCAGGGAGCTATCTGCTGGAAGTGTACTCACACTGATGCTGAATGGTGGAAACTGGTACATTTTCTAAGTGACGCCACATTGACCCACGTGGCCTTTAAAACACCAGGAAGACATTCAGAAAGGTCGTGAGCATCTCCTGTTGAGTTGAGTTCATTTATAGACAAATTCCTACAGACACAGACTAGCAGCAGAACACAAGTCACATATAGATAAAGCTGAAAACAAGACAAACAGTGAGTTATGAATTAGAGATCAGGGAGGAGGACGTGGGCATCCTGTGGTAACGCCTCGTCTTCTTGCTGAGAATAAACCACTCACCAGGCCTGAGGATCAAGGTGAGGTTTCTCTGCGTTTTAGTAAGTGCCGTCGGTCGACTCGGGCTACCCCGGCGCTGAAATATGCAACCGCAAGCTTCAGGCAACGTCTACAGACATCAATCTCTCAGAGCCATTAAAGTTTGCTTGCACTGATTCCAAAAACAACAGGCTACATTCCTGGAGATTTACAACTGCGGGGAGTGAGCGGTTGGGAGCGATATATGGATGTTTCAGAGGATTAAGCCAAAACTCCCCCACCTCTCTTTTCTTTTTTCTAGTTGGTATCCCTCCTTTCCTGGTCTACCAGACTGCAAATTAGTTCTCCGCCCCCCCTGAGAGGTGGCCTCTGAGGTTTAGGGGCAGGTCCCAAGTTTGTCTGGGTTCAGCCCGAAGCCTGAACACTTACAGAGTCTCTCCCGTCCAGGCTGCAGAGTTACACATGAGGCTCAGCTGCAGAGAGACAGTTTCACTGGACAGCGGCATGTCCATGTCGTCCTCCGAGAGGACTGTAGTGTCTTATATAAACAGGTCGGGGCGTGGGACACTCTGATGAAGACTCGACTCGGACTGGTACGACTGACAAATCTGCACGAGTCAGAATGAAAACACTGCACATGTGGAAATGCAGTGTGTGTGTGTGTGTGTTAGTTTAACTTGTGACCCTCTGAGCAAACAGAGGGATCAGTGTTCATGTCACTGTGGAGGCCATATTGTAATGGGCTCATGGAGCGGGGGATCACGCTATGTTAAATAAACCACTCAAGTAAACTGGTAGATCTGTGTAAACACAAACTAATACTAAACATGTATGAAATTCCTCAATACAATCAGCAGCTGTTTGTGGCAGGGCTGACTGAGGTGAAGTCCTTTATGAGCTCTTTACAAACGTTCAGCAGCTAACTGACTGAACTCCTTCTCCTACGTCAACCAGCCAGGAGCTAAATTCTTTTAATAATAATAATCATTAGGAATAACAACAGCATCCATGACATTGCATGAGTTATAACAAATACACAAAAGAGAAACGACTGCTGTTTAAGTTAAATCTGGGCTAAACTTGCTCTAAAGTGAAGGTTTGCAGGTGACTGTATTTAAATGGCTGCGTTTCAAAGTGTAATTAACTCCTTTAATCCAAGACGAAAAGTTTCTCTTAAAAAGCAGCTTGTAGGTTGTTACCACAAGAAACGTGAACGTCTTAAAACAAAACATTTTTGTCAGGTAATGGTTGATTTGTTGTTCCTGATCGACACCAGGTCACAGAGACTTTACTGCTGTCTCTCCTCTTGTTTCTGGTCTGAGGAGACCGACACCACGGCAACAGCGAGGCTCTGACTACTCATGTGCTACTGATGAGATCTGTGCATCCAGCCGGCCACAACACGACACTGAGCCTGGAATCACTCTGCTGCAACAGGCCTGCTCCTGAGACGCATGTAGAAGCTGCTTCTTTCTGCCTCAACTAAGTTCACACCCAAAGTTCGTAGCTACAGATTCAGATTCAGTTTTTTTTATAAAGCCGGAGCCTCTGAAAGTGCAAATATTAGGAAAGTAAGTAAAGTAATAGTTATATTTCAAATGCAGGACATTTCTCCCCTTCCTCCTCGCTCTGCCAGCTGATGGAAATCCCCTGACGTCTCGCCCTCCAAGACAAAACACACCACATAAAGTAAACCTAAAAACCCCTCCACATTTCCTCACATCAGTCATGTTCACTCCACTGAAACCTGCACCGCGCCGACAAAAAGATCTGAGATCAGCACAGAAACACTGAGAAATATCATGAAGACGTACAGAGAGGAGACATCCTCAGATGGTGAGAGCATGAGTCAAATTCTTAGCATGAGGGATGTATACATCACATCCTGTGTATGGGATAACGAACTTTGACCTTTGTCCTCAAGGATGCAAATGGCCAGCACGCACAAAAATCAGCTGACAGCGTCCCAGAAGAAGGAAGAGAAAGTCCCCCCCCCAGAGTTACATTAGCTGAGGTCTGCTAACACTGTTCTGATTAGTTACTGTGAAGCTAACATGCCATGTGATCGATCCGTCAGTCACACAGATTCTGACACGTTTCATCAGCGGTTAGTCGAGTTAACGGAGGACTGTAAAAACAACAAACCGCAGCATTCATTTAGTAAAGGTTCAGCTAGCTGTGTGACGCCGCGCCACTGCTAGCTGTACCTGACTTTCTCCTGACGTTAGCGCAGGTGCTAGGAAAGTAACCAAATCTGTATTTGAGCTTTTTGTTTTTAGCGCACGGACGCCTCAATGTAAGATAATGTGACCCGAGTGGACGTCTCTGTCTGGATACTTGTCCAGAGAAAGTTCTTTTGAGATGGATGTGTCTTGCGGTGTGCTGTGGAGGGGGAGGGGGTCGGGGTGCGAGTTGGAGGGGTTGAGTTCATACTAACAATGGGCGGCTCCCACATCCATTCACCCGTCCAGCCTGAGCTGTCCATCACGCTGTGATCGGGTTTTGCTCTGCAGCTTGTTTTACCTCCACGTGCTCCGGTGTAAAAAGTCCCAGATCGTTTTTGTTGTTAATACCAACTGAAAACTCAATTATTCCATGTTATTATAAACTCAAGCTAAATATGTTCTGTGTGTTTCTGACAGTTCAGGTCTGAGGTAGTGACAGGCCTGAGGCGGGAACCTCCGCCCTCTGAAACAGCACACAGCTGCCATCTGAGAGCTGCAGCCTCTTTACAAAGTTACAGTGAAATGAGAAGAGGCAGACTAATTGCCTTGTAAGTATTGCAGAAAGCAGCTGGAGATTAGCAATAACAGCTAATTAGCTCAGCTACAGTGGAAATCAAAGCTCACAAATGAGGATAAACACACAGTGTGGTGTTTGTCTGCCAATTAGAAATCTTTATGAAGCACCAGCTTGTCACATTCAGAGATTTTAAAAGCTCCGGTCTGAGAGACAGCGAGAAGTGTTGTGTTTCAGAGCGCTGCAAACTTTCCCCCTAAACACCAAACCTGTGTCTGCATCGCCACTGGCCCATAGCAACTGTTAAAACACTGTAAAATATGACTTTGCTCTTTTCTTAATTCAACACTCGGCCGCACTGAGGAATATTTTCCCTCATAAACACGCTGAAGTAAGTGGTTCCCCATTAGCCGGCCTCATGTTCAACACTCACAGAGCGATGAAAGTGATTATAGCCTCAATAAAAGAGCTTTTGTTGGAGTTGGAAATCAGTTCTCACACGTTGGACTGACTCTGTAAAGCATTACGTTCAAAGCGCTTTGGACAGAGGGACGGCCCTGATGAAGGTGGACACGTTAAAAACATCAAGGACGATTTGGAAAAAAACGCAGCGTAAACGTAAAACCTTATGACAGTGTTGTGAAATATAAATTTGGATGCTTGATACTTTTTGCGGTGGCACTTTAAACATCGTGGAATAAGTCAGGGGGCAAAGGTCACGGCCACAGCAAGTGTACTGTGATATTCAGCTGAGGTGCATTAAAAAAGAGTAAATATCACAGTAATTTGATTTTCTTGGGTCGCAGCTGTTTGTGGTTGTTGGGGTTTAATGAGGAAATGATCATTAATTTGAACGATACGTTAAAGAAAATTCACAGTTGTTGTCATTAAAGATAACTTGTCCAAGTGCATGCTGGGATAGAGTCAGTACGGATCAGAGCTGGACGGATGAGAGATGAACAGAAACATCCAGAAAGAGGTTCGTGAACTTGAGGTTAGATGAGGTTTTTCTGTGACTCATGACAGACTCTAACTTCTCAGTCTGAACTCTTCAGCTTTTTCTTCTGGTCTATTTTTCCTTATTGAAACTCGTCCCTCTCTCAGCCGTCCTTTGTTACCGTGGCGACTCCCCCCGCTGCCTTCAGTGGGTCTGACAAACCCACACAGGGTCACGGTGTTGTATCCACTCGAAGACGTCTCCTCCCTCTCTGCCTGACTGACGAACTCAAGTCTTTGTACTTTTGCAGAGGGGGGTGTGGGTGTCTCGCTCTGTCGTTTTCCCATCGTCTGACTTCGCCTGAAAACGAGCTCTTTATCACACGGAGAGGACTCTGGGAAAATGTTGCCATCTGAACTTCCTGTTATGGATCGCCATATCCTGAAGTTTTAATCGGAGGAGATAAGGTTTGATGTTTTCATTTATTTCCAAAGAGTTTTAAACTTAAGCAGTGACACTGGATACTCTCTGTTTCACACTCTGTAGAGTAGAAAGTGAAGCTGATGGTGGGCTGAGGGGGGAGGGGGGAGGGGAGGGACACTGATTGATCTGCTTTTAGTAATGATTTTACAGCTGTTCAGATGACACCATCAACAAGCTGGAAACAGGTCAGTCCTCCATGACTACATCTGCGGATCTGCGTCAAGAGGGTGAACCTCAACTTTCCAATCGATTGTATTTTTAATAAGAAAGAGGAAGTTTTCAGCTTCTGCTGCTTTCAACAGAGGCTCGAGAGCTTTTGGAGTGAAATCCAGTCATAAAAACACTTTGACTTTTCCATTCAGAAATCAATCTGTTTCCACCTCCAGCTCTGGAGCGTCAGAAAGCAGCAGGACGCAGTGGCAGGCTGCAGGATAATGTATGTAAACTGTCTGGATGTGGGTGTAATGACACATTTCTTACTGACGGGGAAACTCGATCACAGCTGACATCCCGACAACACAGCCAGCTCCGGCGGTAACACGAGCCGCGGCGAGGACGAGGACCGACATGAAACCTCGGCAGGCGGCCTCCTGCCCCCGTTCAGACTCAGCTGGGCGGCTGGAGAAAGGGAGCCTCCCCTCTTTCAACAATCCCCTCAGCCAGGCTCTCATTTCCTAATCATGGGTTTCCCCTCCGTCTCTCAAATTGCAGGAAAAATGAGTGTAGTCCCTGAGCTTTCTGTTGTCAGGAGGATCAATCATGGCGGTGAAGTGAGTGATGAGAGATTAGCACGATTCAGGGGCCTGATGGTGTTTGTTTTGGCAGCTTGTGTAGGAAATTCAGCAGTAAATTTCTTCTCTTGAGCATTTATATTCAGGTTGTTTCCAGAGGTGGTCAGAGACGCTACTCTGCAGATTCTAATTTTACAGCATCACGCATGAGAAATAATCAAGGAATTAAGAGACATCCGTTCTTAATTATGAGATGTTGATATTGCTTTGTTTGTCTCCTAATTATAAAGATAAACCTTTTGTAAATGTGTCAGTTTTCACATAATTTCTAGAAAATAAATCTCATAATTATGAAATCTTATATTTTTGAGGATGTTTTATAATTATGAGAAAAAATTGTATTATAATTATAAATTACAAAATGCTTACTCATAATAATTCAAATAAAACGTCTCCTTTGTTTTCCAATGCGTATAATCCACCAGCTGACCTCACTGCGTATCTGTGTTAGTTTGTTACGTGCCAACAAACAGTAATGGATACAATGCCAAGATAAAAGCAAGTAATAAATGGATCTGCTGTGACTCTGAAAGCTGACATGCTGATTTCTTCTGCAGTATTTGTAGCTGTGACGCCGGCGTGCAGTTTCTGCACGGCCTCTCGTTCGGTCAGGAAGCTAATAGCTCTTTTAGACTAATTGTTGTCCTGATGTGCTTTGTCTTGGAGCCATTGGTGGTGTTTGCACGAGCTAATTAGCCACCAAACCAGGCCAAGCGAGGACCGAAATAAGGTCAGGAAATATGTGTATTAGCGCCGCGCTCATTTCTACCATCTCTTTCTTAATAAGTCGATACACGAGTCACAGGAAACTCATTAGACGGGACTTTTAAGATGAATCACTGTAATGATGCTTCATGGAGTTTTTTTTGGTCAGCAATATGTGGCGGGAACAAAGTTGAAAGGCGGTTTATATTCCATGTTTTGTTCCACTTCAAGAGGGACGCTTGTTGGTTTGAAATCGTGTGCTTGATCCCTGCAGTTGAAGAGTTGCTAAAACACAGCTTGTTTTCTCCTCTTCTGCAAACGCTTTTGTCCTGGTCCGATTTGCTGAGACGAGACGAGATGAGGTGCGAGTCAGCATTTAATTGTGCGCTGTGCTCTCATTGTGTGAGGCGGCCTCTTCTTCTTCTTCTCTCCCCAGCTAAGCACTTTATCATTACACACTGCAATGTTTGCCGGGCTTTGTGGTCCTCGCCGTCCCCATTCAGCGGCTGAATGGTGCAGGTCAGAGGTGGCCCACTGGGGATGAGATGCAGGAGAGAGGGAGGAGGAGGCGGCTCCAGGCCTCAACAGAATCCAGAGCCAGATCAATACCTCGCCTCGCCGAGGAGCTCAGTGTGCTGGACGACAGTGTGTGTGTCTGCAGCCTGGACAGAGTCAGTGCACAGGCAGGTCACAGGTTCGACTCCCGACCTCAGTCCTGAATGCACATGTCCAGTGGTTCTTTTACTCAAGTGGTAAAGTACTACAGTATAATATAGTACTTTAGAGGCACATTTCAGAGGGAAGTATTTACTGCATTTCTTACATATAAAACAGAGAAAATGAAGATTATTATTAATAAATGGTCCCTCCAGGATTTTTTCTGGCTTTTTTTGTGGGATTGTTGCAGCTAAAAAATGATTTCACAGCATTTTCTTTAACATTTCTATTCTATTTCTATTTCTACGAACAAACGACGTATTGTATGTTGTAGTCAGAAAGACATTGTCAGCCGAGTGTGAACGAGGAGAAGAAGAGTAGTTTGGAGCTTTCACAGCTGGAGATTCCTCTCCTCGACTTTCTGCTCAGGCACCCAAAGATCCGCCAGAACAAATGTTTCATCAAGTCCACTTCTCTTAAACTGCTTTGTTCCTCGTAAAAACGACTCCTCCTCTCTTACATCTCCATGTTGCGGCAGCTGTCTTTACTCACAGACAAATAGCTTCATGACAGTGGGATTTGCGTGCTTTGGCATGGAGCGTAACAACAGACCCAAAAGCTGCTTCTGAAGAATGTGTTCACGGTTAAGAGTTCTACTTTTAGACCTTTTCTTCTTCAGCTCTTTTCTCTTCTGCGACTCCGTGCAGTCCATCAGACCACATACATGTTTCACCCCAGGCCTTGTGGTTAAACTGAACCAAACAACCTCCTGTTTGATGCCCACAACTCTCCTGACGAAGTTCCTGCTCATCAGCAAAATATCTGCCGTTTAAAATCAAAGTCTGGATTGAAGATGAGTCATCGGAGCTTTTACCATCGGGGCCTGAAATCTGGACTTTGTTCAGTCTCATCTTTTAATTCGTCACGTAACAGTTCAGTCAATCATTTTTAATGAAGTGCTCTTAGTTTCCACTGAAGCTGTTTTCAGGTTTTCACAAACTCAATGTATTTGAACTTTTATTTGCTTTATTCTTGATGGTTATGAAGTTTGTTTTTCTGTATAAAACTGTGACACTTCATCAGAATAACTGTTTGCCTCTTCAGCTTCTTCCACACCAGCAGAAGTGCTTGTTGGGGTTTTGTAAACTGGTGACGTTCACAGCACTTAAATATTTTAAAACAGGATTAACGTTTACAGACGAGCACTTGCGAGGATTGTTGAGATATTTGAGACGTGAGAAATGTTGGTTTTATCCACTCTGGAGAACACGTTGGAAAAGTTTCATGTTCACACATGACTCTTTAAAGTCCAGGGATGTTGCTCTGGATGGAATTTAAATCATAGGTTTAGTTGAATCCAGTCTGAATCGGGCTTTAGTGTCGATGTAAGGCCAAAGAGCAGCAGAGTTTTCAGATTCAGGTGAGGACGTGGTGCGAGGACACCGCTGGACGTGTCTCTCCACCAGAAGGCATCAGTGCAGACAGACCCACTGAATCAGAGCTGTAGTGTCTCACAGGGTGTAATCACACCTACGGTCCCTTTTCCTCATGTTTTAACCTTTGAAGCAAAGTTTGTGTTTACGAAACGCTTCGCTTCACTCTGCTCAATTACAAGCCAGCTGAGGCTCGTAAACTAAACTCACATCAAGCCCCGAGTCGCCTGTTTATGGGAGAGTTTTTGTAACGTGTCATCGCACCGGGCAGAGATTTCAGCGGTGAGAGACGTCAAAACAAATCAGTCCAGATCTTGTAATTTTATCTCAAAGTGAGGGGAGCTCAGTGTTGCAGGTCCTCCTCTCTGCTGTTCAGGATGAGACGATACTGTCGTGTAACTCAGCTGCTTCGTCTCCGTCCCATGAACTCATTCTTTGGTTGAGTTTCCTGGAATCAGAGCACATTGAGTTCTGTCTGGTTTCCTTGGTGCACTCACAATGAAAAGGAAATGTAGTACTAGTACGTGACCAATAATAGGAATAACGCATTGACTGATATGAGATGGTGCGTTCAGGGCCACATGGGAAGAAGGTCCTCTGCAGCGGGAAAGTGCTCATCAGGATTAGAAAGTCAATTCCCTTTAGGTTTGTCTCCTTCTCTTCATTGTTTTCTCTCAAGCCGTCTCCCACATGCTTCTCTTTAACAGAGAAAGAAGGAGAGAGGAGGGAGGAGTATTGTTAGGGAAAGGTCATTTTGAAGTGTGTGTGAATGAAGAGGTCTTTGTGTGGAGGCAGAGTCCGGAGTGAGAAGACAAAGGCCACGATGGTGGGAGGGAGGGAGGGATCGGAGAGGGACGGTCCGACCACATGATGGCTCCTCTGCGGTATCAGTTTGCAGATTCCGATTTCCTACAGACTATCTTGTGTTTTATTGTGGGAGGTTCGTGCTCCATCAGAGGCCTCGTCCTTGATGCTTCTGGGAATGTGGGAGTTTACGTTCTGCAGTCACTCACACGGGACAACGGGTAAAACTGACATTCAGATATGGTGAAAAATAAAAGCTGAATAATTTAGAATCAGTCGTGATCTGTACAGTGAGGTGAACGGGCTGATGTGGGGCTCAGTGTGGCTTCTGTTGTTTCTGCCACATTCATCATGTTTCTGCCGACAGCTTCCATATGCTGAGATGATGCTTTTAATTTGAAGGACTCAGACTCAGAGTGTTGTTGCTGCTGCAGAAAGCTGAAGGTCATATAGACATGGTTAAAATATGAAGATTTCTTCTGTATGTTTGTAAATATATCTTGTAGTTTTTTATGTTTTCCTCAGAAAACAGTGCATTTGGTTCGTTAACTGTCCTCAAACCTTTCTAAAGAACAGAACTGCTTCACGCTTCAGAAAGTCACTCCTCGTTCCCTCAGATTTCCCACCTGGCTCAGAGATTTGAAACAAAGCTTCTTCAGGTTTCCTGCTGCGGCCTCAGTGTGTCTGTTTGAAGACGTTTATTCGAGATGAAGAGGTGCGACCCGTCTTCAGAGGGCTGAGGAAGTCAGCCAGAGGCCTGTTCTCCATCACACACAACAGCACAATGTCAAACAAACACAGCCAACAGTAAAATAAAGCTGGTTAGGAGAGCGGAGCCGGGGGAGCAGCTGGGTCAAAAATAGAGGCGGTCCTGCTTCAGCAGATTGAGTCAGGCGTGCAGTGGAGTGTTTATCGACACGGGAGGCGGCCGAGTGCTGACGCCACAACACGGACCTACGTCTATTTTGGTCGATCGAACTGGAGGTCCGCCCCCCTCGGTGACAACCGGGGGATTGCTGAGGTCTTCTTCTTCCACCTGCGACGTATTCATCACCACGACCAATAAGACGAGGTGCATCACTCAAAAGATTCCCCCCGTGTTCCCTCTCTCTCGTTGTTCTTTCCCTCCTCCACATCTGTATCTGCAGAGGCCTGCGCCTCATTAAGACTTCACAACAAGACCCTCACTGAGCTAATGTGTGAAAGTGACTCGCCCGTGCTCAGGTGTTATTCTTAGCTCAGGTTCCCCCCCCCCCCCCCCCCCCCCCCCACCCTCCCTCCTCATTTTGGAGAAGAACTAGGTCTTTGTTTAATTTACAGATGGCCCATTGGAGTAATTTCCCATTCAGCTGCTCGACTAGTCCGGGGTGAGGCATAATCCCAGGCGCCCCCCTAGCAAGGGTGCCAGCGGGGTAATATGGATGTTAGCTGGGGAGCACGGTGACAGCCCCAGAAGCGACGATTTAATTCATTGTATTTTAATTATCGCTCTCGTTCACCAGCCACAGGCCTTTTCTTTGGCTCCCTGCGACAGCAAACCTTTATCACAGCCCGTCGAAGAAGATAATAAACTTTTGCTTTAAGGTAATTACTTAATCTGGACAAACCTGTGTGTTAAGCAGTGCTATTAAGCGAGGGGGTGATAAATCAGGCATGCATTGGAGGTGGGTGATTACTCGACGGTGCAATCAGTCTTTGAACCCTCGCAGTCTTTTAAGTACCTAAATTACACAAACAGCATGCTAACAACATGCTGCTGGTGACACGGCGAGCAGAGGAGGCCCATCAGCAGCAGCGCCGCCGCCTCGTTTGGTTAATGCCAGCCGCCGCGCGCTCACCTTCAGCCCAGTGATGCATGGAGGTTATTAGCACGTGGCCTGAGCACAGCTGTCGAAGACTGATAAGTAACTCTGCCTCGTGGTGGTTTGCCACCAGGGCCACCTCGCTGCAGCCACACTGTGGTTTAGCATGGATGGATGGATGGATGGATGGATGGATGGATGGATGGATGGATGGACGGACGGATGGAGGACTGGTTGTAGCCAACTGGACCAATAGGCAGCAGCACGGTGACTAGAGAGAGTTCAAAAACTTCTTAATCCCTAATTTTCTCTTAAATTCCTCAGAGAGAAAAGTGTTCATACATTTTATAATAAATATATACTACATGGCCAAAAGTATACGGACACTCCAGCTGATGTGATGTGTGATCAGCTGGTGAAAACTTTGAGTAAGACACATGATTCCTGTTTGTTTTCCTCTCTCTCTGATTGAAGAAACTGGTGATTGAACTGAACTCACCTCCTCCTGCTCTGATTCCTATTTTCTGGGAAACGTCCTCTGCTGAACAGGAAGTGATGCATTTTACATTTGTTTCGTGCATTCGTTAAAGCAGACGGAGAAGAACTGTTGTCACGTGAAGATGTCACAATCAAACAGCTTGTGTGCAGCGGTCTGTGTATTCAGGACGTGATCCAACTTTTTCTGCTGCAATTTCCTGTGAGGATCTTCAAAGCCCCCCCCCCCCCCCCCCCTCCTCACAGAGTGAGTAAGACAGAAAGGATTTCACTGCAGAGGTCTGACATCTTTTGGTGTAAATACTTTTATCACTGAAAACTGGGACTCTTTACTGGCTGTTACAGTGTAAACCGCTGACGGGGTCGGACTGATGATCTCTTCATCCGACGTTCAAGGTCACAGAGTTTCTCCGAGAAAGGCAGGAAAGACCGACAACTACTGACCAGAGGTGGAATGTAAAATAACGTCGAAGCCATGAAAGTAATCCAGAGTTGACCAACACAAAAGGTTTGGATATATATATAAGATTGTGTTAGTGTGGATTCTGCTGAGTCAGGGAGCGTCCACAAAGATTCGGTCTCTCTTCATGGACAAATATACTACATTTCATACATGTGGCTTCCTCAGTCACCTCTGCCGTTAAGTTACTACGATTGAACGCTGAAAATCAGTTTGAAATCAGTGGACGTTTGGTTTGAATTTTGTTTTGACATCAACTTCTTATAAGCTTCCAAAAATTCAAACAACTGATTAGACAAAACCTCTTGGAAGTCAGTTCACTTCAAACAAAGCGCTTGTCAGATCAATGAACAGAGTCTGGACCCCTCCCCCACACATTTCTAACACTGGAATTCAAAGGTTGGGTCCAACATCTTTTTCTTTTTACTTTCCAAAACAACTTCCATCACAGCTGAGAAGCCTCCCATCTCCTGAGGAGAGCTCTGATACGATCACTAACATCTGCTGCTTCCATCGCTGTTACTGGAGCCACAGTTTCAGGCCTAAATGTTGCTCATACTAAACTTTAAACGAGCTGCAGTGAAACAGGAAAACACTGTTTCTGCTGTGTGCATACGGGGGGGGGGGGGGGGGGGGTGACTTTGAAAAACTGTAGTCGGCCAACAGCAGCGCTCCACCAGACGCTAAAACAAATGTTAGCAAGCAAAGACTAATAGATGGCTGGAGCCTAAGCGGGTGCTCGGCAGCCCCGCCTGACGCTGCGTACGCCCCGGGGGGGATCTGGGCCCAGTGAATCAGGTAAATGTGCCTCTTGAACTCTCATGAGCGCTCGCCTTTTGTTCTTCCTGTGGCGGCAGAACAATGGCGCTGTCTCGGTGATGGAATAAGCCCGCGTGGTCAATCCCCCGGCCAGGACACCGGGGCCGAGCCGCCTGGCCCCGGGCCCGGGGCCTCAGAGGAAAGCTCAGCCTGGATGATGGGCCGGATACCTGACAAGGTGACGATGACTGGCTGAATTACTTCCTCCAGGTCCAACGTGTCCAAACTGGAAGGGTCATTCTTGTAGAGAAATCTGAGCCAGAAACCTCTGTAACATCAGACTCTCACTGTTGAGGGATATTCATCAAGTTTTCTCTGGCTAAACAAACTGAACTTTCTGTTACTCTGCATTTAATGAGGAGGAAAACATCACGTGCACGATCTGATCTGAGGTGGAGAAGCTCCATTTCTCTCATTTATACACAGCGAACTAACTTTCCCATTGTCCCACTCAGAGTGTTTCGTAGGCAGAGCTCCATCTCGTCTTTATTCCCATTTCTAAAATTTCATTAGTTACCTTCTGTCTTTTCTTTTCTTCTTTCCCTCATTTTCTCCTTCCGTCTTTAATTTGTTCTTTCCTTGTTTTATCTCTTTTCCAACCTCCTTTGCTTCTTTCCTTCCTTCGTTCCTGTTTGTGACGTGAGTATTTGTTTTATTTGCTCAGTGTGTTTCAGTCTTTTATTCTTTTAATTGAAGGTATTATCTCATGAGTCTCTGCAGATAAAAGACGATTCTAACTTTGCCTTCTACTTGCAGTTGAGTGTTTTTGCTGCACTGTTGCACCATGACCTTTACACAAGCAAAGGATTTAAAGACGTCGTCCTCTCCTCTCTAACCATCATGTTTTGGTGACCCAGATTTAGCAGCTCTTTGTCGTCCCCCCCCCTTGACCCCCTCTTATAATTCACCCCCAGCTGTTATGAATGGTGCATTAACTCGAGCTGCTCCTTGAATGGGGCCCTTTAGCTCTCTCTCTCTCTCTCTCTCTCTCTCTCTCCCTCTCTCTCACATACATCCTCCCTACGACGCTCCACTCAGCCGACACAGTGTACAGAGTCACACACGGGGTAATTATACCAGACTACAATTACAATGGAGGAGGCCTGGGACAGAGAGGGCAGTCAGTTTGGTCACAGAGAGGGAGGGAGGGAGGGAGGGAGGAAGGAAGGAAGGATAGAGATACAGACAGAAAAAAATGGATAGAGATAGGTATAATGGAAAAATAGATACAAATAGAAATAGAGATAAAGATTGATATAAAAAGACAGAATTAATGGTGTTATATAGAAATAAATAAAGAGAGAAAGTGATATAGGCAAAAAACAAGATAAAGAGATAGAGCTAGAAACAGAGATAAATAAGGAGAGATAAAGGACAAGGACACAGATGATTAGAAAGAGAGAGATAGTGACACAGATGAAGATAAATAAGACAGTTGAACACAGAGACACAGAGATAGAGATATATGAAAATAATGACAGAGATAGAAACAGATGGAGATGAATGATAAAGACAGATTCAGCTACAGATTGAAGAGATATAGAGACAGTGGGAGGAATAGATAGAAACAAGTAGAGATAGGAATAAAGAGATCAAGAGATAAATAAAATAGAGATAAATAAATAGAGTAAAAATGGAGTGTGGCAGAAATAGAGAGAGTGATACAGAGGTATACATTTAGAGATTTTAAAGAACATACAAATAGAAACTGAGATATAGAAAGAGACTGAAAAATAGATATAACGATAAAAGTAAACAGAGATAGAGAGACTGATAGACACAGATAGAAATAGTGGTTGATGTAAAGTTAGAGATGTAGAAATCAGTAGATGTAAGAATAGAGACAGACTTCCCTCTGCTGCAGATTGGACCTGTTGTCACGTGTTGTCACGTGTTGTCACGTGTTGTCACGTGTTGTCCGGTGAAACCACCGTTGTCTTGGTAATCAATTCGTTTTCAAGCAGTTTCCTGCTTCTGGTTTCTGAGCAGAGAATTTGCTGGTTTACATTTCAGTCATTCACTTTAAATTGAATTCATTTATTTTGACAGTTCATATCTACAAGATTAAGAGGCAGCATTCAGATTAATTGATGATGAAAATAATCCTAAATTGTAGCCTAGTAAATTTCCTTTGGGATGATAATATTTCTGATTTATATCAGGTATAAGTTCCTCCTCCAACCTTTTTTACTAAAAACATCTGGAAGCATAAAATCCTGTGGTGGTTCTGCTTTGCTTTCACACCACAGACAATCTGCACCAGAGTCCGACTGCAACTGGACGGTGATCCACCTTTTTCAGGTGTTGTCAGTTGAGCTTTCACACCGGCCTCGATCAACGAATCAAACAGGAAAAAGCAGCGGTTTGTTGAAACTGCTCTGGTCAGATCAGGTGTCAGAGCAGCCACAATAATAAATCTAAGAAGTGGATTTGCAGAAACGCCACAGTAATGAGCAGCGAGTGACAAAGATGAGGATCCAGAATCCACAAGATGTGATTCATAAAAATGTTCACTGTCCCTTATTTGGCGACAGGAAGCTGACTTCCTCAGCAGAGCCTCTGAATCATGTCTTCTTCCAAACTAAACACGGCTCAGACGGCGGCGTGATGAGGGAAACTGACGCCGCTGTTGAGACCAAGCTGGTCGCCTGAAGGAATCCAGCCCCGTCCCATCAGGCCTCGGTGGCGCTGTGCAGACTGAAAATGAGGTAAAAAGGGCTATTTCTGCAGGCGTTCGGGGACCGGGCCTGTCCGTCAGGCTGTCAGGGTGCAGAGTGAGAGGAATGGACCTGGAATGCTGACTCACTCAGGTCCCGGGCCCCTGGGAGCCCCGGGAGGCCCCGTTATCCCCGCTCGCCGCTCGGCCGAGAGCAGATAATGATCCGTGGCCCTGACCCCTCCGCTCCGAAAATCCCAGGTCACCCCGCAAGAGTCCCGCTAGAGTGTGTGTGTGTGTGTGTGTGTGTGTGTGTGTGTGTGTGTGTGAGTGAGTGAGTGAGAGACACAGGAAGAATTTTAATGCAGTCCAGATATCAGCTGGCTCACCTCTCCCTCCATCTTTTTCTTCCTCTTGTCTTCTCCGATCCGGCAGCTCGGAGACGAGACACACCAGGTTGCAATTAACAGGATCTGAAAACTGTAGCAAGGGCGAGCGAGGGAGGACATGATGAAGGAAATGCAGAGAGAGAGAGGGCGGGGGGGTTAGGCAATGCCCTCATGGAGCTTTTCCAAAATAAAAACCTGAGAAAAATGTTAACAAGAAACATAACTCCATAAAGTCAGTTAAAGAGCCCAAAAGGCTCCATTTATATGGTGGTAAAATAAAGACACGACATCTTCTGTGGTTTCGTGTTATCGCAACAGCTAATTAGCTCTGATGTTTTGGGTAAACTTCCCAGATCCAAGAAGAATCCATGAAAGAAAAACAGGGCTTTAATGAAAAATAAAAAGGGCCATTAAAAGGATGCACGATGAAACACACAAAGCTCGTTAAAACAGACGACTATTAAACGGAGACGGGTTAAAGTGGAAGCAGAAATGCACCTTTATCACACGACCTGCTTCCTCCTCAGGTTTGTTTGACATATGTGAAGTGGACGAATCACAAAGACAACTGTGGTGGGATGAATCTGCACACTGGTGAAAGAAATCTACTTGTGACCGTGTTTCTGATTCGTTCTCACTAAAACTTAAAGGAATCATTTTAGGAGGCCGATCAGGAAGACTGACGTCATGTCAGTGTGTTAAGTGAAGAACTACAGCCAGGAGTTGATTAGCTTAGCTTAGCATAACAACTGGAAAGCAGCTGCAGCAGAATGTACTGGGCAGACACTCTGTCACTGCTCATAAAGACAAAGCCTGCGTTCCAAGGTTTAATGAAAACACTAAAGACTTCAGTTTCTAGCTTGTGACTGTGAGAGGTCCGTTTACTGCAGGTGTGCCATCAGCGTCTCACCTGCTGCCTCAGACGAGCGAAGGTCAGAACATCACCTGAGTCTCTGCAGACCTAGAAAACACAAAACGAGAGCAGCTTCACTTAAATCCTGAAGTGAAAGCAGACAGGAATCAACCAGTCAAACTCATGCCCTCATGTTTCCAGTGAACTGGGGGGGGGGGGGGGGGGGGGGGGGGCTGTTTGGACGGGAGAGGGAAGAGCGTGAGCAGAAGAAAGCTTTTCCCTGTGCTGTCAGTCCCGGTTTGAGTCGGGCCGCGGCTTCCCTCCACACAGTCCATCATCCCGACTAGTTCAAAGACCATCTAGCTGCAGGTCTTTGTCAAAAGCCCGGTTGGATATCTTTTATGTTCAAGATGTAGGATTTCTTAGGATGACTTTGATTATTTATTTATTCCACTTCTCTTGTGTGATAGTGCCAATATTTTACACGAAAGTGCTCAGCTTGCTCTGAAATTCATGTTGCTTTATTGTAGCCCTTTTGCTTTGAAATTTCTCTTTTTTTTGTTTTGAAAGGCAAGCTCTTTTTTTTTTGAAGTCTCCTCTCCCTCCCTCCCTCCCTCCCTTCCTCATCTAACTCTCTCTTCTTCTTTGCTTTTCTGTTCTTGCAGCCCCCCACCACATGTTCCCCACCTTCCACACGCCGATCCCGATTGACATGCGCCATCACGAGGGACGATACCACTACGAGCCTCACGCTCTGCACGCCATGCACGGGTAAGTGGCCTTTTATTCTGCTGAGTAAATATTGCGACATGAGGCTCGTCAGATGCAGGTTGAACCAACTTAAAGTCGTCAGATCTTTTTGATGCAAATCGTTACTTCATCTTCAGTTACGGCGCCGCAGCAGAGGTTGTTTTCCTTTTTCTTTTTTTCTAACTCCAGAGGATTTGCTTGTGAGTGTATGTTCGCGGGCGCTGATGAGAGCTGAGCGTTCGCCAAGTTCAGTATCAAAAGCAGATGACAACATGCTGACTTCCAAAGTGAATAATCAATGCTGGTTCTGAATATTTCCTCCGCAGCCCTTGTTTCCGATACAGTTTGATTAAGTGGGCGAGTGCAACCATCCGGGGCTGAGACTCTCTGATGTACGGAGAAGTCAGCTCGCTCTCTGAAGTCGTGCTGCTGGATGCAAAAGTGAAAAAACCTCCCTCTCCTTCAACAGCTGAGGTGCCACTGAGCAAGGCATGTTGCTGAGCGGGAAACACGTGTGTGAACTCACTTCCAGTGGAGTAAGAAGTACAGCTTGACTTGCTGCTGCAGGTCTTTCCTTTAGTCTTTAGTTTGTTAAATCTAAATGATTCCTCCTCCCTGACGGTTCTGGTTTTTACCTGATTAGACAGTTTGAAATCTGGGGCAGTAACGGTAGAAGAGGCTTGTTGGAGCTTTAGGTGAGAGATCTCTGACTGCAACATTCGGTGTCAAAAGTGAGAACAAGAGCAAAGAGCTGATGAACAGTAACACTACAAACACTTTTCTGACTGATGCGACCACTGAGCTCTAAACTGGAGGATCGATGAAGGTGAAGATGAAGCGGCATCCTCTCAGCTGATCTTGTATCAATAATCATCATATGAGCAAAAACTAAGCTTTTTGGGCCCCTGAGGGTCCGAGGCTGAGGAGGCTTCAGGCTTCATACGAAGGCTCTCAGATTAAACCCGGGAATCCGCTGGTTAAATGGTCAAATCAATGGAAAGTATTTCCTCCTGAAACGTGAAGGAGTAGAAACAGAAACTGCTGAGGACTTGTGGACAGTACTTGAGTAAATGTTCCCAGTTGCTTCCCACTTCTGTTGCTGGATAAATAAGAGGCTGAAACATGAATGAGTCTCTGCCAGTTGGCTGGTATCAATCTGCAGCTCGCTCCATTAGCAGCGATCGGCAGGGCCGGATCCATCACTGATGACATAATACATCCAACCCCCGTCCAGCACCTCTTTATATTCATTAATGGCTTGTTGTGTGGACTAATCTGTGTGGTGCAGGCCGTGTTGCCCCCGAGCTAGCGCGGTAATTAAACTCCCCGAGTATAGAGGTCACAGCACAGGCTGCCTGTGCCGCTGCAGCGCTGGTGGTGAGGCCGACTTCCAGGCTGCTGTGGGCTTCAATAAGAGATGCCATCCCATTTATTTTCCTGAGGGAAATTCAGCTTGTAAAGAACAGAGTGCTATATACACTACACTATACAAAATTCAACTACAGATTTGTTGTTTGTATCAGGAGCCGTTGGTTCACTGAAAAATCCCCTTTTTCTTGCTTTTGTTCAAAAGCCAAACCAGTGTTTGTGCAACTACAACAGGGATGCCGATTGTTGCATGTGTGTTTTTGGTTTCAGTTCATTTCAGGACACAATGAAAATATATCTTGTTTAAAGTACATCTTACCACAATTCTTAGCTTTTCTGGAGCTTTTGATGAAATCAGACGATCCTCATCAGCAGCTGCAGTTGCTGTCGAGGTCAAGAATCAATTTTTGAAATTCTATGAAACATGTGGGAGACGGGCGAGGTCCGTCTGCTGATGAGGATTGTTGACTGACTGAATTCAGCCAGAAGCACAGACTCGTTAGGAGAGTGTGTTACGGAGCATTAATATGAATGTTGATAAATTTGATTGAAAATGTTCCTGCTCACAGTCTAAGTGTTGTTGTACATTATTATCTTAATTGCTGCTCATTGAAAAGTGACTTTCTGAATCAGTACCTCTGCTTTGAAGCAGACGGCAGGTAAACTGAAAACATGTGAGAGGGAGCAGCTGAGTCCGTGACACACTTTGAATCAGAACAACCGGGTCTGAAGTTACTTTATCACAAAAGAAAAACTGGCAGCGGGACAAAAAAAGTCAATAGAATTCTCCAAATAGTACTCTTACATTTAAATTCACAGATTTGATGGTGATGCATACTTCGCGCCTGGCGGCAGCAGGGCTATTCATCACGCCGGCTGGGAGAGTGGAGGGCGGGGGAGGGGAGGGGAGGGGGGCGGCTGTCCGTGGACTCGGCCACCTTGATTAATGTGATTTGATCTTGACAGTGGACCCCTAATTCATCAAGACCTTGATCTAGCTGTCGCTCCCCCCTGCCTGTGCCAAATTCACCTAATTACAGGAACATTGCGCAGCAAATTAAGTGCGGTGTCATTTGTCGCCTGGTGCGGCACTTTGTTATACAGTCGTGGCGGCGTGTCAGAGGTCCCCTCCTTGATTGTCTAACATGACATCTCCGCGCCGTCCCCTTTATCATTGTTTGCATATACCGTAATGAGAGGGCTGGTTATTTTGTCAAGCCTGTCATAAAAAGCAGCCGAGGGGAAGCCTCGTTTTCCACCGGGTACCGAGGACGGTTTGTCTTCCCTCGCCGTCGCCGCCAAATGACAGTGAGGCGAGGAAGTTGCAGGACGAGGCAGGAAGGGGAACGGGGGGGGGGGGCAGACACCACCAACATGAAGGAGCTGAGACCAGATCTGTGGCAGACCTGACTCTAAAAGTCATACCTGGAGTTTCCAGAGTTTTTACTTTCCTCAAAGAGCATTTCTAGTTGAAGATGAAACGCTGGACTGAAGGAGGCCGAGGGAAGACTCCTCCTCCTCCAGTGTTGGCCTCTCTGCACTGGCGCCACTGGACTTTAGAATTAAATGGAAAGTTGTAGTTTAAGAGGCAAAACACCCCTGAACATTTTTCAGTTGTGATCATGTACAGTGGCGACCCCTGGTCTCTCCGCTCGCTTAACCAGAGTCAGACACAGCGAAGAATGTGAATGCTCCTTCAGAAACTAACTGGAGTCTGAACCTAGTTAATTTATCAGACATTGATTCAACTAAAAAGAAGTGTGTTCCTTTTGAGGCGACTCCCTTTGTCTTCAGTTCATTTTTACATCACATCATCACTCTGTTTCTACTCCCACCCCAGTTCATGACACTCGTACCAACGACATCTTCACAAGCTCATCTGGCAGAGCGTGATCTCCTGTCCGCAGCACTGGGATCTCCTCAGTGTGAGTTTCCCTAACGTCGGCCTGCAGCTCCCTGCAGTCAAGTTCAAAAGCACTGAAACACACTGAGTGTTTGTGTAGCGCAGAGATCTTCTGTTAATGTGTAAAACACGAGCTGCCCTGAGGAGACGGTCAACAGAGAGACACAACACTCACAGCTTCACTCTGAACATGTTTCTAACCAACACAGAGTTCAGTTCCTGCTTTAACACGGCCCAGTGTTGCTGCCCGCATGCTGCGATGGACCTGCTGCCGGCCCGCCCTTCCTCCTCCTCCTCCTCATCCTCATCCTCCGCCTCCTCCTCCAGGCCGTGTGATCAGTTTTTCTGTGCTGTAATATCACTGTGTGGTAATTCACTGAGGAATAAAGGACAAACACAAAGTCTTTAAACTGGATTCCACCCACATGGAGCCAGCCCAAAGAAAGGACAGTAATGTAGCATGTATGCTAATCATATCATCAAGTGTAGATCACCGACAGACAAACACCTAGTTTCTACATTATAGTAAATAAACCAGGCGTCCAGCATTTTACTCGTTGCGTGTTGTTTGACGTCTTGATCTTCACGTCTAATCTCAGTGTTTAGTGTAAACTCCATCTGTCAGCCGTCCTGACAGAGGCAGAGAGCCGTCAGCAGCAACAAGTGTTCCCGTTTCAGAATGATGACACGGAGGAGGAGTCGTCAAGGCTCAGAAGAAGAAACATAAGACCGCCCAGCTTTGTGTTATTCACTCTGAAAACAGATTAGTCTGAATCTGAACGGCTGCTAACTTGCAGGCAGATGTAAAAAGTTTATATCTGGATTCTTTATTGAGGTCAGACCTTACGCAGAAATGTGGGGCCGTATCAGCTGATGGAGTCGGGACGTTCTCTTTGTTCTTCTGTTGATGGTTGGTGGTTAGAGACTGGAGACCATCAGCTGCTGCTCTGGATCAGCTGAATCACTGGTTGCTCTCAGTTGCTGCTTCAGTATCAGCGTGTGAAGAAGAACCATCAGCTGCATTAGACAGAAACATGTTTCAGCTTCAGTGTGGAAGTTGTCAGATGAGAAACGTCGTCCGGCTGCGAGGACAGAACAAAGTGGAGGATGAGATGATGAAATGACTTTTTAAGGAGGCCATGATTTGCAGCACCGTGATCTGTTTGTTTGTATCTAGGTCATTTCTTCCTCTGCATGGGGGGGGGGGGGGGGGGGGGGGGGGGGGGGGGGGGTTGCCTGTTAAGTTTGAGGCGTCCGCTTCACGCAGCAGACTTATAAACCTACAGTGGGAGTTTATTCAGCCGTGCACTGGACGACGTGATTTATCTAAATCAGAGCGCTCCCTGAGCCCCGACACCGGAGACGAGACTCACTGTCACACTGTAATTCATCTCTGGTGTCGCCGAGAAGAGAGTCGCAGCACGTACACACACACACACACACACACACACTTTAGATGCATGTAGAGGCATATTCTCATGTGCAAATAAAACACATCCACGTTCCTCAGATGGAACTTTTTCGATTCATCACTGAGGAATTTATCACATAAAATTTAAACATTTCATGTGATAAAAGTGAAGATTTGTAGCTTTTCTATTTAAACTGAATCACTTGGTGCTTTTTAACTTTTGTTCAGACAAAATAAGGAGCCAGACGACGTCACATTGGGCTTTTAAAATTTAAAAAAGACCCTATTAATGGCTAATTAAAAAAACATTAGTTGAAGAGCTTATTAAACACCTGGTGCCAGAGAGAGCTCAGTAACTGCTCATGATGCTCCAGTAAACAGAGAACATGACACATGTTGAACTCTGACCTCTGGAGCTGAACGATGCAGTGACTCAATGTGACCAGCTTAAAACTCACAGAAACAACCACTGCTGCAGATCGCTGGTTTGACCTAATAAACAGATTTACAGATCTTCTGGTAGAAAAAGCTTCACTTACGACATGAGCATGTACATCATCTACATTTTAATCACACGTCTCTGTGACCCTGGACTCAATCTGGTGCTGAGCATGTGTTTTAACGCGGCCATAAAGTCATGCACCTCGTTAATGGAGCTGATATCATGTGAGCACCTGCTGCAGTCTGCGCCGTTAAAAACACACGTAAACAGCAGTGAAAAGAACAGAGGATAAGGTCATGTCTGCCAGGAGGTGTGAGAGGCGTCATGCCTGATTAACTCCCTTTAAATCTCACCACTAAATACACTTAATGTGAAGGCCGATGTGTTTCACTGAACAGACTCAGCTCAAGCTTCCAACAGTAAACCAAGTCTAATGGAAATGTGGACGGAAACCCTCGTAGCTGCACGAACAGAGCTGCTGCTCGTCTCTGATTTGTTTAATCATTTCACCGGAAACATCCGGCGAGAAATTGGAAAATAAAAGCTGAACTGAATCTGACATTTGTACGTGTTCAACAGACTCTGCTGCGCGGAGCTAAGAGATTCCTCTCCAGGACACGTCCTGAAAATGATTCTGACATTACAGACCGCTGAAACAAGGAACTACCAAAGTTTAAGAACAAGTTTAAGTGCCAGCGCCCCCTGGAGGTCATACGACTCATGAGGGGAGCAAAGGAGGACGTAAGATGATTTTGTGAGAGACACTAAGTCTGTATAAGAAGGAGGAGTAACTGGGAAGCAGCTGCTTGTTTCATCGTTTTAGTCGCTCCCAAACTTCAACCACGTGGTTATTACTGTAACCACGATGAAGAACGTCCTCTGATCTTAACAAAGGCGTTATTTTAACCTAGACGTGATGTTTCCTGAAACACAACCAAGTCGTTTTTGTGCGTAAATCAAACAAACCTTAACCAGAGTTTTTGAAGGAACAGACGGATGTCGTCTGCAAAGTTGACTGCAAATCGTTTTAGAGTCGCAGACAAACAGTTACTTAAAAGTACAAACAAAATGGAGGAAAGCTGATAGTCGTGGTCATCAGACCTTCAGTGAGCGGCCTGGACAAGAAGCACGATGCTGTGTGAGTATGTAAATCAAGGAAAGAAGACGGGCTGCGTCTTTGTATCTGACTGGGTGAATGTGTTGGTTCGGTCCATTTCCTCCTCTCCAGGAGGGTTAGGGCTCCCTCCTGTCCTGCCTGCCGCCCGGCGCCGGACCCGGATACGCTCGGAAAGTCGAGCATTGTGTTCGCTCAGCGCCGCGCAGACGCCCTGAGAACTCACCCACGGCCAGACGTCTTCCTGAACATCTGAATATTACATGACTCATTGACCACGATCACTTCTGAGCTGCGCCTCTGCTGCATGGAACAAAGGTTTGCAGACTGGACGTAAAGACAGACGTATTTATATTCTTCATGTGATCCAGACTGATTGTTGGAGCTTGTTATCACAGTAAACAAACCCTCATAGACTGGATTCAAAGACAGACAGCGCTCACCTGCTGGCTGTTACATGATGAGAGCATTAATTATTCAAACAGACGGAGGGGGTTATTATCTTTTTAGGAGGAAAATCAGATCTTTATCTTCTGCACGGAGAGAAAGAAAAACATTGCCTCACTCGTGATGCAATCCAACCATCCGGCCGCGGGCTAATAAAGCTTTTGTTGGATGTTGGATGATGGAGACGGAGAGTGTATTTTTAGGAGAGAAATGATTTGGTAAACACTGAGGAACGGCCAACACCAAGATCTGAAACCTGACTTCACTTCAAACACATTAACGTTTCAATCACATTTTGAGGTTCTGTGACTTTTTAACAACTGAAATCTGTTAAAAACTCACAAGATTTAAAAATGTGAAACAACTATGATTCAATTTTCCAGTTTTTAGTTCAAAGAAATGTTTGGTACATCCGACCTGTAAGTCCTGCGGCTTCATGTGATGAAGTACAGGTGCTACACATGTATGTGTGTTTAATGACGCCTGCTCTGCGACTGTTGGAGAACCTCATGTGACCCCATCAGTGAAAGGATTCTCCTTTCCTGATGAGTCTGATACTGATACAGACACAGATATAAAAACAGAGCAGGTCTATTGATTTACTGTGGAAGAAGAAATGAGTCTCATGGTGTGAGTTTAAGTGTGAACCCTCAGACTTCAAGCATCTGGCTCCTGGTCGTAATCAGTCTGATGAAGTCGAGTTGTGTTTTATAAAAACATTACAACACTGTCAATACATCAAACTAAAATAACTTAACAACATGAACACAAAGACTGTGTTAGGAACAAAGAGACAGAAAAACTTTACGGGTCCTGGAGGGTCTGAAGAAAGACGCTGTTGAGATGTATCGTGGGAAATGTAGGATCCAGGAGGGACTCGAAGGGAAGTGTTAATACTAAATCAAACCAGAGAAATGATATCTATCTAATTAAATCTTGTTTTAAACGCAGATGTTTTTGTGATGTCACAGAGTAACACAATTATTACAGATGCTCTTCCAGGAAAGTGTCAGTGTTTCTTCTTCAATCAAGCTCATCTTCCAGAAACCACAGACGTCCCTCCGTCGACCCCGCAGGATCTTTTCTCTCCAGATGAGCTAACGCCGTTAAACGACACCGACCATGCCCCGTGGATAGAAGTGTAATCTAGAGAAGGTGGTTACTCGCCAAACAGCACTTCCTCCCTCCCCGTCTACTCGTCTCCGTGACCCAGATCTCACCCCTTCCTCTGACTGTCCCAGATCAAAAGCCGGATAGAGGAACCGTGTTAGACGTGATCTCACTCTCAACGCCGTCTGTGTGCACACCGAGCTGGAGGCTCAGAGGATCGGGTTTGCAGATGGATTACTCAAGACGCTCGCCGGAGGAGTTGGTCGAGTGTGACGGCGCTTCAGGTGGTCGTGTCACAGCGTGCCTCATGCTGATGGCGCTCAGGTTCTAAGTGATGCAGAAAATGCAGCTCCTGGACACTTTTACACTCGTGACACTGAGCTGCATTAGTCTCTTGTTCTATCAGGACAGAGCTTTGTGTCCATCTTTGCTGCTGAGTGCTGATTGGTCGGTGTTTCTCTAAAGCCTTTCCCATTCTCTTCCTTGTTTTCCTTGTTTTCTTCTTGTTTTATCCCAAAGTTAAAAACAGAAGTCAGTGTCAGAAAGGGATTTACTGTGTTGCTCAGAGGCACCTCAGCAGTGGGTTGATGTCACTGGTTTAAAAAGAGTTTTTCTAATTATTACTAATTATTATTGTCACTAATGTGTCTGTCCTGTCCTCTGCTGCAGCCCTGCAGGTTTGGCCGGCAGCCCCGTCATCTCTGACATCTCCCTGATCCGCCTCTCGCCTGCTGCCGTAGCGACCGGCGACTCTCCGTTCAGCCCGCCTCACCCGTACGTCAACCCTCACATGGAGCACTACCTGCGCTCTGTGCACGGCAGCCCCACCCTGTCCATGATCTCAGCAGCCAGAGGACTGAGCCCAGCCGACTGTAAGTTCTTCCATCAGCTCCCGTTGTCCAATCATTTTAACTAGAGCTGAATCCAGCCGGAGCTCAGTGTTGTTCCTGTGGAATTAGTCTCTGTATCGAAGTGAGATTCAGACTCATGGCGGAGTCCAAGTGGAATTGAACCCGTAAACTCGGTGCAGACCAGCGCTTCTTCCTTCTGAAGTAGATCAATGTAACAGGAGCTGTGAGCAGTTCAACCAGAGGCAGTTTTCTTTCTGACTGTTTCATTGGAAGGATTGTCAGAACGCTGACCAGGTGAAAATATTTCAGATTTCATAAGAAAAAGAAAGAAATTTGAGAAAATTAACATCATTTAGCAAAAAAAACAAAATCCTTTATTTCTTTTATCCCTCGTCACCATTTTTCTAAATTCATTGAAAGATGTAATCATCACAGATTCATCGAGATAATTATTTTATACCTGTGTACGTCGGGAGTTTGGAGAAGTCACATGATGACAACGATAATCACTCCTTTGAATAATTCTTCTAAAATACCGGATCTTTTAACCTCTTCACATCTTTAAGAATCTTTCAAAGGAAACAATGAGCGCAGGAGAAGTCCTAATGTGTGGGAGGAGTCACAGGTAAACCTGAGTACAGACCTGAGGCAGCGGTAGAAGCCTTTATTGTGTTTTTTCAGCAGGAAAAGAGACGTTAAGAGGAGCTCAGTCAAACATGATATTCAGCAGGGAGCGGGGAATTGAATAAAGTGATTGCTGGTTGCTGCATACAAACACTATAAAATGAATTGGCCTCGCAGCGGAGAAACCTTGACCTGTGCTCCCAGGTGCTTTGATACCGAGAGGGGATCCTTAAAAAAAAACCTGTGGAAATTGATAAAAGAAAAACCAGCGCTGGTGAATACTTATCCACCCCCTCCAAATTTGCCAGGACGTGATGACAAGTCTTTCTTCAGCGCTGAATTACAATAACAGATTGGAGCGCAGCAGCGGGGCGGGATATAAATCTTCTTTTACAGTCTGTCAGTGGTAATGTGGCAATGCTTTTAAACTTAAATAAGCGCCGGCGCCCGAGATCTGGCCGTGATAAAGCCGTGCGAAAGGAGAAAGGATGGGGAGCGCGTCGGCGGTGGAGGGAATGCAAATAGCTTGTTGAAAGACGAGGCCTTGGGTTTGAAAACGGAAGCCGTCAGCTTTTATGTGTTCCAGGTGACCTTTCTTTTTTCCCACAAACGCTTCACAACGCCCGACACGTAAGAGAGGAGACCATCCGCTCATCAGCTGCAGTTTTGTTTCAGGGATCAGCTGCTTCATCACTGTGGCGATTCCTCTGCTGGTGTTTGTGCTGCGAGAGGAGCGCTCTGGCCTTTATCTGCCTCTTCCCTCCTCATTCACACCTTTTTAAGGTGGAACTATGATCCTGGAAGTGAGAAGTGAGGGCAGCTACCTCAGCTATGAAGTCAGCGCGAGCACGGCGTCTGTTCTTTCTTACGTCCGGAGCTCTGATGTCGTCTGAAACATCACTTAGGAGGCGAGGGCAGGGGGCAGAGGGGGGCGTTTGGTTTGCAGGACGGCGTCGTCAGGGAGAGAAGGAGGGGAGGGTGGGTGGATTCTGGAGGCGGAAAACAAATTCATATCACAGTCTTATTGGCCCTGAAGCTTTTAAACGTGCTTTACTGTGTCCAGATGTTGACAGCGACGCAGGCCAGGTGAACAGGGAGGCGGACGCACGAGGGGAATTCACTAAATTAAAACCTGAACATAAGAAGGGAAGTCAGAAGCAGAGACTGTGCAGCAGTCCTCTCTGAACCACATGACACCTTCAATGAAAGATATCGAAGAAGGACCCAAGAATCAAAAATAAAGTTTAATGTAACTTCCTGCTTCTACTCGATTTATAAAAGTAGTTTCCTGCAGAATCTTTGTGACAGAGAGAAAGAGTTTAAAAACCGACTCCAACTACTCTTTCATTATCCATCATTATTCAAGACGCTGTTTTCTCATGATGATGCTTCTTAATGTGCCTGTAATTTCACTAATTATATCACAGAACAGCTGCCAAACGTAGTTGGATAAACCAGGTTATAGATTTACAGACATTAATTCATTATTCCAAATGTTTCACGTGGGAGAATTATTACTCCTGCAGCATCTTCAGTGAAATAAAGAAAATACAAAGTGTCTGAGACTGTGAGGTGGGGGTGGGGTGGGGGGCACCTACATGGGCCGCTGCACATCAGTGACCCCTCACTGCCGGCCCCTCAGCCCATTCAGAGATCTCCTCAGTGTGAGACGAGACGCACCAGGAATTCACCCCCTCTCCCCCTTCCTCCATCCTTGCTTCCTTTCTAACTTCCCTTTATTCCTTCCCTTCTTCCCTTGTTGCCCCCCCACCCCCCACCCCCAACCCCACAGTGGCCCATGAGCATTTGAAAGAGCGTGGTCTGTTTGGACTGCCTCCTCCTCCTGCCGGGGCCAGTCCAGCAGAGTATTACCACCTGATGGCCAACCACCGGAGCCCCTACGGCGAGCTGCTCATGCAGGGGGCCGGGGCCGCGGCGGGGGCCCACCTGTCCGACTACATCACCCCCATCGACGGTGAGTAACTCTGGGAACAATCATGCTCCCACTGGGAAACTTTGAAACTGATAAACGCAGCATTAAAGTGAAGCTAAAATCACGTTTTCATTTATTTTGAAGATGGAAAAAGAAACGAGACAAAACCAAAAGTATTCTTTTCTTTGCTCGATTTTCCTGCCAGAACACAATAAGCTGATCGACAGTCCAAAGCCAATATTCTCTTTCTAATCATATAAAAACCCTAACCCTTTCTAAATGCTGCTGCTACAGGGAAACCTCCTGTAGCTGACACTGGGGATACGGAGGAGTGAGACTCCCTCCTCTGGTATCTGATGCTGAATGTCAGGGCAGTTTGTCATGCAGATGCACCAGTAAAGGGCAATTCCACCGTTTTCTGGAGCTAACACGGGAGTTTGTGCCCGTGTTGTGCAGTTAAAGGAAGGTCTGCCGTCCCGGCAGCCCGCCCTGCTCTATCCAATCAGCTGCTTTGACACTGATTAAGGAGAATGAAATTCCTATCAGAGCGTGGAGTCCAGGTGGATGATGAAACAAAGATCACAGGAGAGGCGTATAAATAAAAAAGCCTTGTATACATTTTTCATGTCAAACAACTTCAAACGGCCGAGGGCCTTCAGGTGCCGGCGGCGCACTGCGCAGTATTTCTCCCCGCCGAGCCTCCGCCAGCACTTTTCCATAAACATGGAGGACTTATTGTGCCGCTGTGACATTTCCAGCGCACGCCGTCGCGGGGCACACGGGGTCGCAGCAGGTACATTTAATGTAATGAATGCCTACTTTGATCCGGCGCTTTGCTCTGCACCTTAAAAGGGTAGCGATGTCTGAGAGGAGACTGATGGTGGAGGGGAACGCCATCGAGAGGAACGTCATCTGTCTGAGCCGCCGCCGCCGCACTTCTCTGCTCCTCCAGTAAAGTGACACTTCCTCCTCGTGACGCTCTGAGATTTATATCAGATATAAATCGACATGAGGAAATCTGGATTCAGATATTTCTGCAGGTTTATGTGCAGCTTGTTTAAAGTGAACACACGCTGCAGACCGTTATTTTACCTGTTATCCTGCAGTGGCTTCTGTCCTCAGTTATTTTCACAGACCTGTATTTCCAGTAAAATGTTGGCTGGAGGCAACTAAGATTTAGACCCAATGTTCCTGCAGACCTGTCTGTCAACCAATCATTTTGATTCCTTCATGAAACAAAAGACTGGAGTAGCAGCTCAGGAGAAAGACCCAGATGGAAACTTTTTTTGCTGGAGCTCGAGCGTGGAGCGTTTTTCACGCAGCCTTCGAGGAGATCAGACGTCACATGACCCAGTTTGTCTGATGACAAAAAGAAAATTCTATGGCTACGACCACGTGTTCACTTTAAAACACAAAACGCCGTCTTCAAATAAAAAGGCAGTGGTGTGGACGCAGCCTGTTTCTGCCTGTTGATCTGTATTTCTGCCTCACAGCATCATCCATGAGGGAAAAGGTCTGAACTGTTATTGACAAGAAGGTAAAAACCTCCTTCCTAGTTTAAAAATCAACACTCAACATATGTGTTGAGTTCAGGCAGAGCACTAACTATTACATCCAGCTCTCAGTGGCAGAACAAGTGGTCAGTCAGGGTTAAACCCCTCCCTGCAGGTTGGGCAGACAGAGCTCAGGCTTGTGAATGGGCCTGCTGTGTTGTGGTGCCGGAGGCCAAGCTTGTGCCGCTGAGAGCGGCGGCAGGCTGCCAACAGTGTGAAGCCGGCCTCACTGAAGCTGTCATAACTTAGTTTCCAGCCGTCCCAAACACTGTGCAGGCGCTGAGGCCAAAACAAACGGAAAGCACGTTTGGCTCCGTCTCGCCAAAATGTCATTGTTAAGTTATTCACCGAAGCTGCTGGATGTGGCTGCGAGCGAGAGAGAGAGAGAGAGAGAGAGAGAGAGAGAGAGAGCAGTAAAAGCCAAGTGCAGTGTGTGTTTGGTTATTTGAAACTGTGGAACAAGCTGAGAACTAACAATTTCACTCTCATACATCCAGAGAAGAAGAAAGACGGCGGCTCGTGTTTGCATCGTTCACAGAACTGAACACAAAACTCAAACATTATAAAAAGTCAAACGCACCACAGATATCTTTCTGCTGAAACGACAGTAGGAATGACGTGCAGCGTCCTCTCAGGAAGGATAAACAGCATCGTTTCACAGTTACTCACTCCCACACTCAGCTCTCCTTCATGCGTCAGTCAGTCTGAAGCGACGCTAAACCTTGTTAGATATATCTAATGTTACTGCTAACCAATTTCAAAATGATTTACACATCTGTACAAAATGGCCTGCTGAAGGTCAGAGGTCAAAACAGGTGCAGTTGGAGCTTTGATGATGTTCCTCTCTTCACCGTCCGTGTTTTTGCTGTTTCATCGTTGTGCGATAACGAAGCTGAGAGCTCATTGATTTCTGCAGCTCATCAACATGGAACACTGTGACTCTCCTTCTTATCAAGTCACTTCTTTCAATCCTTAAAGTCACTTTTTCTAGAATCAGGTTGAAAAATCCGGTGACAGTGAAAGGTACGTAACTGTTGAGTAAATATGGATCTAACGTGTCGACTGAAATCTGGCACACGGTTTATTCCACAAGCTGCTGGATCCAGATACTGAAGGATCCGAACTACAAAGAGGTTTAAATTACTGATATGATATCAATGAAAGCTCTGACAGCTGAAACTGAGGAGATCCACTAAAGAGAAGAGGTATCACTCTGTTGGAACTCTGTGTTACAAGTAAGAATTTTTAATTTTCCTAGTTTTGGTAAAAACTTTCCCTGAGAAATAAATATGAACCTGCAGTAACTGCAAAGTGCATGTGACTGCATGAAGATAGAGAATTTCTCTTTCCAAAAATGTTCCCTGTCATTTGAACCTTCAACCTTCTGGTTCCTAACTGTTCAGCTACACACAGACCACAGTGGCCTCAGGGGCTGTAACACACACACACACACACACACACACACACACACACACACACACACACACACACACACACTCTCTCTCCAAATCACTCCACACACACTTCTGTCCCATCCAGCCCTCCCAGTGGCGGCTGCTGATATAAATTACAGGGGTGGGGGTGTGTGTGTGTGTGTGTGTGTGTGTGTGGGGGGGGGGGGGGGGGGGGGTCGACCCAGGCTTTTCCATTGGTCCATTTATCAGGGGAAGTGGCACATTAATAAACACATCTCCCCAGAGGTGAGAGGAAGTAACAGAGATGAATATGGCTGCCAGTCCTGAACGGCCTCATCCGAGCCACCGCCATCATCGATAAGAAACACACACCTGATCCTCTACACCTGCCCCCCCCACCTCCCCCAATCATCACCATCAACCTGAGCTTCATCTCAACTTAAGCTAGTTAAACGTCCAAATTAGCATCCCACGACACCAGCCCCACCAACGCTAATGTGTTTGGTAATAAAGCTCCTGAGCGGAGACGTCCCTCGAGGAACGAGCGGTGATGTTTTTCTCTTCTGTGATTTGTTGTATCATCATTCAAATTCCATATGTCCCGGGATAAAGACATGTCCCCTCCCTCTCGGGTCTCAGAGCGCCGCTTTCTAAACGGATAACATATGTTGGAGATTTGTATCGGAGGACATACTTAGAAACAACCTTTTAGCCCCCGTCATTAAGGACGGCAGTGAAAGCAAACAAAGCAGAATTAATCGGTGGGGGAGGTTACGCTCAGAGCTTCACGCTGACGTAGGAATAAGCCGAACGTCGGACGTCTGTGACAGGAAGTGAAGGTTTGATCCACGCCAGATGTGCTTCGCCCCAAAGCGTTTCTCAGTAAAGTCATCAGTACAGACGGCCTTAATGTCGACGGTGGAGGAGGCCTTGTTTTAATATCATGAAGCCTGGACGTTAGCTAGCAGTTAGCTTCTCTCTTTTGGCACATTACTGCCCCCAGCTGTCAAACAGGGGAACGGCCAGTCTTTTCGTTTAGCTTTAGTTTGGGTGATCTGACATGAAGTGCTAACTACCTACTCAGAAAATGTGGTAAGATTTCAATTCAGTTCAATTCTATTTTTCTTTATGTAGCACCAAGTTATCTGAAGGCAGAGCAGGTGCAGTGTCTTTTTAATATTATTTACAGAGACACTTCCAGGTTTCTGGTTACTGTCCATCCCTCAGAGGCAGTCAGGTCAAACAGCTGGTTCACAAGATAATGCAAAATCAAGCGTTACCATTTTAAAAACACACTGCTTTGGTCCTGTATTGATCTTCACTGGATATGATTATAATTTCCCTGTGGGTGCCAGAAATCCAAAGCATCGTCCTGTAATACCGACCCAACACTAGGTCAAGTCTAATATTGGTTATATTTATCGTCCTTATCAGCTCATCTGAAGTATAAAGGAACCTCCATCACAGGCCTCTGTTAGGATTTGCTTTGGGCAACAATAATCCCAGTTTTTTTAAAGAATAATTGATTAGAGAGAACTGCAGAGCAACATCAACACGCAGGAAGTTTAGAGCCACTTAGTTCCACAGAGGAGTTTAAATTTCAAGTCCTTGTCTGAATTAACATTTCAGAGCTGAGAATCGATCAGATCGCTCTGCATACATTTCCTCACAGTTGAAATCAATTCTCTGTAAATTGCCCTCATTTAACATCGTGAAGTACAAGCCAGACTGTGTGATGTTTATCTGAAGTAATTACGGGGAATTATTGTGGGAAGATTGATTGGTTATGTCTGAATCTTAATGGGGTCGCCACATGTGGGCAGATGTCAGAAGCACGGCCCCGCTGGCGTTCGTAAGGACACATTTCAGGACCAAAGACGCAGGTTATAAAACGTGGGAGGAAGACGCTGTTTAAAGGACAGTTACAACATGTTACTTCTACTTTATGGATGGCTTCACTTTCAGTTCCTACTCTTACTTTTATCTGTAACTGAGTGGCTGCTTACATTTCAGGAAATGCCCCTATTCTCATATATGGTAAAAAGAAACTGACAGCCTGAAGCCAGTTAGCTTAGCTTATCTTAGCTTAGCATAAGGACTAGAAACATAGGTTTACACAGGGTTATGTGCCAGACTTTTCTCTGCATTTCTGAAAGTCACTGCTGCACATAACGACCTGTTGATTGATACCTGATCAGTTAGAGGCAGACTGAATTATGGGAGATTTGTTCACTTATTGAAAGAGAGTTTGGTTTTTAGGACTCAAATAAAAATAAAATGACTTGATAAGCTGGAGATTCTTCCTCTATTACAACTAAACCTCTCAACTGTTTGAAATTTGTGTCACTGGGACAATTTCCAACCAGCTGCAGATTGACTTTTCTTTCAGTGGATTTCCTGCTGCCGCCACGAGACTTGGGTTTATTTCATAATATCCTCTGCCAGGCTCAGTTTCCATCACTGTGAACAAATGGTTCACTGTATTAGCTGTGAATCAATCTTGAGCACTTATTGATAGGGGTGTTCTGTGTCCGTGGGGTTTGAGTGTCGCGGGGAGGCCGCGGCGGCATCAATCACGTCGGTCCCGGCCGGAGCGAAGCAAGCTCCCTCCCTCCTCGACGCTTTAGCGCCTCGATCCTGAAATAGCACGAGCGGGCGACAGGAAATACGAAGACGACAAGGAAGTGATGAGGAGAGGAGTGACCGTTCAGATTCCAGGAATCATTCTTTTAGATTGAGAGAGTTTAGAGTCTCTCAGGTGAGCGGAGGGAGTCTTTGGGATGTGGGGTCAGAATGAAGGAGGTGAAGCATTCATCACCTGTGTCACATTAAAACCAGGTGTCTATGGAAACCTTCACACAGATCAACTGCAACAGCTGAGTTATAATCATCCTTAGTATTTTCACAGACGACGATGTCAGCGAGTTAAAACCATCACGCCACCAGAGCAGACGTCCGCAGTGTGACAGTTTAATGACCTGTTGACCCACCTGTGTGTCCACAGTGTCTCGCTTCTCCAGCCCCAGACTGACGCCTCGGCTGAGCAGGAAGAGGGCTCTGTCCATCTCGCCGCTGTCCGACGCCAGCATCGACCTCCAGACGATGATCCGCACCTCGCCAAACTCTCTGGTGGCCTACATCAACAACTCGCGCTCCAGCTCGGCCGCCAGCAGCTCCTACGGACACCTGTCGGTCGGAGGACTCAGGTAACTCACCTGAAGACACACTCCACATGAACACACTGTGAAAATGTTGCTCCTGGCTAGTGGCTGTCTCATGTTCAGGTTTTAGGTTGTTGGAGATGAAATATTCTCCTGTTCCTCTCCTGTTCCTCCTACCTGAAGCATTTATCTCCCATCTAGCTCCTTTTTTCCATACCTCCTCCTTTGCTTCCTGCCGCCTCCTTTCTTTCTCATCTTTTCTTTTCCTCCACTACCTTTTGTTTTCCTCATTTCCTTTCCTTCCCACTTCTTTAAAAATAAAAATGTCAATTTAAAAAATGCAGGATCACTGTGGATCTCATTGACGTTAGCTTCTTCTTCTGCTCCTTGCAGCCCGTCCTTCCCCTTCCCTCATCCCATCAACCCCATGGCCTACCAGCAGCTCCTCTCCCAGCAGCGGGGGCTCAGCGCCTTCGGACACACTCCGCCCCTCATCCAGCCTCCGCCCACCTTCTCCAGCCGCCAGCCGGGCCTCGGCCTCTCCTCCCTGCCGGCCTCCGCCCACAACAGCGACCTGACGTCCAAGGTAAAAACACATGTCAAACAGCTCATCTCTTTTTGTTTTACTCGTTTGCCAACACACAGAAGTTTGTTTGGATATATCGTCAATAAATAAGATTAAATAAGTCTGTGTATCGGCTGTTCATCACTTCTAGAGTTAAAGCCTAAAACCCTCAGTGGAAAGGGATCAGCTCTGTGAGTGTGTGAGTTTATAGAGACTTATTCTGATGAGCTGCTGGCAGCCACTTCCTGACCAGCAGAGCAGAGAAGTGACTGATCTGAAATGGTTTGATTTCAGTCATTTTGTCTTGGACTCATTGAAAGACAGAAAAGCTTTGAGAAGCGTTTTGCGGATCAAAGACGTGGAACAGAGAGAAACAGCGTCTGCTCCTGTTGCTGGAACATTTCTGGGTTAATGTCGGAGCGTTCAGATAACTGCGGTCTGTGTTCTTGTGTACGCTCTCAGGATGATTCAGTCGTCCCGTTGTTCTCCTGATTTCTCTGTGGATTTTGGCCGAAGGAAATTCCCCTTCTTGCTCTCCAGGTATTTCTTGTTGGCAGCTGCTGAAACAGCTTCTTAGCCAAACCTTGAATTTAGCTGCTCCGCTTTCATACTGTTTGTTCTCACGGTGGATTTTATTTGCCGCCGCTGCCTCTTAAAGCCGGCGTTATCACCCCTCTTCGGCGGGTCACAGTTTACTGCTGTTATGATTTGTGGTGTCGACCTCAGAACAAGCAGCGTCCCCTCGGAGGTAAACACTCGGTGGGGGAGACAGTTTGGAGGGTGACCCATCATTTCCCTCCACCCACACCAGCTTATCCTGTCAGCTCGTCTGACTCAGCCTGAAATTATAGATGTGTGTTAAAGGTCAACGAGGGCACGGGGAGGTGGAGACTCTTCATCGGCTCGGTCTCTACCGCCAGAGCTGATCTTCATACAGTGATGAATCAGTTAACGACGACGAGTGAAGGCTTGTGTTGATGTTTTCCATCAGGTTTCAGAATCTGGAAACTGAATCTCTTCTTCTTCCGTCCTCAGAACCCCAGCGGCGACTCGGCCGTCAGCAGCACAGTCGACCCCATGATCACCAAAAGGTCAAAGGTCAAGAGTGAAGCCGAGGGACTGCGGCCTTTGTCTCCTTGTTCACCGGTACGAGAGACAAATCTTTTTTTCACATCATGTAACAGTTTCATTAAACCTCAGAGGGCTTGTTCTGTGTGAATGCTTTAATTATTAAATCGTCGTCGACCTTTGGACAAAGTTTTTAAAGCGTCTGGTTCTGTGAGTAACTTCACGTTTATTTAGTTCAAATATCAGAGATGTCTGATAATCTTTGGACAGATCAACAGTCGTGTGAGAAATTAGAAGCAGTTACTGCCTTTAGCTGATAAAGACACCGACACGTTCAAAGTGAGGAACATTCAAAAAGCCTGAGAGGAGATTTTATAAAGAGGAAAATAAAACCTGACATCCTTTTTTCAGAACATTCTCTGGAGACATATTTGGTTACATCAGGGTATTTTTTATTATTTATAGAGGGAGGACGTTTACGGGTGTTTTGTAAAGTGAGGACAGTTTTTGAAATTGAAGACGCTGGAAACCGAGGACACTTTTGGAAATCAAGGGCATTAATGGAAAGTAAGAGGACTTTGGACAAGAGTCAAGACATTGTTTAAAGTGAGGACAGTTTGGTAAAGTTAAGACAGTTTTGCATAATGACGACATGTTTGTAAAGTGTCCTCATTTGCATGTGATGAGCTCCTGAGTGGGTTTTTTCTGCCGTTTCCTTTGTGTCCTGCTCCATGGCGTGACTCGCAGCCCCAGGGAGCCGCAGCCCCCCCCCGACCCCCTTGTAAAATATGTCTCAGATAAAGAAAAACTCCACATGATAAGAGCTTTGCATCCATTCATTTGGTCGCTCCTGCTCCCCCCCCTCCCTGCCCCCTCCCTCTCTCTCTCCCTCGCCACTGTAAACTGTGCCAGAGCACTTCATTTTCATGAAATATTGGCCGGGCTTTATTGTCATCTGAGGAGCCTTTTTCTCTTTCTTTTGACAAATTTGCGGCTCCTCTCCGATAGCGAGGCAGGTTTGGGCTTGATGCATGGGGACGGCGGTGCGCACAGTCGTCTTGGGGCCACCAGAATTGATGAAGATAGTGTGCGTGGGGCAGAGACAAACATGCTGCAGTCAGCAAGTTGTGTGTGTGTGTGTGTGTGTGTGTGTGTGTGTGTGTATTGTAGAGGCATACAGGAAGCCGGGCGGGACCAGCCGTGTGTCAGTTTCAGTCTTACAACATGCATGTGTGCTCTTCCACTGCCGTCTTAATGAGGACATTTAACTCATTAGTGAAACGGTGAGTGAGGACTTTTTGGAGAGTGGGGACATTTATGAAATATCAAAAGGTTTTGGAAAAAGTAATGACGTGTCAGGAAAGTCAAAATGTCTTTTGGAAATTGAGGACATTTTTAATTGTGAGGACATTTTTAATTGTGAGGACATTTTTGCAAACTGCAAACCTTTTATTAAAAAATCTAAATACTTTTGGAAGTTTTTTAAGTTCACAGACTTTTTTTTGAAAGTGAAAAGTTGTTATTTTTGGAACGTGAGGGACTTTTTGGAAATTGAAAACATTTTTGGAAAGCTGTCAAATGGGTGAGAACTTTTCTGAAAGTCTGAATATTTTTGCAAAGTGAGAAAAGGTTGAATCATGAGGACATGTTGTCTTGGCTGTTTAAAGGATTAAAACTGGGCTTGAAGGTGAGAATCAGATTTAAATGAAGGATTGTAGGAAGCATTTTGTCACGTGAGTCTCACTGATCATTCTCTGCTGTTTGAAACACAAAGTTCCCGTTGTTTGTTTTTCTTGTGCGTTTGGTTGGTTTATCTTCACACTGCCTAATTACAAGCTGCAGCACGAGCTGTAAGCAGAAGTCACATGTGTGTATTTGTGGTGGAAGTTGTCAAAACAAATCTGATTCCAAACTCTTTAACTTTAGTGAACCATGATGGATTTAATCTGTAATTTACTGTCTCTGCTGCTCAAATAAAACATATGAACAAACAGCTGAATGAGTCTGAACAGCTGTAAACTGTTCCACGTGTGCTCGGCGTGAACACGCCCGTAGAGGACGAAAACTTGATGTAAATGAGTGATGAAAATGGAAGATGAACTGGTTTAAATCAAATGTAGCTAATTGTTTTCTACTTATAGCTCACAGTTTAAGTCATGTCTGATCTCTCTCCACAGAACCACCACGGCAGCCTGTTGGACCTGAAGGACGACGTGGACCGGGACGAATGCAAACAGGAGCCCGAGGCGGTTTATGAAACCAACTGCCACTGGGAGGGCTGCACCAAGGAGTACGACACGCAGGACCAGCTGGTCCATGTAAGTGAACTAAAGAATCTCTGCTGCAAAAACATCAGGCCACGACTAAACTGTTATCCGACCTTTAACTTGGAGAAAAGACTCAATGCAGAAGATTCAATCACAAGTAAGGGGACCTTGAGTTAGGAGGACTTCCTCAAACGACCGTTCCCGAGGTGAGGACTGAAGTCTCGGAGCAGACACCTGAGACACCTGATAAGGAAAGGTTTCCAGTCCGTCCTCTGCTCGACGACCGGGCGTCCAAACCGTCATCAGTTCCATGTTTTCCCATCACACCGAGCGGCGTCGTGGTTAAAAGGGTCTTAAGCATTCCACACCTCCACTGAAGCACAGAGAGAAGAGAGGGAGCAGGGTGAGGGGATTAGTGAGGGTCTGGGGGACTGGGGGGGGGGGTCTGCTGTTGTCCGTCATTCATTAAACTCAGATTCTTCTTTCTGTCTGAAGAAAATCTCCCATAAAGCACCTCACCGCCGCCTCACCTCTGTGATTGTTTAAAGCAGCTATGTGTGGCATTTTCAAACATCAGTGTTTCATTGTCGACATGATTCTGAGGCTTTGAAGTGATTCCTGTAAACAAATGAGACTGTGGTCGAGCTAATTGTGAGCAGTATTGTTACAGAGCTATTGTTTTCTACAAATGAAGACCACATCTCCATCACTTCCTTCCCTCTCTGGCAGAACGCCACTCTTCTTCTCTGCCATTTAAAGATAAACATTTATCATTTCCCACTGACCTGTCATCGTTTCATCCCGTCTGCTCTGGGAGAACAGCGCCCTCTCTCTGTTTGGTGTTTTCATGCTGGAGGTGTTGGTACTTGTATTTTTTGTAAGTCTTGACGGAGGCAGGCTAGCCGTTTCCCCCTGCTTCCAGTCTTTATGCTAAGCTAAGCTAACCACATCCTGAGTCCAGCCCGACACTTAAAGACATGAATCCGATCTGAACATCTCTCTCTCAGAACTGAAAGGAATAAGCTTCTTTCTCAACGTGTTCAACTCTTCCTGAAAAAGGGTTTCAATGATTTGATAAGTAGGTGATTAAAAAATCTAAAAAACAAAAGGATCAGAAGAGAGAAGAAGAGAGAGAGACTGAAAAATCCTAAAAACTTTTCTCATAAAACAAGTGAAAAAAATCAGTTTGACCAGTTTGAATATTTTAACTTTAACATCATTTTAAAAAAACAAGAGAAAAACAGAAGTTAGTAGAATTGATAAAAACGTGTCTTTATACAGGATGAATTCTAATTATCGCCCAGAGAGATTTTACGACAATAAAACTTTAACTGAAAAATGACTGGTGAAAAGTAAGATTTTTAAATTGTGGGACTTTTTGGATTTCACTTTTGACCCCGACTTTCATCTGGGCCGATATAAAGGATCCATGTTCTGCTAATTAGTGGGACTGTAACACTTCTCTCTGCTGCAGCCTTCCTCTGAGGTTTACACTGAGAAGATGGATTTCTACAGAAAGATCCTGCCGAGAACAACATGAGAGCCTCTTAGTGGACAACTCTCTCCACAAACCACTCATTTCTCTGTGTGTGTGTGTGTGTGTGTGTGTGTGTGTGTGTGTGTGTCCCACAGCACATCAATAATGACCACATCCATGGAGAGAAGAAGGAGTTTGTGTGCCGCTGGGAGGACTGTTCGCGGGAGCAGAAGCCCTTCAAAGCTCAGTACATGCTGGTGGTTCACATGCGCCGACACACAGGGGAGAAACCACACAAGTGCACGGTGGGTAACGGATGGCCTCGGTGCCCCGACGGGCCCCCACAGGCCCCCGGAGGGCGGCAGCTCATTCTCTAAACACTGAATGCATTTTTGTACACCCGTGCACACGCACGCACACACACACACACACACATGCACGCACACACACACCCTTGGGAGGCCAGGACTGAAGATTGCTTTCTTCTTCTGCTCATGGCCGATTATATAAATACATAAATCTCACAGCAGCTACTTGATGTGAAAGTGTCATTAACGAATAAAAGACCCTCAAGATGTTGAAACATTAAAACTGCTGCATCTTTTTAACTGAATTCGTTTTCATATCACAGCTGAAGATTTCTCATTACATTCAAATTCTGATCAACTCGTCAATAGATTTATTGACAATTGGCTCATTTATGTTCATGAACAGTGAAACTGGAGCAAATTATAATTATTAACATTTTGTAAATAATCTTAAATAATTAGATTAAAAAGAAGATGATCGCTTCATCTAAACATTATTTTCTGGATCAGCTGATCAATCATTCGTCTGCACAATATAAAATCCATTATAATTTCTCAGTGACATCTTCCAACGTTTTGAGAATAAAAAGTTCTGCTTGAAAACAGATAACTGACATTAATCATCACATTGTTTTAAAAGGAAGGATTTTTTTGGGTCATAATTTTACATTTTAAGGAGTTACATCATTAAGAGTGGACTTCTCCTTGTCAATCTTTTTTTTCATTGTGACAAGCTTAAACACATTAGCATAAATACCTAAATGAATAAGAATGTAGATTTATTCTTTCAGACGAAGCAGATTATCTGTAGTTTTGTAATAAACCTATTTTCTACTTATCATTATTAATATGAATCAATATTAATATTTGAAAGAGACTGTTCCTGTCAGGATATAAACAAACGACTGACCTGCTGTTTACAGTCATAGACATTGTGTAGATGCATATTTTATCATATATTTTAGTGATTTTGTTCTTTATTTAGTTAAACAGATGCTGCCAGTAAAGACTGTATCAGTGGGACTAACGCTGGCCGCTCTCTCCTCTGCAGTTCGAGGGCTGCTCTAAGGCCTACTCTCGTCTGGAGAACCTGAAAACACACCTGCGCTCACACACCGGTGAGAAACCGTACGTTTGCGAGCACGAAGGATGCAACAAAGCGTTCTCCAACGCCTCGGACCGAGCCAAACACCAGAACCGGACGCACTCCAACGAGGTACGAAAGACTTGTCACCTTTCCTCCTAACAGCCACAGCTGATGCCAATCACTGCTCTTCCTCACACACTGACACTTGATGACAGAGCGCAGAGGTGGCGAGTTCAGCTTCGCGTGGCCCACATTTCCCTTACATTAGACCTGAGGCAGCGCGGTGTGCACGCCGCCGTACAGGTGTCCACCACCATGTTTGTGTGTTGCTTCAGTACCGCTGTGTATGTCTGCAGACGTTTGTGAGTAAATAATGAGCTGTAGACATAATGAGCACAACGGCCCACAATGCATTAGGGTGAATCATGCTCGCCGCTCCCCCTCCGCCCCGCAGAGTGGGACCACCTGCAGACGGCGAAGACAAAACGAAACCTGGAAGCGTTTCAGAAACCTCGCTGCTTATCCATCAGCAGGGCGGCAGAGTGGGAATTCACCGTCACTGCAACAACCCACGAACACACCGAGGCTCTCATACCACACACACACACACACACACACACACACACACACACACACACACACCTGTACACAGACAGTAACTGCATGCACAGTGAATAACCTAATAAAATCAAAACAAGACTCTCTCTCTCGACCACAACGATCATTTTATCTGCTGACACCGGATTATTTGGACTTGAAGGCGCCGCAGCTCAGCCAGTCTTCTTTGTCTCTGCAGAAACCCTACGTATGTAAGATCCCCGGCTGTACCAAGCGATACACAGACCCCAGCTCTCTCAGGAAGCACGTGAAGACGGTCCACGGCCCCGAAGCCCACGTCACCAAGAAGCAGCGCAGCGACCTGCCGCCCAGGCCGCCGGCGCCCAGGGAGAACGGCGAGAACGAGACGGGAACCAGAGAGAGGATCCAGAGGGAGGACAAGGTATCGGACAGCGGCTCCCCCAGAGGCGTGGAGGACTACCTGCACGTCAAATCCATCAAGACAGAAAACTCTGTGGTAAGACGACTTTATACGGTTCAGAAAGGGATTCTTCATACTAACTGCTCTACACTGCCTTTTCTTCAGCTACACTGTTAGCCTTCAACCTAATCAATAGAGACATGAGTATTGTAAATAACAGCAGCACACCTCTTCATCCTAACGTTTCTTCTGCTCGGTGCCTGACTCTTCATTTCTCTCCTTCCCTCCTGACGGACAGACCTTGCTCAGGTGAGCTCACCTCTGGTTTGTTATCTCACAGCATGTTCCGCCATCTTTCACCATCCTTCAATGTCTTGTGCCATTTTACTTCATCAGGTGAACAGTGTCATGCCACAGTGAGATAATGATAAAGAGGGGGGGGCTACACAAAGCAGCTGCTGACACATAGGTAGCCATGGTAACTGAAGGTACAGAAGTTAAAAGGCCTTTATTGTTCTGGCTACAGGATTAACAACCTCACACCTGAAGAAGGAGTTTTATTGGATAGTGAATGAACCGATCATATACATATATACATATCGAATCATATTCATCATTATAATAGTTTTTATTTGTTCGCCCGCTTGGCTTCTCTTTAATAACTCGACACACTCAAACTGAAGAATCGAGGATTATAGATTTCTATTTGTCAGGTGACGTTAATAACCGACAACACGAGAGACGGTGTACATCACTTTCCCTGTACACAGGCAGTTTAAACCTACAGTGGAGACCTATCAAACACCCATCACAGAGCCTGAACATGATAAAAGCCACTGCAGGATTAATATTCAAACACTGGGAATTGGCTGTGGAGCTCTGTGCAAACAGAGCCAGCTATCAAGCTGTGATCAAGACAGCTTTTTAGCAGTGAATATATTAGAGACTGCGAGGAAACAAGGCTGGGCAGGACCGATTCAGAGGGATACACACTATTATTTACACAGTATTGTTCTTAAGTAAAGAGCAATGGTTGAATTACTCATTATGTTGAACTCTACATAACAAATGAACTCCCATTTACTCCAGTAAAACTAAACATGGTGAAAGTGACGATAGCAAATGTGAAATCCTTCGACTGACTTACTTTGAAGTCGTAGTAGTTTAACTTTATGTCTTTGTTAAAAAATATGAGAAAAGAATGTTTTTACAGCCTGATGCTTTTCCTCTTCTTTTCTTCATTGTGAACAGTCGGTGATTAAATGAAGTCATGCAGGTGGCAGAAAGAGAAGCTCTGAATTCACCATGAATCTAACAGAAACAAGTGAAAAGTTCACACTCACCTACATGTTAAAAAGCCCCCACCCTCAGAGTTTGTGGAGAAACAAATGTGATCACATCTCGTGATGATTGGCCCGGCGCTCTGGCTCAGGCTCAAGCCGTCTTTCATCCTGCCCATTTCTAATTCACAGACAGACTAAGACGGTCTGTAATCTGCGGTGCGCCCCCACCTCTTCACCCCATCCCAAAAAACACTCATTATTTACAATTAAGCTGGGGGAGGATAAAAGACTCAATGATTCACTGTTCCTCGTGCCATGTTAACCACTGCTCCACTTTTGTTCTGGTAAAGAAAAGTTGTTTTTTTAGGACAAATAGTTGTGTCTTTTCTGTTTTTCTCATCCTCTTTTCATCTTGTCTGCTCTTTCTTTTTCTACATTTCTCTTTCCTCTCGCTCTGTCCATATCCTCCATTCCTCTTTCTAGATGTATCAGTCCAGCCCTGGCGGTCAGTCATCATGTAGCAGCGAACCATCACCACTTGGCAGTGCCACCAACAATGACAGTGGAGTAGAAATGGCGGCGCACAGCGGGGGAAGCCTGGGGGACCTCAGCACCCTGGACGACCTGCCCTTTGTGGAGTCCTTGGGCTTTGAAGATTCCACCGGCGGAGTCGCGGCCGTGGGTCTCCACTTCCGAAAGCAGCTCGGCACCAGCCAGCTCCTGGAGCATCTGAAGAGGGAGACGCTGAAGACAGTGAGGGACTCGTGTCGGTGGGCCAACAACCCAACACCCCCGGTCCTCGGCACCAAGCTCCCACCCATACCAGCGAGCGGTGAGTGGAGAGAAAGCAGCATTTTTATGACAATTAGATCCAACAGTTACAGTCAGAGTAAGGATTAAAAATATCTGGGCTCAAGGTTCATGAGACTGAATGAAAACATTTCCATCTCTTCGTTCCCAGGGTCCCTCCTGGAGAGTCCAAGTATGGGTGGTGGTCCGGTGTCCTTCCCTGGTTTAGGCTTGGGTAAGCTGAGCTCTGGTAAAGCCACTCTGCTGGAAAACCTGTCAGAGCGCCGTGACAGCACCTCCAGCACCCTGAGCTCAGTTTACACCCTCAGCCGCCGCTCCTCAGGCATCTCCCCCTGCTACTCCAGTCGACGCTCAAGCCAAGCCTCGCAGTTCGGTGCCAACCGCCCCAGCAACCTCAGCTCTGCCGACTCTTACGACCCCATCTCTGCAGACATCTCACGGCGCTCCAGTCAGACCAGTCAGTTCGGGGGGAGCAGCGGAGGAGCAGGAGTGTGCGGAGGAGGGGGCCTGGCCGGCCCTCTCAGCCTGACCCCAGCCCAGCACTACCGCCTCAAAGTGAAATACGCAGCTGCCACTGGGGGTGCACCACCTACCCCTCTTCCATACATGGACCAGATGTATCTGAAGACCCACTCCGCCCTGTACGGGGACCCCCAGGAATCCTCCACCACCAACAAAGGCCTGCCCTCCAGGCAGTACAGCAGCTACACCACAAGGAGTTTGATGCCCCATGAGGTCCCGTCTAACATCCCCCGCCGAGCCAGTGACCCTGTGAGACGGGTGACCATAGATTCTCTCAGCCAGCCACAAATGCAGCGCTACAACAGCATGGGTACACTGAATGGGGGGGTGACCATGCAGCCCTATCCGCCTCCTGCATCAGATCGCCGTCATTTATCCCAGCAAGGCTGCCAGCGACCAGACGGTCTCCAGCGCTACCCTTACAGCCTGCGGCCCCCCAGCATCTCTGAGAACATCCCCATGGAGACGATAACAGGTGACATCCCTGAGGAAGACCTGATGCTGCCTGACTTCCCCACTGACAACAGAGACACAACCTGCAGAGTGTCAACCAATCAACAGGATTTCCAAGGAAACCCCACTCTCCAGCAGCAGGCGTACCATCAGGGAAGGATGGCCGTCGTCAATAGCAACATTAACCTGACCACTCCCAGTGTGAGTCCAGGGCAGCAACGACCCAAGTATCCATCTTCACCCGGGGACAGTAGGACCACTTTACCTGTCTCTTTGGGACTCACGGATGTCGGCCAGCACCACTCCAGACTTCAGGTCCGAGGGAACCTGGCTGTCCTCCAGCAAAACCAGAACTTTGGATCCATTTACAACAACCAGCAGATGATTCAAAACCTCACTAACACAACACAGCAGAGATGCAAACAGCTGAATACTGAACCAGGAGCAAACGGCTTCCAGCAGCAGAGATTCCAGCAGCCGTCAAATCTCAATGAAGCCGTTAGCGCTCAGTGCAGGTTCAACGAAAGCATCGCTCCCTATGATAAGAACGGTAACGCCAGCTATCCGACTTGTAGCAACACAGCAGCAGTGAATGGGAGCATGCTAAGCCCCGCCCTCAAACAGGAGCCCGTTGACATGGAGACCATCGACATGCACTTTGCTGATGCTGGATTTCAGCCTGTGCAAGTTAAAACTGAGGACCATGATGTATCCATCATGATTTCAGATCAGCAGAATCGTAATATGACTTCCCAGAATCCCTTGCAAACTGGGAATCACAGCCATCTCCAGCCAAGGCCGCCAACAGAACCCAAATCTATGAACAGGCACCTTCCAGGTCCGAAAGTGACGCAGCAAATGAGGCATCAAAGTAATGCAAACCCAGAAGTTGCTTCCAAACGATCCAATGGTGGAGTTTTGGGACTTCACTGCAGCGACAGCTCTGACGACAACGCCATGTACTACACAGGGCAGATTCAAGTATTTGAGCCGAACGGGAACTTGGAGCATCATGTTTCTCCGGTGGTGAACGTGCCTCCCTTTGAAAACAACACAGCATCTCTGAGTTCAGGCGACAACCAGGCGTCCAGGACTGTCGACTGTAACGCAGCACTGGAACAGGCGCAGATAGACTTTGATAGCATGCTCGACGACGGGGATCAGTCCAGCCTGATGTCAGGGACCTTGAGTCCAGGTCTGCTCCAGAATTTGTCCCGCAGTTCCTCCCGCCTGACAACGCCCAGGAACTCAGTCACGTTGCCCTCGGTACCGGCGGGAACAGGGAACATGGCCATCGGAGATATGAGTTCACTGCTGACTGCTCTGGCAGAGGAGAACAAGTTCCTCAACTTGATGTCTTAGCCACATGTCAGAAAGCTCCTCTGACTGAACTCTATTTGCAGAAGTGTTGAACTCCTTATGCACAATAAACATTCAACCACAGACTTCAAACTGATGTGACTATGTGCCAAAAAGCCTCTGCAGTATGTGACTCTTGTTTTCTTGTACAGTCTCATTTGTTAATTATTTAAAATGGCAATTTTCTATCTTTTTTAAAAGCCATATTTTTGTTTTGTTTGCCTTAGGTAGTAAATATGATGTAAACAACAGAATTCAGTTGTGGTACAGGTTTGCAGTAAGATCAGTTTACTAAGTGCCTGGCTCAGCCAAAACATATGCATGTTGTGCATATGACAACATTTAAAATGTTTAAATGCAACCAGGTAATTATCTGATATCTACATATTTGGAATGTGTCATCATCAGCAACTTGTTTGGAACGTTTTACACTGTAAATTACTTGAGCTCAACTTTATCTCGTCACGTCGCTCATTTCTGCTCGAGGAGAAAACGGTTCAATCACAACCTTTCTCCCTCTGTCATCACTGCATTTCAAGTTTACAGTCACTGTCCTCAGTGAGCCATTATTTGAGTGCTGCATTGCTGTTGAGATTAACTGTGACATCTCAGTGTCAGGCATCAGAGACTTGATATGTGACTGGAATTATGAACCCGTGCATTGGAAAAGAAAAATAAAGCGGCAGTGCTCCTGCAGCGAGAGGAGACGTCAGTGTGTCGTCCTGAATCCAGAGGAGAGAATCAAACCGTTTCCTTTTGTACATTGTTGCACCAGTTCGTCCTGCTGGTTATATGTAAATATCATTTGTACATTTTTAAAAAATACAATATTGATTTTTCTAAACAAATATTGTTTGTGTTGTCCTTCATACAGATGTTTTTATTACAGAGGTTTTGTCATCCAAACAGTATGACATCATCTGTCAGCGACCACCAATATGTTACATCTGTAGTTCAGTGAGGCACGAGAGCTCCTCTGTTAGGGGGAAGGAGAGTCAGTGGTTTGGGTTAACATAACTAGTTGTTAGAGTAAAAGCTCTACTAAGCGAAGTTTAGGGAGAGGTCGTGGTGACGGTTTAAAAATGACCGTATTCTTTATTCTTTATTAACTGTAATTATGAAGGCATATTCATCGTTGACCCATCCCTCCACCAAAGGATGCAGGTCATGGTCTGAGTCTACGGGAACAGATTGAAATGAAAAGATGACAGCGTCATGATAACAGCTGAAGAAAGCTGCGGTCTGTTCTCGGACATGTGCTGTCACCCTTCTTGTTGTGACTGAGTAAATATTGTTATTCATCAGTCCGTCTCTTGATCGCTTCAATAATTCAACAACAAAACTTTTGTCTTTGAAGCCATGTTCCTGCTCCCCTTGCCAACAACGCACTTTCCTCAAGCCTTTCTTGTTGAATGTCAGACTGAGGCGCCGCACATTCTTAAGACGCTGCACGACGTCTTTGAAATAACTTCCCCTGACCTCGTCTTACCTCGCCAACAAGAGCGGGCTTGACATAATGTAAATTCTCACTCAGAGGCTGATGAAAAAGGACGCTAACAGGAGGGGAAAAGGCTAGACGCGTGCCGAGCGGCCGCTGCTGCTGCAGTTAGCCTGTGTGTACTTCAATATTAGCTCTGACAGAGCGGCCCAGAGGACGCAGCTGCTGAAACCACATAAAACAAAGCAGCTGAGAGGAGCGAGAGGTTCCGGGGACGCAGCGCTGAGCGTTAGTGAGAGGAACAAATGATTTTAGTCTGTCAGGGAATTCAGCCGAGGACACGTTTGATCTGGAGTTTGTGATTGCTTTTGCCACTGGAATTCCTTATTCTCTGTGAGATGTGAAGTGGGAGAGAAAATAGCCCCGGGCTGTGAAATCCAACCAGGCTCCGAACAAGAGGTGGAGATAAGACTCGCAGAGATCACGCATTACCAGCACCTTCATTTATTGATGGAGATAACGGCGTGAGAAAGATGAAAGACGGACTTCAGCATCCCGCCGACAAATCCATGGATTATAATAGTAATTATAATTCATTATAAAAGAGCAGGTTTCAGTTATGAAAATGTCACGTATGTTACTTCAAATAAGATGATTTTGGAGGGACAGACTTTAGAAAGAACTCATTTCATTCCTACTGTGGCTGGGCAGAGAGGATTAAATTCATATGAGCTTTTTAAGTCAAGCCTTCAGCATTTTTTATTTAATAAAGTAACAACAAGCAAGAAGAAGAAGTTGGTGATAATTATGTTGACGAGTTGAAGAATTTGAAGCACAGCCTTTTGGAGTCGTGTTTAATTCTCTCTCTCCTCTCGACCAGTGCAGGACTGATTTTAGGTTTAGTGTCTGTGTTTCACGTCATGAAATGAGAAACTAAACATCTGTGTAAATCTATGGTATTATTAAAAATCTAATAGTTACTGGTGGGAAATCCAACATTTGCTCCACTTACCTCCTCCTGCAGATGTCTGTGAATCCATCCTCCTGCTTCAAACGTTGAAGGTCTGTGCTGTAACAGAGACAAAGACCAATCAGAAATCTAAGGGACCAAATACTGTGAAGCAGCAGCGTTTTCCTGCTTTTATTATATTATAAAGACATTATATTGGGTAAAGTCAGATTATCAAGTGCTAAAGCAGGTGAAAGGTGCATTGCGGGGGTTCCCTGGCAGAGACTCAGCGTCTGATTAAGGGCCTTGCTGCATGCTCTTCCCCTCATCTCCCTCAGATTTAATCAAAAATGCCACAATTAAGGAAAAATTAAACAAGTGAATTCCCAGATCATCACTTCAATCCCAGATTTGAAATGAATACAAAATGAATTGACTTGTCTAAAGTAAGGGAGCACTCAGCTAAGAGCCATCTCCAGTGAGCACTCGGGGCTGGTGGAGGTTTTACAGTGTGAGCTCATGGCGGGGCAGTAAACAGGCCCGTCTGCCCAGAGTTTAAAGGGCTTCACAGGAATGTGTTTTACAGCGAGCGCTGCATTCTCCGGCGTCTCATGGGGCTCGGAGCTCCAGAGCCTCTTTATGAGCCACGAGCTTTTCAAAACAGTCGGACAAACTAACAGCTACCTGCAACACACACACACACACACACACACACACACACAGCGCTACCTAAAGCTTAAATTAACCTGAATTTAATCCTGAGATGATGACACATTCTCTGCAGCATGGGGTCCATCAGGCCGACTGTAATTATCACATCCACTGTAACCTGCCTGTGGCCTGCTGGCCGAGCAGCAGCAGCAGCAGCAGAAAGGCAGGAAGCGGCTGAAGCTGGAGCATCCATCAATAGGTGGAGGTGGGAGAGACAAAACATGAGGACCTTCCCCCCAAAATGAAAAATATGAAAAATCCTCTTTTATCTTCCTGTAAAAATATTTCCCATGATTCATTTGACATTTTTTACTCTTAAATAAAACTTTGATCCCATGTGATTGGCAGTGAGCAGCTCACACCTCCATTATAATACTGCACTCGACTTTGTCTGTGTGTAACATCACAAAATCTTTAATTCTCTCTCTTTAAATCTTTACATTTCTAAAAGTGCAAACTGAAACTAGAGCTGAGTGATTCATCTGATTTGATTTTCCATTACGATTTTGTCTTCCAGTGATTATGAAAACAAGATAAACAAGATAAAATCATTATTGTGCCGCTATTCCACAACAAATTTCAGCAAACCTACAAAAACCATCCACCCATCCACTTCCTGGTTACGCTTCAGCGTTCGTTAGCAACGTAAGTAGGTGTATGTTTTGGAGTTACATATTTGATCTCATTTATTTTTATTTATTTATCTATTGATTGTTATTTATTATTTTTATGTAGTGAATATATGTTTAGTAGTTTTCAGCTGGTTATGGAAGTACACTAATGTTACAATATAGTTGATCTTATTTATTTTGATCTAATTTATTTGTATTACTTTTTATATTATATATATATTTAGATATTGTTTTATTTATTTATCTCTGTTTTTTTTTTTTTTTTGTTTTTCTCTTGAATTGTATTTAAAGAGACGGTTTAAAGTCAGTGACTAATCATGATCTCAATATTGATCAGAATAATCATGATCGCTGAAATGAATCATTTACTCTCTTTCACCTTCTGATCCAAGGCTGTAGGTGAAGGACGGAGGATGGAGCCAGTTAAATCACAAGGTTAACCGCTGTGGGCTCCTCCATGTTTAAGGCGGACCCACCACCCACCAGCACGGGAGCCACAGAACTCATCGCTCTGTGGGGTCAGACACCGAGTCTCCATCGCTGGGACCATCGCCGTGACGATATGGAAAGTGACGAGCAGGCAGACATGTATGCTACCAGTCCAATCACAGCTGTGACAATCGACCCAGCAGACGCACTCTGATGTGAAGGAGACTCGCAGCTCTCCGCTCTGACCTCCACCACCCTCTTCCTTCCTCCACCCTGATGACACCACATCACATTACCGTGTTATTATTGCTCATGTGACAGTCTAACAAGGCTGAATCCCTCCTCCAGCTCCCAGTGTCAGTGCAGATGATGGATAGTGCTCTGCAGTCAATGATGCCTCATTCATTTCTATTAGACTAATATGTAAATTCCCCCCAGAGCTCAGCCTCTGCCTCCTGGAGATGAAGACAATATTCATTTATAAATCAATTTCAGAAGCTTGTGGTCAAACTGGCAGCTGAGCAGTCTGTCTGTCTCTATTTGTATCTGACTACAGATGATCAGACACGCAGTCCTGAATATGAGAACAGAAAGCATCTATTCACACAAAGGTAAACTGGAACCACAGAAACAACACAACTACAGCCCGACAGGCTTCTGTTAGAGTCTGCAGAACAACAAGGGTTGGACAAACCTCTCCACCTCAGCCAAGAGTTTCTTTTATAGAGCATAAAACACACTTAGTGAGATCTGTGCAGCACCTGTTCACATGTCTGTCTTTGGATCAAAGTGTTGGACGGACAAAGGGAATAATAAACTGACTGAAATCATCACCAGGCCTCACTGCCAACAACCAGACACACATGAATAAACAAGCACACAAACATCCAACCAAACAGGCAACAACCACGACACAGCGACAAACAACCAAACTCTCGCATCAGGTTGGCACGTCTGTTCTGAAACGGCCCGCAGATTTTTAAGCTTGTGTTACGAGGTTCACCTGCATGGCGCTCCAGGAGAACCACCTCAGCAGGTATTTAATAAAGTAAGTTTAAATGTCATTTTAATGGTAACATTCTTCTTAAGATTAATAAATAAATAAATAAATAAATATACATTAAGCTCTTAAATTCAAATTTGAGCTATATCTTGTCTCAGCATGTGGACATCATGTGTGAAGAGATACATTTACCTATAGCCACGCCCTCTGACAGGCTGTTCTTATTGATAATAATATGACATCATTCTTATCAAAAAGCATTTATTCAGTTTTCTTCTTTTGTAATAATAAAAAAATAACCCCCCCACAGTAATGCCGTCTGATATGTGATTCAACACAGTGCTGCTCACCTCCTTCTTCAGCTGGGACGAGGAGCCGGCTCATTGGTAGGGTTCAGGGATGGGGGGGCACAGCTGGATCTGTTGGGCCTGGCACCAGACAAGGGCAGAGAGAGCTGAATCAGTTTGAACAGTTTGCTAAAGTTTGTCTGCATTGATTAAATGTCAGCTAAAAACACTCTTTTCATGTTGGCACACACACACACACACACGCACGCACGCACGCACGCACACACACACACACACACACACACACACACACACACCATTTTAGTTTCATACATGTGTTCCAGTGGTCTACAGCGCTCCATAACATAGGAGCCATGTCCCTGGTGGACACCAGGAAAATTACATGTATTTGTTTCATAGGACAAATTCACCTGGTGTAAAATAATAAAACTATTTTGGAGACTTCAGAATAAAAACCTAATAAAATCAAATGTGTGAATTTATGTGTAATGGGATGAATAATTGTAGTTTTAATTGGTTTCAATGAGGATATTTTATCCATGAGCTCTTGAGTGTATTATTGACATTTTATAGGAACTGATGTTTAAATTCCAAAATTCAACCTCCAAAAAAACAAAACACAGCCATGTCACAACGTGAGCCATATGCATTAATACAGCCAATATGACTCAAATGAAAAGGATAAAATCGTCCCTGAGGCTTAAGGCAACTGATGCTAGTGGCACTAAATTAGCCTGTTCCTCTACGGACTAAGCTAGCAGGTTAAATCTTATATATTGTCTATGGTTAATTTACACCACTCATTAACTACACCCACCTGTTGTGAGACAGACTGGTGACACGCCGTCTCACTGCCTCTCTCTCTCTCTCTCTTTTCTCTCCTGTTTTCTCTTCTCTTTTCTTTGTTTTCGTTTTTGAAGCCAAATATTTATTTAGGACGTGAAAACATGGCGCCCAGCTGTTCATTCACTGCTAGCAAGTTCTCTACGGCGCCGTTCGCGCCGTTCTCCATAGAGAGCAGGACCGAACCATTTCACGTAATTAAAGGGGGGGGGGGCTGTCTGGATGATTACTTTTTACCAAAAACAAAAAAAGAAAATAAACCGTTAGTTTTATTAGTACATTGTATATAGAATATGTAAAACGATGATAAGTTAATAGCTTGATATTTTTAAAAAATGATCTAATGTTCCGATAATTTTCAGGGGCTTAGTATCGTCCTAACCCCAGGTCCTACACACTGATGGCGCATCTGAGTTTAGGTGACAAGATATCCAAACTTTGTACAGAAGCTTCGTGTGTTCAGAAAAAGAAAGTATACTCATATCCATGGTGACAATAAGACGGACTACTCTGTCTTATTCTGTAATGATAAAGAATTCAGAGACAAGATAAATATATAGAAATTATGATTATAGTTGTGTACGACAGCAGATGGAAACCAGAGCGCAGGCTGTCGTAGCAGCACATTAATGCCCATCGTGTCACAATCACATAAGCTTTAAATGTCTGAGTGTCCACATACTTTTGACCATAAAACAACACTTTCTGAGTGGAATCAGAATCACACGGTGGATTTCCTGTATCACACCTGGAAGCATCTGTAACACATTAGGATCTGTATGATCCACAGCACCTTGCACCTGCACACTTTTTTTTTTTTTGCATGGGTGGCCCCTGTGGGATGAATGTATTATTAAGCTGCAGCTCCTCTCATTTCAATAGGGCCACCTCCCTGCCAAGAGCGAGCGCTGGGGCCCCCGTGTCAACGCCTGCTTAATATTAACTAAGGCCCTGTGAATAATCTTCATCCTCAGAAACTGAGGTCAACACTGCAATAAAGTCTTAAAGGACAAAAACACTGGTATGGTCCTTTAACAAGACACTCAGCACTGACCCTGAAAACTTTAATACAGCCGGGTGTGAGGTAATTTCACTGGTCTCCAGGCAGCTTTGCATTTTCCTGAATGAAATGACACATTGACCTGCTGCAGGGAAGGATGGTCAGGGACTGATGGAGATCTTTCTGAGGTCTGTGCAGCTCCTGGAGGAACTGCTAATGATTTATATAATATTTCTAGTGAAGTTTGATCTCGTCTGAAACAGTGGAGTTTAGGACGCAGTCAGGCAACGTAACATTAGTCTGTGAGATCCAAGATGAAGCTAAATAAAATCAGATTTCTCCTACATAAATTATATATATATATATATATTTATTTATTAAGAGTACAACCATGGAGTTCATCTGACCCAGTGATCAGACTCAGAATAAACTGGAGCCAGAGACCGCTGAACCAAAACACTGATTTATTTACAAGGCATTAAATAAAAGGCTCATCTCCACTCAACCAGCAGCAGGCGAGTTTCATCAGGACTAAACCCAGGCCTCACTGAAGGAGTGATGATTGCTGAACGTGAACTATACGGGGCTGAACTGCAGCAGCAGGAAGCTCCAGTGTAGAGTTGTGCATGAAAAGGAAAATATTCCAAAATATGATTAACCCACTGCACATGAACGAATTCTGTTCTACAACACTCAGATCTACAACAGCCACACTATAACACACACATGCAAGATGGCTGCTCCACCACTGAGCCCCTCCTCCAACACAGGAGACATCAAACAGAGCTCCGCTGACCTGTTAAAACCACACTGACATCTTATGACTCTGTCTTTGTTTAAAAGCCGAGCAACAGAAACACGTGAATGTACAAAAGTAGAAGTGAATTATGTACCTCACTAAACTGCAGCACAGTGACCTCCCCCAGTGAGAGACGTGCAGGTTACTGAGGAGGAATCCCTCCAGGCTTTAGTCCGTCAAGCAGGAGGAGGCTAACAACGTGTCAGCTGCTCTCTCAGGTGTGTGTCAGCGCAGGAAGGAAGGCCCAGGTGAGCTTCCCACCCCTTTTATTTAAACCCCGCCCCCTTGCCTGGGTCTGAATGTCACTCTTTTCCTTTTCCTTCCCTTGCACATTAAACTCAACTATTTATTCACCGTGACCTCAGTCTGTCAGACCTGGACTGTGCACAGGTATTAAAACACTCACATTCACTTTGTGCAGCTCAGTTTAAGGATTTTCAGATGCATGATTTGTTGTTTGTTTGTCATCACATCTGTCTCTACATTCAACGTTCAGCAGATCTGTACTGCCTGTTAATTATTTAGGAGTATCACTCACATAATGACCAATAACCACAGTGACTGTCCTGCAACACTTAGTCCATTAATCAATAACCGAGAAATAAACATTCTTGTGATATATAAGTTTAAAAAAGTGCTTTATTTTCATTTTATTTTTCTTTGTTTTTCATTTTTCAAGCAAATTTGCAAAAAAAATGCTGTTGAATATGAAGATTTATTGATTTTCTCTGATTAATTTTATTGTAAATAGAATTTGGAAGTCTGAAGACACGACAAGAGATGATTAGTGGCTGAGTCTGTAATGAAAAGTCTCAGCCTGTATTATTTCCCCCATGGGGCATATCATCCTGGAGGAGCGATCAGCGATCAGATGAATATTAGTATTGAACAGTGGAACTGAAACTTTTTACCTTCTGACGACGACAGCGACGTAAAAAAGAATCGTGTCATTGAAGACACCAAACCTCTGCAGCTGTGGTACACTTGAGGTTTTGTTCAGCTGGCCAATCATCAGCGAGGCCTTCAGTGTCATGAACTAATACAACATGCATATTCATGATATGTTCCTATGCAAAATAACATCTGTTTTCCAACAACGTGCCATCTGTTTGAGGGACTGTGTGATATTAACGGCTCATCACGGTGAAAACACGACAACACCGAGAGGCTCTCAAAAACAATATCTGTGATATCTCATGCAAACAGAGTCTCCACCACCATTTACATGTAATCACACACACACACACACACACACACACACACACACACACACACACACACAGGGAGCTGGTGTTCCTGCAGAGGTTCAGCAACACTCAGGGACAATAAGATGGGGATCAAACCTTTGACCCTGAAGACACACACTAGATACCTGCACTTTGTGAGTCCACATTTACTTTAAGACTTCATTTAACTTTTATTATTTACGATTTACTTGATAGTTTTTAGCCTTTTTTTCCGACTGCTGCTTCTATAGCAACATTAAATCTAAAGTATGTCTGTATCTGTAGGTTGGACTCAGCTCTTTGGTTACTGAAGACACTGCTGTAAAAATAATTCATAATAATAACAGAAACACCTTCTTCTCAGTTTTCAAGTGTCAAACACACAAAAAATAAAAAGTATTGTAATTGTTTTAGTGTAGGAGCTTCATATGATACGTCCTCTGATCCTGTCTGTGTCACAGTGTCCTCACTTTAAATGTGTTAAATCCATCTCCAGTCGTCACCTTACCTTCCAGGATTTCCTCTCCACGCTGTCTCAAACGCTGAAGTTCAAAGTTCATCCTCGACCTTGGAAACATCACAGCTCGTCTCATCTCAGGGTCCCCGACGTCTGAGTGAACTCCCTCTGCTGATGAAGACCTTGTGACACAGCTGAAAGCTCCAGAAGGAGATGTTCAGTTAGTGTTTCTGCACTGTCCTGATAACACAGATTCTTAGTGTTAAACTCTCATTTCAACATTTTTCTCTTTCATTGTTTAATCTTTAAACACAAATATTTAATATTAGAGAAAAATGTGATTTATACAATATAATTAAATCATTTCCTTCCCACTGGACAGATGTTTGGTGATATTATAATTAATTAAAATAATTAACGGCATCACTCAACTTTTGGTCCCAGTTTTGGATGAGAGGAGGAGGAGGAGTGAGGGGGGTTAAAACTCTCCAGCTGATGGGGGTGTCGGGGTTTCGGGGGGGGGTCATGGATCCCGGCAGCAGCTGAGGGAGGTCAGCGCCGCCACCTCGCGAGCTCGCCGGGCCCCTTCAGGTCTCCGTTCTCAGGAGGCTCTGAGGATGGAGGTCCTCATTAAAAACCTCCCATCGCTCTGCCCTCTCCCCCCCCTCATCGCACAGTCCCCCTTCTCTGAGGACTCGCAGCTCTAAACGTATGCCGGGACGGTCCAGGTGTCATCGGCAGGTGTCTGCTGACAGCTGCGGGGTTCTGATGAGAACAGGAAGAGGAGACAGGACGTCCATCAGAACAATCTATTCACTCACTGTTGAGTTTGTTATAAAATCTGTCTGTGGTCAAGGTTTGGTGAGTTTGGTATCCCTCCGCCACTCAGACTAGTCCCAGGTTATATCCCTGTTTATCCACAGTCAGAGAAAATATGAACTGTTTATGTGACCTTTGACCTTTGACATCTAGCCACCAAACTCTATGTGTTCACAAGGCCAAACTCTAATCAGTTCATCCTTGAGTCCTAGTGGATGTTTGAGCCGAGTCGCTGAGACATCTTGTCCATGAGAACGAGACGAACAGACGGACAATCTGAAAACAAGATGGCTGCTCTGACTGTCGCAGCACGCAGGAAGAAAAACAACTCAGTGGAAGATCGAAAGAAGAAAGCATTAACTTCCGGTTGCCAGTGAATGCTGTTGTTCTGTTTGGAGGTTTGGAGACAGAAGAGACTGACATCAGAGCTGCAGACAGTCAGAGCGTTAATAAAGAGCTGCACTGATTTAAATGTGACGACAGTCTGATGTGAACTGTCCGTCTGAAGAAACTGAGGACGACTACAAAGCTGCATTCCTCTCAGTTACTCAGAGACCAGCCGAACTTTCACATCTCAAACTTCCATCTGTCTGACAATCACCCAAACCATGTGACTGATCATTCACTGCACCTGAGCCCGACCCTGAGGACAGACGCAACTGTTTGCTCTTTGTCTCCGTGAGCAAAGTATTCTGCTACTGTTTAACATGAACGTGTCTTTTATATATTAAAATGAGTAATTATTGATGTTTCTGTTGAGCCGTGGGACAAAGTCACATGAATATTTTGTCTATTTGAACTAAGAGTGTTTAACTAACGGTTGTGATGCGGCAGCTCAGCTTCAGGACGGTTACAGTACGTTGTCTGCAGCCTGTCGGCCATGACAGGACGTCACGTGCTAGCTAAACACCTTGACACATGCTAACCATGTTATTTATTCGTTCCACACAACAAAGATTCAAACTAACTAAAAGTAAGTTTTTGATTGATTCAAACAAAAGCTCGGGACGGTTTGACAGAAATGACTTTCACTTCTCCAGAACATCGACTTGTCTGAATAACTGCAGCAGCAGATGTCGAGCGCGTCGTCTGAGCATGTGCAGAATGAGCGTCATCACTCCATCAGGCGTCTGATTGGAGGAATACGACTCCTCTCAGGGCGCCACGTTCTCCTGAGGGAAGCCGCTGACGTGTTAATCCTGTCTGAGGAGCACCTGGACCTGAGGGGCAGCCATCTTTGATCCGGCTCGTAGATCAACAGTGTTGTGATTCTGAGAAGTCTCCCAAAACACTGGAGGGGAGTTCATCTCTTCACCATTCAAAGCCAAAGAGCAAAAAGCAGAGAACAAAGCAGCTCTGTGTTCAGCTCACTGAGTGTTTGTCTGTTTTTACCCCCCCCCCCCCCCCCCCCTCCCCCCCCCCCCTCCATCGAGGAGCAGCACTATTATTTCACAGCCCGTGAAAACACAGAAATGAACTGTGTGTAAATTTTAATCACGGATCATAAATAGGTGATTTTCTGCTCAGACTCGTCGGAGGAGAAAAGCAGCGTGAAGAAAGTTGACACACCTTGTTCAGAAAGTGTTTCTGTGCTGGGGGGGGGGGGGGGGGCTCACGAGGAGAACACAGACATAAAACATTCAGCACCTGATGCAACGCTGATTTCAGTTTGTTAATGTTTTTCCCCCCGTGGTGAGAATGTGCTCACACGGAGCCAGAAGCCTCGGGAGTCTGATTATTCCTCCTCAGTTTATAAATCAACCTTTTCTCTTTAGGGGAGGGGTGGGGGGCTGTTTTCTTTACAAGCTGGTTCAACAGGCGGGAAATGCAGCATCATTTTCCACTGCAATTAAGAGGGAGGCCCTGATGCTGAGGCGGCGGCCGGTGCCAGCTCCGTCTGGCTCTGGCACCTTCCCGCCTGTTTCTGGAAGGACTTAACAGGCTGCAGGTCTTGGCTCCGGGTCTGGAGCTGGACTCGCTCTCCCCTGACGTAATCCTTTAAGAAACGGCTCTCCTCGCTGGCTGCGGCCCACGCCGCCTCTCCGCAGCATAAAGGAAGCCTTGGTGCGATTATCAGCACGGTTAATGACCCCAGCAAACACCCCCCCCCCCCCCCCCCCTCCAGCTCCAGCTCCAGCTCCACATTACAGTCCATTTATGCAGAGCCGAGCTCGGCCTGTCAGCAGCTAATCATTACAAGGATGATCGATGGTGTTTATTTTGTGATGATGGAACGCAACCCCCCCGCCTGATGATAATTGTAATAAAAAGGACAGATCAAGCCGACAAACTTATTAAATTATCAGACCATAATTTGCATTAATGCCGCTGCAGAGATGTAGCGGGGGGGGGGGGGGCAGAGGCCCAGAGGAGGCTTGTTAGTCCACCTTCAACAGCTCCCTGTGCCCTTGCCCCCCCCATCATCGGTGTGACAGTGATAGTCGTCAACTCACTTCCACATGAGATTTAAACATGTTTATTCTTTTACCTTCAAATCACATGATTCTTTACCAACAAAGTTTCAGATTCACAGACAGACAGCTTTACCTGAGGAAGAGGAGGAGGAAGAGGAGCGATGCTGAGTCATGCTGCTGAAACAGAAACATTGAACGACTCGTTTGTTTCTGTCCAAATATCATTGAATATAAAACACGAGGAGATTCACTCAGACTCAAGACTCCACTTACTGGCTTGTTCCAGAGCTTTCAACTCAATCACACAGTTGGACTTCTCTCTGAGACGTTTCATGCAGCTGAAAGCTGTAAGAGGACCTTGAGTTGAGGTTGATTCAAGTCTTCATGCTCCAGATGTGTTTAGACACATTTTCCCATAATGCATCTGGATATATATTTAGTGTCTCCACTGGAAGCTGAACTGAGGCTGTGTGGAGTTAATGGCCACAGACGCTGCAGGTGCTGACGTCGTTGCATATCAGCAGTGTAACACCTGAATGAAGTGGAGCTGATGCAGCAGCTGATTGCCCCCCCCTCCCCCCCTGGGTCAGAGACCCCCCCCCCCCCCCCAGACCTGAAGCCCAGACGGACCTTGAACCATCAGAGCTCAGTGATGTTCATTAGGCAGAGCCAAGGACTCCTGTTTTTTCTTGGTGTTTGAACGGGTCTCGGAGGGAGCGGGAGCTTCTGGTCGGGAGCCAGCTGGATGGAAACGATCCAGCAGAGGGAGAAAAGAAAATAAAGAGCAGAGGAAAAAAAGAAAGAGGGCAGCGGCTAATGGGGCCGTGCTGCTTTTAAGTGCAGTGTACCAGAGGAATACATGAATGTGGAGAATTCCCCGTTTCCCTCGATTCACAGCGAAGCGGCCGAGTCTGTTTCTGCGAGAACTTCAAACCCAAACAGAGTTCAGACTGTGACACACACACACACACACACACACACACACTAACAAGTGGCTGAGCCCCAGGGGAGGAACACTGCTACAGGTCCGAGGCCGTCACGTGACTTTGAACTCATCACTCACTTCCTGTTCTGTCCGTGGAGTCGTCTTTACTCCTCGTCAGCCAGACATCGTTTCAGCTCATTTTAAATCCTGATCCTGAATATAATGATGAGCAACAACAGCCCTGCAGGGAACCTCATGCAGCCATTTGTAAATACAGTATCTATTCAATATATTTTATTCATCTTTCAGTTTCTTGCACCGTCACCCGGCTGCTGCAGAGTGGGACTAATGAAGGTAAGTGATAAAACGGCCGACTGGTGGATGTAAAATGAGTTCTACCACTCACCTGTCAGGAAGCAGCAACAGACTGAGCAGAGCCAGCAGGTGTCCTGTATCACCTGGGCCTGATGAGGGAGGCGTCTGGAGGCGGAGTCATCCCAAGGCTGCGTTCACAAACCCTGAAAGAGTTCCTCACCACAGTAACACATCACAACATCTCAAAGCTGCTTCAGCTTCGTTAGAAAACCTCTGATGGTCGAACTGCGACTTTCTCTCCTCGTCGCTTCAACTGTTTTTATTCCTCCGAGTGGCGGCCATCTTGTTTTCAGGTTGTCTGATGAACGTGATATCTCAGGAACACCTTGAAGGAACAAATTTAACACAAACATTCATTAAGACTCAAGGATGAACTCATCAGAATTAGGTGATCAAAGGTCAAGGTCACTGTGACCTCAAATAACTCACAAATTCATCCACTAATTACGAGACAATTTAACTCAAATGTCTATAAAGATAAAAAGAAGTGATGGCACTTTATATCCAAAAGGTCAAAGGTCAACTTCACTGTGACATCATCATGTTCTGCAGGAACAGAGCGTGTTTCCTGTAACTCTGCTGCGAGGAGCGGATCGTAGTTTACGTCACCAGCGTTCAGCCTCCCTCCGACGGCGAGCATCTCCTTCGTTCATCAAGCTGAAGAGACGTGACAGGAAGGAGCTGAGGCCGTGACACCTGACACCTGACACCTGACACCTGACACCTGACACCTGACACCTGACACTGTTTCTCCATCTGCTCCGGAGCTGAGACGGTTCAGACGGAGCAGCTTCACATTTCTACCAGAGAAAACAGAGGTTGTTCTTTGTTTAACCCCCAGAGTCTGGAGAGAGAGAAATAACAAACAGCTCCTTTTCTTTCTTCACAAAAACAAACTCTTCAAACACAGACTGAAAAAACACGACGCCCTCAATTATCACAAGACGCCGTTCAGACCAGACGTACAGTCAGAGGGATTCACTGCAGCTCTGAGCGACGTCCGCACGTCCCACACCAGCCAATCAGGGCGCAGACGGGTCTCTGATGACACACAGGTAGGAACGGGTCCGCCAGGTGCAGAGGGACTGTACCTGTCTGTCTGTCTGTCTGTCTGTCTGTCTGTCCTCCACAGGAAGCTGCTGTTCAACAGGTGAAGTCCAGTCTCTGTCACAGTCAGCAGCTCTGAAGCGCCCTCTACTGGAAGCAACAGGAACCGCTCTACTGTACATGATCCATCAGCTGAGCAAACAGTCACTTTATAAGTTATTATTATTATTATTATTATTATATTTACACAACCACTGATTTATTTTTATACTGTATATAGTATCTCTATTTCATCTTATTTATTTCTTTATTATTATTTTATTAATATTATTATATTTCCCCTCGTTGCTGCTTTTCTTTTGTGCTGCTGTGTCAAATTTCTCTTTCCTCATAAAGATTCATCTTATATTAATTAAAATCATTTCAGACTGAAGAATATTCCCTGCGTGTTGGAGTCTGCTGTAGAATGAAGATGTGATTTCTTTCAACCAGTTTCTCATGGACATCAAATCTGTTTTTAAAACAAAGTAAGATTCATTTAATCTTGAACCTGGAGGAGATAATATCTATTTTCTGTTATTTCTGTTTAGCACATTGTGTGTGTGATAACGTGCCTCGTGTTTCTTCTCTGTCGCACCACGTCCTGATTCGCTCTGTATGTTTCAGCTTCAGTCAGTTTCACACCTTTATAGTTGAATCATATATGAAACATCAGCTTGTTTAATATTGACTCTTTCTTTAAGCTGCTCTGGTCTGCAGGTTTGAACCTGTGCTGCAGTTTCTGTGTGATGGAGTTAAAGCAGCAGAAACTTCCTGTGTGTCGACACGTGGAGACGTGGAGCGGGAACACAGAGCAGACGGCGAGCTGCTGCAGTGAATCCTGTTCTGTTAAATAATCCTGATGAATAATGAAGACGTGAGTCGGCCTGGCACCCCCCCCCCCCCCCCGGGCAGACATTTAGTGTCAACCTGACAGGTCTCAGCGCAGCTCGGGGACGGGGGGGGGGGGGGTGGGGGTGAAGTTGTCTCCATATTAAACAGGCAGATTAGACCCGTTAAATGGAGGGCAGCGTGGAGAGGTGCTGTACGCGGACCTCCGGGGTCTGCATCTCATCAGGTGAGCCCGGGCCCGAGCGGAGGGGCGGGGGGAGGGGAGGGCGCCGGCCCGGCCTCTGGCCCGCCTCCACCGCACCTCACGTCTTCCGCATCCACAAACTGGAACTGACCCCGCGCTTCTGCCAGCCTCCGCCGCAGCTAAGCCCGGCCCTTCCCATCATGCACTGGGGCCGCAACGAGCTCCCATGAGCCTCGGCTCGCTCCCTGCCATCTGCCGTGATTTATAGAAAACGGCCGATGATTTATGGGCCAGTCATCTCACAATGAAGTCGTTCTCTTTCATTTGCGCGACCTCCCGACCTCGCCGCCACTCCCAGCCAGGTTGGGGAAATGTGCGCTAATCATACACTATGAGGGCTTTTAAACAGGAGGAGGGGGGCGGGTGGGGGAGGAGGGGGAGGGGGGGCTGCAAACAGAGGGCCTTTAATGAAATTAATTTTCAACAGCGTGTGCATACTGATGAAACAGGCGGGCCTCGGCGACGACACGCGGCCACCGCTGAGAGAGATGCTAACGAAGCCGTTTGAAGGTCTGACGGTGGGGAGGACTCATCGGGCGCCGCGGCGCCGTCCCCGCGCCCCGCTTTGATCTACGAATGAAACGCCCCATTAGCAGCCAGCGATCCGAGGGATGTTTAAAGATTTATACGGAGCCGGAGCGGAGCTTGTAAACCAAACAGCGAGGCCCTGAAGACTGATCATCTGTAATCACCAATATGGCCTGATCAGATCAGTGGAGCTCTGCGAGGTCACCTGACCACACAGATCAAACACTCACCTGTGAGACCCAGAGACTCAACCCGCCAACATCTACGACCAGGAGTCTTTTCCTCTAATAAAACACATTAAACACAAAGTTCATAGTTCCACTTGTGTTTTTCCAGATTCAGACTCGACGTCACGACGTTTGTGACAAACAAATTAAATCAGTGGCTGCAACTTTCTGTTTTGTGACAAAAACAAATTCAATATTTTGCAAAACAAATTTAAAATCTGAAAACATCAATCGTCTCATCTGTCGACCCCTCAGATTTATGTTGTTGTGACCCTGTGGAGGGGCCCGAGCCTTAGGTTGGGAACCAGTGGATCACACTGTATATAAGTATATATATATATACTGTGTATATATATATATATATATATATATAAAGCAGAATATTTGATATATTGTAATATAGAATATTTGATTATTTGATATCATACACGCTGCTTCGAGTTTGTTATATTAATATTGATGAAATAAAATCAGCACATCTGTTTAAAACTTACAGATGTTATTTATGAATCATCAGTTCATTGTTTTTATTTTCTCTATTATTTTTATTTATTCTTTGTTTTTACACGTTATTAATCCGTGGCTTCATAAAGACACGACTGTGATTTCATTTCATTAAAAGTCAATATTATAATTTTAGTTTTATTTCTATTCAGTTAAAATAAAGTATTTGTTTTTCCTGATTAATGAATAAAGTTATTAAACAGCTGCCTGACACCCTGATCTGAGCTGTCTGTCTCTGTCTGTCTCTCTCTCTCTCTCTGTGTCTCTCTCTCTCTCTGTCTCTCTCTCTCTGTCTGTCTCTCTCTCTCTCTCTCTGTGTCTCTCTCTGTGTCTCTCTCTGTGTCTCTCTCTCTCTCTCTGTGTCTCTCTCTGTCTCTCTCTCTCTCTCTGTCTTTCTCTCTCTGTCTGTCTCTCTCTCTCTCTCTCTGTGTCTCTCTCTGTGTCTCTCTCTCTCTGTCTGTCTCTCTCTCTCTCTGTGTCTCTCTCTCTTTCTCTGTCTGTCTCTCTCTCTCTGTCTCTCTCTCTCTCTGTCTGTCTGTCTCAGTTTGAGGGACAAAACAAAGAGCGGCTTCATCCTGTCACATATAAAAAGTCACAGGTCTGATCACATGACGTCCTGCTCCTTGAGCAAAGGAAACACTGGAGAAACGAAACCAGACAGAACTGATCAATAAACTGATTTGCCAATCGTCAATAAGCATGAAGAGTTTCGATCAATCAGTGACGGAGCAGCTGCAGAAAAAGACTCGAGGGCTGAGGGCGCCGCCTGGTGGTGGTTTTAATGTAAACATCTGAAGCTGATAGTGATGTCACTCAGACTGTTTCACTCCTGTAACTTTTTCATGCACAGACTCATGGGAAATGGAGTTCACACTGTAGTTTCTAAAGGTACAGCCACACAGGAAGCTCCACAGTTCAACAGTTCAGTGTAAAATACTGTGTATTCTGAAGTGGCGACGGTGACGACGGTTCCCGCCTCCTTCTCTTTTCTTTATCTTGTACATTTAAAAACCACAATACAAAGATATTAAAATACTGCATGTATTATTTTTAGTCTCTTTCAGCCTCAGAGAATTATTTTAATTAACAACCTCAGAGGTTTAAACAGGAAATGACTTTAATGAAACTCCTCAGTTCCTCCTCTGGGTTTAACTTTCACCAGGTGACGACACCTGTCGGCAAACTGGAGAGAAGAAGAATAAAGAGAAATAATTTAAAAAGAGTCTTGTGTTTTTATGATGTTGTCTTTGATTTTATTCATTTATCTTCATAGTGGGACAAACCAACTGTAGGTTTTATGATGAAGTTTCAGCAGCTGATCTTCACACCTGAGGTTTTATTTCAGACATGGAGGCAGTTTGTATCTGACCTCTGACCTCTAGTGACCTTCAGAGGTCATGTTCATATACGTCTCTGCCTAAATCACATTTTTGTTCTAATAAAGATGTTTATTTTCTGCTGTGGCCGTGAAACATCATTTTGCTTAGAGCACCAGTTTGTTCCCAGGTGTCGACGTAGCTGCAGCCGCTAGCTCATTAGCTGGTCCGGTCTGGAACGCACTCGTTCCTCCACGAGAAGAGAAATAAAAGCCGTGGGACCAGGTAGAAGTCTGGTAGTTTATTTCATGTTCTGAAAGTCTATCACAGGTGAAAGGAACCAAACATGTAAATATATACAGTCATACACAGGGAAATAAAACTGAATATAAATATTGTAAAGCATGAAATAAAACTAATAACCTAGAAAACAGGAGCCATGCACTGTGAGTGGTTTCAATGGAAAATATTGAGGCGTATTTACAGCACTGCATCTCTTCATTAAAACCGTGTTGTCACATTAAGAAGCAGTGTGGCGTAGTGTTAGTACAGGTTAGTAATGTACAGGACAACCAGGTATATTGCCAGAAATCTTGACCCAAAGGCACACATTCAGGAAATCAAAGGTACATGTTTAAAGTTGGAGATTTAGCTCGACCGCTTCTGTCAAACTAACACAGGGAGAAACATCCTACGGTTCCTGTGAGGGACGCATGCAGACGGACTTCAGACGGTTGGACTCACACTGTACAAAAGAGTAAAGGGACATGAGTTCAGTGGGGATAACACTGGGTCGCCGGGACCGGACGACACGCTGCGGAGGACTTCACCGACTCTGGAGGAAACATTCAGTCCAGAGAGACGACACTGGCGCCGCTACAGTACATTTAACAGTCCCAGTGTTCGGAGATAAAGTAAGGCCTGGAAATATTCACCTTCACGCTCTGGGCTCTCGTCCCGTCAACACAGCGTTCTACATTTTGGGAAATGTTGTTGTTTTTTAATCAGATGAGAAGAAAAGATGAAATATGACATAAAAAACAAACTAGTGCATTTCCCAAAATGTCAAACTCGTCCTGGACTTAAACCTCCTCTGGAGCGTTTGTTTGGACTTGCCTGGCGCGGCAGACGGGCGGAGTTTAGCACCAGGAAAGCTGAAGGAGTCAGGAGTCGAACTCCCTGCTGAGAGCAGTACAGGCTGGAGTATTAGGTGCGTTTGTTAGTGTTAGAATAAGCAGCAGTGACGCTTCATTATAGGTGCACTTTAAAAATAAAAAGGTGTGTACTTGGACCAGCAGTGGAATCTGACACCTCAACATCCCGGCTGGTTTCTCACTTTATTGCTGATGTCATTTTCAACGCTGGCACTTTACAGCTCGTCGATTAGCCGTGTCGCTAACCTTCAGTAGCATCTACTGGTTCAGATTGTCAGATTAACTGTCGCCTGTTTGTCGTTTGCTCAAATATTTCACATTTTAAAAGTCTTACAGTGACTTACATTCAATTTAGGATCAGCTGATACAGAGGAGCTTCTTCACACTGACGACGCTTTGTCATCAATTTAAATACTGATACTGTTTTAGACCTTCATCCTGAACTTCAGATCATCTTTTAGTGTAACATATATATTTATATATTAAAGTATTTTGGAATGAAACTAATAAATCACAGTAGTCTTGACGTGACAGCAGAGCTGGACTTTATGATTCACATCCTTCAGGAAAAAGGCAGCTGCTGTCGATTCAGTGGTTTGCTTTAATTCTCCTAAAGTGTTAATACTGTTACTTCCTCTGTGACCTTTCACTTCCTCACATTAAAGCCCAACGGATCAATTCAGATATATATGATGAGAAATACGGTCCATGTCAAACTCCTCAGCTTCATTTTCCATTTATCCGGAGAGAGGGATCACTCTGTTAGAAAAGAGGAAACATTTTCTTTTCTTAGTTTCTTGTGATTGATTTTTGTTTCAACTTCCTGCAGCTGATTGAATCAATTTCATTTTCTAATTTCAGAATCTGATGATGTTTATCTGCGGAAAAACTCCCGTTTCAGTTTTTACATTTTTCAATCCAGGAAGGAAACATGAATTATTGATCATTGATTTTTAAATGGAAGTTGAGCTGATGAGTTTCACACAGATGGAATAAAGTTCTTCTTTCCTTCACAGGTAGAAACTGATTTAGTTTTTATAACAACACTGAAATCTTCTGCTGGTTCTTCTTCTTCTCTTTAATCTCTGTAGTGTTTAAAATCATTGGCCAGCCAAATGATCGTCTCATATAAACGTGATTTCACATTGTGAAGAGCGGACACGGTCCTCTGTGTGCTCAGTGAGGTGTCGGCCAATCAAAGCTCATGATGCTGGACATGTGACTCTTCGGATGGACCCTTGAATTCAGCCTTTAAAAAGACTTTTGTGCCACTTTTCTCTAAAAGCTCAAAATTCACCAAACGCAGGATTAGAAACTGGAAAATGTTGCGACTCCTCTCGGACTGATCCACCAGGTGCGACGAGGCAGCAGTTCAGGAAGGAGAAACACAGGTGAGATCCACGCGCGTTCAAAGCTCTTTACATTCAATATACGAGAAAGTCTGATGTGTCAAAGCAAATTAACGGTTTGATTAAAAGGTTCTAAAATGAATAAAAACACTGAAACTCTCCTTTAAGACGACGACGGTCTCGATGCTACGACGACGTTCACAAACCTTTCTCAGCTCCACCTTAAATCCACAACGTGATGGCGCCTCGAGGAGCGAGCGGGAGGAGGAGATGTTCTGGAGAACGGGTTCTTCCACTGTTCATCGACGGAGGATGAAGACTTAAGGCTCATGACTCTAAGGGGAATTGTGGAGGTTCAGGTTCAGGACCTGGTCTCTATGAAACGTCGTAGCTGCCAGGGTCACCTTACCTCCCAGAAGATGACCTAAGCTTTCAAGATGGCGGGAAAATGGTCCGGAAACTGGAGCCGCGGCGACACGAGCTCCTCAAGAATGAAATAGTTTTGGGCGCTGGGGCCTGGTCCTGGTCCTGGTCCTGGTCCTGGTCCTGGTCCTGGTGCTGGTCCTAATAATGTAAATAATCCTGATCCCAGTGATGTCGGATCAGCGGGTGGAATGAGGCGGGAAGCTCGGCGTTAGTAGGAGGAGATGTCGGAGGAGCTGCTGCTGTTGCTGGTGGAGGTCTGCGCCCTCTTGATGTACAGGTTCAGCAGCTTCATCTGTTGGAGGCAAACAGCAGGAGGGTTATTAAGGCTCCGCCTCCCTGACTGCAGCTGCTCCGCCTCCACTCTCACTGCACTCGTCCGGTTTCACAGAATGAATAAAACTCATCTGACAGGTGTGTGACTGCACAGCTGTCTGCAGCTGGAGGAGGAGCTTACCTTGCTGCCGGTCAGCTGAGCCAGGTACGGCTTCAGCTCCTCCCCGATCACAGAGTAGATGGCGACCAGGCAGAAGACGCTGGCCTTCCTCACGCTGCTCTCTGTGTTGTCGTAGCCCTGCGGACGACATCAGACAACTCAACCACTTCCTGTCAATTCTGTGTGACCTTGTGTTCCAGTTCAATCACATCAGAACCTTAATGATGTCACTAAACTCACTTCCTTGTTTCTGGTTGAAGCGTGTTGCGTGAACGTCTCACATTCAGACACACACATCAAAAGCTCTGCGATCAATCTATAAACTGATAGATCGATGATGTGATTCTAAAGATCAGCTCCAGCTGTGAGTCTCCTCCGGGTCAACACCTGGATTTATTCTCACTGGAACAAGTTGCCTTTGATTTTGAATGAATTCTATAAAAGCAGATGTGCGTCTCACCTGCAGGAGTCCAGGTATGATGTCCGGCAGCAGCTGGTGCAGCGGCTCCTTGGTGATGCGTTCAATGGCCCTGGTCTGCATCTTAATGGCGGCCAGGTTGATGGGGTAGTCGGCCGTCTGCACGATGGGACACAGGACCTTGATGCACTGGTCCGGGTGGATGGAGCTCGCCAGCGCGGTCGCCGCCTCCTCCGCCGCCCGCACCACCTTCGACAGAGCGGAGGGAAGAGAGTGTGAACAAATGAATCGTAGCGGAGGGAGGGGGGTGTGGTTTTCACGGGCCTCACCTCCTTGTGCGAGTCCTTGTGAGCCTCCAGCGCCTTCATGATGGTGAGCTCGGCGTAGTTCTTGAAGCGGGCCGGCTGGTTCCTCAGGATCTCCTTCAGGACTCGCAGGGCCAGAGCGCGGATGGTGTGCTGAGAGAGAGGAGGTCGATCAGAACCGGACTCGGGCCAGAGACGGAGTCAGAGATAAAAACACTTGTGTCCTTACGTCTTTGTCCCCCAGCGTCTCCAGCAGCAGCAGCAGCATGGTCTTGAAGTGCTCCTCCCACACCACCAGGCTGTCCTCGCGGGCCACCTTCAGCAGCTCCAGCAGGGTCCCCCGCCGCTCCTCGGGGCCCCGCTCCCCCGCCTGGCCCTGGGACAGCTCCTTCAGCAGCTCCCCGACCAGCTCCAGCTGCTCGGCGGGGGCCGCTGCAGGAGGGGGGGGGGGGACATGATGAAACACATGGTGAAACATGGTGTGTGACTTTTCATTCGTTCACAGCTCTGATGGCGGGAAAAGCCTCAAACATAAACAGACAGGAAGTGAAGTCATGAGTCTCGAGTCGTTACCAGGGAAACTTTTGGGGCTCAGCATCTTGTTTTCCACGCTCTCTTGTCGACGACCTGCGACAGGAAACAGGAAAAACATTTCAGATTAAAACCACAACATGACAAACTGAAGACTCTGACTTCTGTCCCGACCGAAGGGAACACAGTCTGACCGTCTCGCAGCTGCTCCACGGCGTCCTCGTACAGCGCCTCCTTCAGGGCGGCTTTGTCCAGCGTGTCGGTGTAGTTGTACGGGTTGTAGTCGCGGAGGCGTGGCCCGGCGAAGGATCGTGGCGAGGGAGTGTTCAGGAGCGACGTCTTGTTGTCCAGGGCCGTGCGTCCGCCCTCCGTCACATCACCGCCGAGCCGAGGGTCGGAGTCTGAGGACGCCGCGACTCCGGACTGAAGAACGAGTCAAAAAGCATCGAATCAATAGTTCATCATTTCTGTTTATTAACGACCAAAGAGTTTTCTCTCAACTTCTGTTCAGAAACTGAGTCTCCCCCTCCTCCCCCTCCTCCTCCTCCTCCTCCTCCTCCTGTTCCTCCCTCCCCCTCTTCCTCCCTCCTCCTCCTGTCCCCCTCCTCCTCCTCTTCCTTCCTCCTCTTCCTCCCTCCTCTCCCTCCTCCTCCTCCTCCTCTCCCTCCTCCTCCTCCTCTCCCTCCTCCTCCTCCTCCTCCTCCTCCTCCTCCCTCCCCCTCCTCTCCTCCTCCTCCTCCTCCTCCTCTCCCTCCTCCTCCTCCTCCTGTTCCTCCCTCCCCCTCCTCCTCCTCCTCCTCCTGTCCCCCTCCTCCTCCTCCTCCTCCTCCTCCTCTCCTCTCCTCCTCCTCCTCCTCCTGTCCCCCCCCTCCTCCTCCTCCTCCTCCTCCTCCTCACCGAGCCGTCCCTCTTGCCGTCCCGCCTCAGCGGCTCCATCAGGTCGTCCTGGCTGCGGAAGCTGTAGTTCTGGATGGCCTCGGTGACGCCGCGCAGGGAGCTGTAGATCTCCTCTGAGTTCAGGTTCTCGCTGTCGTACTCCAGCATGCTGCGGGGGGGGGGGGGGGGGTATTAGTATTAAAATATAATAATATAAAAGGTTCATCGTCAGGAGGAAACAGTTGGTACATGTGACTGTTGCTCCCTGGCTCCTCCACAGAGGATGCTGTGGAGGTCCAGACGGTTCTTTGAGTTCTTCAGACAGACGTGCTGATCCAGGATCAGCTCAGGTTCAGCTTCAGTGGATCAGCACTGATGTTCTGTGAACAATGACTGAGGACTCTTTCCTCGACATGGACCAAACTTCTACTTCCTGTTTCTAACAAACCGTTTCATATTAGGGTCTGAAAACTTTACAAAATAAAAGCTGCAGGAAACTTCATCAAACTTTATTTTTTTAGTTTGATTTTTGAAGTTTTTAAATGTAGAAATCATAAAATTAACTTTTAGACTCTAAAGACGATCGTCAGTGAAGTCAGGTTCACGACTGAAACTGAGACTCCAGGTTTGATCCATGACCAGGAAAACAGGCAGCGCCGTCTAGTCAGAGCTCGGCCCTGTGTCCAGTCCGGTAAAGTCCAGTCCAGTATAGTCCAGTCCAGTGCACGTGCATAGCCGTGCATGTTGACAGACGGACACAGGTGGAGGCGAACAGGTGAGTCAAGCACAGACACGTTTTACAGTTTGTCACCTGAGGACCGACACACAGAGACAGTGAGCGAAAGCTGCAGCAGATGGAGACACAAAGTGTTGCAGCAGGAAGTGACGAAAGGTGAGACTGAGCGAGTCACAGGTGTCAGGGTTTCACAGTACGTCCAGAAAACTGACTCCAGATCTGTGACACTCACATTCTTCTCAGGTTAAAGTTGATTTTAATGATTTTCATTTCAATAAAAGATCCTGTAAAGTCCTGAACACAGCTGTGTTTAAACCCACTGTGAAACCCCAGCAGAGGGAGGAGGAGGAGGAGGAGGGGTGGGGTTACCTGGGGGAGTAAGCTCGCCGCAGGGCCTTGAGGGAGGAGTGGGCAGTGGGTGGAGGAAGAGGGGAGGGGAAGGGTGGAGGGGGGAACTTGGAGATCCCGTCTGCGCTCCAACCCCACAGCCGACTGCACCCGGCCGGGGAGGAAGAGGAGGGGGAGGAAGAGGAGGAGAGGAGGAAGAGGAGGGAGAGAGGAGAGGAGGAGGAGGAGGAGGAGAGGGGGGAGAGGAGAGGAGGAGAAGAGGAGGGAGAGGAGGAGAGGAGGAAGAGGAGGGAGAGGAGGAAGAGGAGGGAGAGGAGGGGGAGGAAGGAGGAGAGGGGGGAGAGGAGGAGGGGGAGAAGAGGAGGGAGAGGAGGAGAGGAGGAAGAGGAGGGAGAAGAGGGGGAGGAAGGAGGAGAGGAGGGAGTGGAGGGGGAGGAAGAGGAGGGGGAGAGGAGGAGAGGAGGAAGAGGAGGGAGAAGAGGAGGGGGGAGGAGGAGGAGAGGGGGGAGAGGAGGGGGAGGAAGAGGAGGGAGAGGAGGAAGAGGGGGAGAGGAGGAGAGGAGGAAGAGGAGGAGGAGAGGAGGGGGAGGAAGAGGAGGGAGAGGAGGAGAGGAGGAAGAGGAGGAGAGGAGGAAGAGGAGGGAGAGGAGGAGAGGAGGAAGAGGAGGGAGAGGAGGGGGAGGAAGAGGAGGGAGAGGAGGAGAGGAGGAAGAGGAGGAGAGGAGGAAGAGGAGGGAGAGGAGGGGGAGGAAGGAGGAGGGGGGGGAGGAGGAGAGGGGGGAGAGGAGGAAGAGGAGGAGAGGAGGAAGAGGAGGGAGAGGAGGAGAGGAGGAAGAGGAGGGAGAGGAGGGGGAGGAAGGAACAGAGGGGGGGAGAGGAGGAAGAGGAGGAGAGGAGGAGAGGAGGAGCGGGAGGAAGAGGAGGGAGAGGAGGAGAGGAGGAAGAGGAGGGAGTGGAGGGGGAGGAGGAAGAGGAGTGAGTGGAGGGGGAGGAAGGAGGAGCGGGAGGAAGAGGGGGGGAGAGGAGGAGAGGAGGGGGAGGAAGAGGAGGAAGAGGAGAGGGAAGAGGAGGGGGAGGAAGAAGAGGAGAGAGGAGGAAGAGGAGGGGGAGGAAGAGGAGGAAGAGGAGAGGGAAGAGAAGGGGGAGGAAGAGGAGGAAGAGGAGGGGGAGGAAGAGGAGGAGAGCAGCCCAGAGAGAAGAGACATGAGAAAAGTGGAGCACTGTTCTCTGTGAGTGTTGGTGTGGGCGGAGTCAGTTCACCACTCTGACATCAGACATCAGAGCAATTGATCAATCAATCAGCCGATCGATGGAACAATGATTTAATGATCAGTTAATTCTTAATTTCTAAAATAATCTGCAGATTAATCAATAATCAATAAACAGTCATGAGGTTATATTTTAGTACAAAGTAAAACCTCTGGACCAGAGACGTAGAAGCTGAAAAACTCTGTGTGACATCATCATCATCATCATCATCATCATCATCATCATCATCGACACGACTGAACGACCTTCATCATCTGGTGTCGAGGTAAAAACTCGCCTCCTACTGGAGCTAAAACAGCTGATGGTTCAATCATTCAAACACAGGTGTTGTTGTTGTGACTCTAGATTACAGGTGTGTTTCTGCAGTGGGCGTGTCAGTGTGACGTACCTGGGAGAAAGCCCTCCATGGGAGCAGTTGGTGGGCGAGGTCAGAGGGCTGCTGCGGCTGCTCGGCGGACGAGGAGGCGTCCGACTGGCCGAGTTACTGGGAGACGCCTGGAGACGACAAAACACACACCACACCATCAAAACATCTGGAAATCACCTGAGAACTGCAGAGGGCGGAGAAGGTTTACCTTTTCTAAAATACCTGCATTTCAAAATAAAGATCTGTACTACGAGTGTGTGTTACCATGACGATGCCGCTGTTGGCGCTGGCGTTCCTCAGGTGGTTGTGCAGCAGCTTGGTCGTCCCGTCCTGGAAGGTTTTGGGCAGAGCTCCCAGCAGCATCGTGAACTCAGGTGTGTTGAGCTCAAACAGGGCGATCAGCACCACCTGGGCCGCCTGCACACACACACACACACACACACACACACACACACACACACACACACACACAACACACACACACACACACACACACACACACACACACACACACACACACACGTCACTTGATTTATCTCTACAACTTCCTGTGTCCAGTAGAAAGTTTGTCCTCTGCTGTTTGTGACACAAAGAATTTGACCTGTAAAAAACAATCAGCTGGTCTTTACTTGGTTCTACTGGAGCTTTACTTCATCTCCATGGGAACAGGACTCGTATAACTCATCAATCACCTGTGACCTTTGTAACCTGCTTATCTCTTCCTTGTTTGAGTTGACTGGATGTTGATGTTAATGAGCAGCTGATGTTTCTCAGTTTGTCTCGTCACTGACATCACGCAGCTGGAGGCTCAAATTATTACTGATCTAAGGGAGGAAACATTTCCTGACCGGAACCTGAAGGAACTGTGGGAGTGAACGACGTGTGAGGAAGCAGAGAACATGCAGCGCGTCCGTTCAACTGGAACACGAGAGGTGAGTGAAGCAGAAGCCGGAGGACGACGGTTTCCCGCTCAGACTGTAAAGACTCATGCATCAGTTAGTCTCAGAGCCACAGCAGCTCATGCACACATGGAAACATCTGGAACGTCCGCTGAAGGCAGACGGGTGGAGAGCGTTAGTGTCGTCAGGTTATCTGCAGCGATCCACCCAGACGTCCTGGTCTGCAGCGTGCCGGCCGCTCCCACACTGGGTTAGAGCAGCTTTTAGAGCCTGGTCATGCTGTTCGATGGAGGGTCTACCTGCTTGCACCTCTCCTCCAGGTTGCCCTCCCCGGGCAGAGAGGCCACGGTGCCGGGTCGGCCTGAGAAATCCTCCCCCGCCCAGTTATGGAGGGTCTGGGTGTTTGTGGACGAGAAGTGGTGATTGGAAATAAACAACAAAGGAAACAAAGAAGTGACGGATAAAGGAACTGGACCGTGAAGAGGAAGCCGTGTTCTGGGGGAAGGTGGGGGGTGGCGCCGAAGCTCCTCCTACCTTGCGGACGTCGGAGCTCTTGGGCTCGGTGGTCCAGGTGATGATGCGGGAGACGGCGAGGCGCGTCTCGCTGGAGTTGACGAAGTCGGCCGGGTCCATCTGGCGAGCCAGAGCCTCGATGTAGCGCAGGATGGCGACCTTCACCTTCAGGTTGGGCGTCTGCGTCTGATCCACGATGAAACGCATCAGGATGTTGAACTGCTGCTCGTACGGGAAAGACTCTCTGCAGGAAGAAGAGATCAGAACACAGAGACGCCGCCGGTAAACGCAGGAAACGGAACCGTCAGAGTGGACAGATTTAATCGCTGCTGCCGACCTGGTGACGTCCAGCGCCTTCTGGACTTTGGCCTGGACGGAGCCCAGGAGGTCGGCCCCCATCTTCTTCAGCAGCTGGGTGAGCAGCACGAACAGCCAGTCCTGCAGGTCGTCCCTGTGCAGGATGATGAAGTCCACCAGAGTCTCCAGGAACATGCTGAACACCTGAGACAGAGAGGCATGATGGGTAGGAGCAGGGAAATGACATCAGCAATCAATCAGCAGGAAACACTGAAGACTGGAACAGAGATAAAGATAAAATGATAAAATAATAAAACAGAAGAGATGTTTGTTAGAGAGTAAAACCAGAATAAAAGTATAAGAATAAGAAACAGAGACCCACCTTAGAATAAAGAAATAAAGTAAATTAAATTCAGTTAAAGGCGTTAAAGCCAGACTAAAAGACGTGTTGAACTTCAGGTCAACAGCAATAAAGAGAAGCCTCCCTGTGGGTTCTGGTTCTGGCTTTGGGTTTTAATTAAAAGGCCACGACCTGAAGACCCAAGGTTCAAGTCTGATCTGATAAATCAGTCGGACTGAGACCATGAAGAGCTCTAACAGCAGTAGAAGAAGAAGAAGAAGAAGAAGAAGAAGAAGACAGTTTGTCGGGGCTGTGTGAGTCGGGACAGTGAGGAGTGGTGAAGCAGCAGCTTCGGTCCGACGGTCAGTAAACACTTACTCTCTGGTGTGTGTTAGCGTCCGCAGCAGCGACGAGGCATGCAACAGAAAACACACTCTGTTAGTTCGTCCTGCAGTTAGTTACAACAACCTGAGCACCATCCAAACATGAACCTCCCGCCGCCCGCCTCACACTTCAGGGGAATATGTGATGATTAATTTAAGCTCAGTCACTCTGCACACAAACAATGTCTTCATGAAGAAACATCTGCTGCCTGATGTTAGAGGCCAGCACCTCTGGCCAGATGTGCAGGCTCAGCTGGATCTCACCTTGCTGTGAGGGTCCGCAAACATCCTGGTGAAGATCTCACAAAGTCTCTTCAGCTCCACCCGACTGTCAGAGACACAAACACCATGTTTATCATCATGAGCCGACGTCACGGTCGCTCCGCCGCACGACCCTGACCACACCCACCTGACCACACCCACCTGACCACACCCACCTGAGCATCCTCTGGCTCTTCAGCAGGTTCTGCAGTCCCAGCAGCCCCTCCTTCCTCTCCGACCAGTTGGCGCTGGCGCAGTGGTTCAGCACCTCGGCCACGTCCTCCGTCTGACGCAGGTAGTGCGGCGCCATCCCGCCGTTGCGCGAGCTGTAGGAGCGCTCCGAGCAGGCGCTGGAGGCGTCGCTGTTGGCGTCGTCGTCCGAGTACATGCCCGGCGACTCGAAGCGGCGCCTCACCGGCCTCCGCTGAGACGAAGAGGAGAAGACGGGGAGTGTGACTTTTCTCTAACGACAGCAGTCACGGCTTCAGACGCCGAGTCTAGAACTACAGCTGAGAGGAGGAGGAGCATGCAGCTACACACATGCAGGACCGGGCCACATGTTTTTACTGAAGCAGACTCAGAATCTGTTCACAGCTCCGGCCTCAGGAGGAGGTTAGAAAACAGAGTGTCAGTGTTTAAAGCTCATGCTGCACATGCACTGAGAACGGGGAGCTGCGGTACCTTACTCCTGGAGTCTCCTAACAGCTGAAAGAGCACAGAGGGAGTTACTGCAGGATCGTACAACAGCTCCAGCACTTTGACTTCTTTTCTATTCGCTGTGATTCTTACCAGAGCGTCTGCCACAGCGGCCTCCACCTCCGTGCCGGTGTTGAGGATCCTCATGGCGTTGACGGAGGCCGAGATCCGAGCCTGATGGGACAGGCGGTCTGAAACGGAGAAGGTCAAACAGCCGTCAGCAGGTGGAGAGGGAGGGATCAAACTCAGCCGTGCAGATGTGAAGGTGCAGTTTGGAACATGCTCTTATCAGACCAACACCCTCGTCACTTCACAGAGATGGATCTGTTTTAATAAGAGATCTGACCGGGAGTGAAGAGAGTCTTGGTCCTGGTTCTGGTGAGTTTTAATGGGCTCAGCTCGACTGAGATGGAACTTTCACTTATACTAAAATATTCTTCAAGTGAAGTCAGATGATCTTAACCATGGAGGTGAGCAACATGTGTGTAAAACACCCAACACAAAGCAATAAACAAAGAGTGTCGTCTTCACCAACTAATCAACTGCTCAAAATATTTAACATAAAATAAATCCTGAGTCTAATTAATCTGAGCGTCTGACGTCACGTCAAAACAAACAAACTTAAGAAGATGAAAATATTCTGTCTTCACAATTTACAGCCACTGAATCTTTGTCTCCATCATAGCAACAGAAGGACAGACGTCATGTTTGTGTAGTTGTGTCGCCCCCTGCAGGTGAGTGGGATGTATTGCTGTGGACGTCAGCCATGCACGAAGCAGGAACTCAGGCAGCCGGATAACTGAAGGAGGACTGTGTGAGGTTTTATCTGGCTGCGTGAGTGAATCTGCTTCCTGTGAACACCTCGCTGTCACCTGAGTAACACTCTGCAGACGACAGGGCGCTGGTCGAGCGGGAGTGACGGCGAGTCGCTGGAGGAGGACGACCAGGAGAAAACACGACTGTTGTTACCATGGTTACCATGGTACAGAGATCAGAGGCCTGTGCTGCGAAGCAGATCTGAGGTCATCAGGTAACTTCAGGTTTAACTCAGTCCTACGACGCTGGTTCACTTGTTACCAGGTAAATCACCATGGTAACTGATGCTGAACTCCTAACCTGCTCTCACTATAGTAGTACTACAGCCTCCGCTGCAGCAGAACAGTCTGACATTAACTTTCTTCATCTGCATCACATGATCACAACACTTTGTTCATCAGACAAAAGATGAAACTTAATAATTCATGTTCTCATTTACTAAAGATCCTCAGTCTGACCTAATTAATGAAATGATTTCTACACCTGCAGGCGCCAGCGTTTCCTCTCGTATCACATTAATACTTTATTCTGACGATGTTGCTCAGAATCAAAACCTCAGCTGATCAGGACGCACAGTTATCCTGGATAAGTTGACCTTGCTTCGTAGTACAGGCCTCTGCAGAACCAACAGCTGACTTCTTATTGCAACACTTCTGTCTGTGCGAGCTGGAGTCTCTGATCACAGGATTAGTAGAACAGACAGATACAGAGCAGGCAGAGAAACAGGCAGCTGAGAGGAGAGAGGTCAGTCAGTTTCCAGACTTTACAGGAACTTAAATGAAATCTATTGTTGAGGAGGACATGGTGGGGGCTTCAGCACCATACTCACCCAGGGGGGAGAAACCCCTGGCGGGGCTGGTGTCGCGGCTGCTCTCGCGACTGGTTTCGCGGCTGCAGCCCTGACTCATGCTCGGTCGGGGGATTCGACTCCGGGCTGGAGGGGTGAGGCAGAGAGAGAGAGGGACAGACAGAGGGACAGACAGAGGGACAGACAGAGGGACAGACAGAGGGACAGACAGCAGTGCAGGGGGAGAGTTTAGCTTGTAGCACATCCAGCCAGAGAGTGACACACCTGAAGCTCTGCAGAGATGTTAGTCAGGCAGGAGAGACAGAGTCAGACTGAAGGAGGCAGCAGGTCGAGGATTAGTACGAAGACCAGGACCAGGACCAGGACCAGGACCAGGACCAGGACCAGGACCAGGACCAGGAGTGAGCATGCAAGTCTGTGCAAGTTTCCCTCAAGAAGAAAAATCAAAGTCTGGACTCACATCTATGGAGGAGTCTGATTCTCTCTAACCAGCTGCTGTAACAGGGTCTTCACCAGATGTTATTTACAGCTGTGGTTTCCATCTCTAAGATCTCTGATGGGTCCAGACCTCGACTTCACGACTCACTTTGAGTCAGTAAGACTTATTTATCATTATCAAACATGATCTGATGATTGATCGTTCGCCTCTAACTCTGAAAACATGAAATGATTCTGGTTTCACCTGGACAGGTAATTAGTTTTGCTACTGAACAGTGACATCAGACGCTTCTTTAATTTCATACTCTAAAATATAACTGAGATTTTACCTCGACTCTTCTTTAGTATCAGGCCACACTGAGGAAGAAAAACCTGAAATTTCCAGAATGAAATCGTAATTTTGAGAATAAAATCATATAATTTCAAGACAAAAATCATAATATGAGAATAAAGTTGTGATTTTAGGGTCCATGTTGTTTTAGAGGGAAACAGCAGAAGCTTTAACGTGGAGCCTGTTTTCTACTTGGTTTCACTAACGTCATCATCAGACAGACAGCAGCTGCCACTGACTGTTTCCACCTGTTTGATCTTAATGTTCCTCAAAATTATGTTTTTTTCTCTTGAAGTTTCACATTTTAAATTATTGAACATTTTGACTTTAATCTCAAAAGTCAGATTTATTTCCTCATGTGGCCTGATGCTCTTTTCTTTAACTGTTTAACGTCTTTGTTTTTATACTTTATTTAAACAAAAGCTTCAGTGAACTAACTTTCATTTTTCCTCGGCTCTATTTCAGTCGCACCGTCACCTGATCCGACTCTCAACTTTCAGCAGCTTCATCAACCTGTTGCTTCAACTTTCAGTGTCTGTTTCAGCTGCTGCTTTAAACTGGTAACCTACAACTTGGTTCAGGTGCTTCAGCTTCAACAGAGAGAGAGCGAGTCAAATGTTTCTACTGTGATTATTTCAGCTTGAACTGGTTAAATTTAGTCTTTAGAGAATTGATGTTCTCGTTATGAAATTCATTCCCGTCCCAGAGGTTGAACACCCTGCTGATCCCTGCCTGATTTGGTGGGGCTGGTCTCTCGGCTGCAGCCCTGGCTGCGGTGACCTCGGGGGCGGCTCTTGTCGGTCAGACCGGTGGAGGTGCTGTTGGCGGCGGCGGCGGTGCCCATCGTCGGTCTGGGGACTCTACCGTAGGTGGAGGTCAGCAGTCGCCCCGGGGAACCTGACCGACTCCCGGCTGGTGAAGCGGGAAAATACAGTTAAAACGACTGGATTAAAACTTCCACATCTGATTAAAGACACATGAAGAAGAAGAAGAAACTCACGTTGAGACTGCGAGACAACTTTCCCTCGGCTCCGCCCACGGCTGTCTGTCACAGACGGGCCGTTTCCTGCACTCGTCCTCCGGGTTCGGACTCGACCTGAGGAGGTAGAGGGCGGGAGGCGTGAACATGGAGCTGCTGCTGGACGGAGGTCAACACGTTCTACACTTGTGTCATGCAGAAACAGGAAGTGAGACCAAAGGGAACGAGACAGAGATGAAGGACAGAGGAAGAACCAGTCACTGATTCAGGAAAACAGAAACACCGTCATGTTTCAGGTATTTCTGAAACACCTGAGGGCAGCTTCCACATCACATTTCAAAGGTTTATTCTTCCCTGAAAACAAACCGTGATATGACGTTTGTCTCCACATGTTCAGACAGACACATGCAGCTGTGCGTCCACTGATACTCAAAAACACCACGACACAGACACAGACTCGGTCGGCCACATGCAGCAGTGTCCAACAGACTCCACAACACGTTCACATCAACATCTGCTCCAGGTGTTATCCCGGTTCAACAGGAGAGTTAATCGGTGTTGACACTAATGTAAAGGTGAACACAGGTGGACAGGTGTAGCTTCAGTCCCCAAAGTCTCCCCCTAGAGGAGGGGCGGAGCCAGACTTTGTAAACATTCGGGGCTGAAAATGAAACCATGTGTTTAGCGTGAGGCCCAAAGGCTGCGGTAGCTGTCGGCGCCCTGTGGATGGCGATATCTGCCCAGTAGGAAATTAAATTTTATTATAAACTCTACAAAAGATTCGGGGCTTTTGGGAAAACATCCGAGGGGGCTGGAGCTGTATAAGCCACGCCCCCTCGCTCCGCCTCCGCTCGAGGCTCGGAGACGGACGTGTTGCTGTCAGACGTGTTTGAGTGAAAGAGTGAAACTGACTCCTAAAGCTGCAGATAACAGACGTTACATGAAGCTGCCACACAGGAGACTTCTGGGAAATCTATAAAATCATCATGACGTCTGTGAAGTATCTGAGGGGGTAGGATGTGACATCATCGCTCCAGCAGCCAACCAGCTTCCTTCATTTTTAACCACAGAGACTGAGAGGTTTCCAAGTGTAGGGGACACCATGCACACAGTCCATGCACTGACACGTCCATCACAGACCACCACATTACAGTGCTGGGGGGGGGGGGGGGGGGGGGGGGGGCACACAGCATCATTCCCCTGTCCACACACACACACACACACACACACACACACACACACACACACACACACACACACACAGCTTACCGTCTGCATTAACAGACCACGAGCCGTCTGACAGGTGGGCGAGTCCAGGAGAGACACAACAAGTGTTAGGGTCAGGGGTCAAGAGGTTAAGGGGTGTTAAAGGGGGGGGGTTCTGTAAGAGTGGACAGTCTACTTGTTGACTTGTCTTTACGTTAGCATGCTGGCGCTAGGCTTGTTAGCGGAGCTTTTTTTTGTGTGATTTTGTGAAATGAACTTTCATTAGATTTTTTATTTCTCTAAAGTTCTCACCTTCTACAGCGTTAAAATGTAGAATGTGAGAAAATCCTGGAGGAACTTATTGCAAAAAGTGACATTTCTTTGCCAGAAATGGCGGCCATCTTGAATTTTTGAGTGGTTACCGTGTTTTATTTCAAGAGTAAAACTCGAGGAGGACTGGCACCAAGTTTAGCGTTTGTCTCCACGTGTGAAAGATTCCCTGAACCGTGCAGATATCTGCTGAGCTGAAAACTTCTGTCGTCCATCTTTGTGTTCATAAACCTGACTGAGATTTAAACGCTGTTGTCCTCCATGTTTCCTTCCTGCTTTGACCTGCTCACACACTAACGGTTAGCAGTGGTTAATGTGACAGCGACACACTGATGTGGTCTGCTCCGTCTCACCCAGAGAGGCGTAGGATCCGGGGGGGAGGGCCGAGGCCGAGCTGAAGGGAAAAGCTGACGACACGGCGGAGGGCACGGCGGGCATCCTGGTGCGGGCGGTGGCGGTGGCCGCGGCGTTGACGTCCACGTCGCTGCGAGAACGCTGCAGGGAGCCTTGAGAGGAGGCTGCTGCGGGCGTCCTGGAGGCGTGGCCAGGTTTGGCTGCAAGAAGTCCGACAATAAAGTGAGTGTCTAAAGATCGACCCAAGGGAAACATTTCTACACGTGAAGCGTGGAGTCCTTACATCTGGACGAGCCGCTTCCAGCCGAGCTTTTCACTGACAGAGGTCGACTGTGGAGACACAAGAAGAAGAAGTAGACATCATCAATACTCCGACCTCAGACTGAGAACATATGAACCAAGATGGAGTCAAACCTCATTTTATGATCAGCTGTTTAGCAACTTAAATTCAAGTAGAATCACACAGTTATTTTATGTCTGAATTCAGCAGGAAGTCTTTAGTGAAAGCTCGTTTACACTCAGCGTGAGATACGGACGAGGAAACGTACACAAGCTTCTGTCTGTACTCTGACTTCCTGTGTGTTTGTGCACCTTCTCTGAAAGTTCACAGACACAGGTGAAGCAGAGCAGAACATCTGGAAATCATGGGGCAAAGTCGCCGTAGGTTCAAGAGAGACACGAGGGAGAAGGTATAAAAAAAGGCGGAGCTTTCCGAGGAGAGGTTGTGTGATGTGTTTAATGACCTCACACACCTGCTGCCTCCTGTACAGTATCACCTGTGTGTTGCTGCCCTCTAGTGGATGTTTTGATGAACATCCACACCAATGTGAATGAAGCATGGAATTATTTGATGGTTACATCATTTAAAATGGACCTTTCTCTTTTCATGTCTTTAATCACCTACTGGAGTCACTGATGACGCCACAGATCGATCAATAACTAGTACTAGAGCAGCAGATGTCATCAATCTGTGGAAAGTGTCAAACAGTCTCTTCCATCAGTGAGCAGGTGGATTCTGGGTAATTCAGAACAGTAAGACTGATAACTGATCAATGTCTCGATCGGACGCTGTAGTGCTTCTGAATGAAACCCTTCTTTTGTTTTCCAGGTAATCAATAAATGGATGGATCAGAGAGGAGGAGGCTTCTCACTTGAGGCTCTCCTGGGAGGAGGAGGAGGAGCGGTCGGAGGTGGGCAGCGACATCAGACTGTCTCCGCTCCTCAGGTGAGCCTGCAGAGCTTTCTGATAGGACGCCTCCAGGCCCTGGAACAGATGCTCCGCCTCCCGGCTGAAGTGACTGTGGAAGCTCCAGTAACACCTGAGACGGAGAGACGGAGAACGACAGTAAGAGACTCACCATGTCTGCGATGTGTCTGGTTTATTGATCCCTCTGTAACGGCTCAGAGGTAAATGGATGAGTGGGACTTACTTCCTGGCCACAGAGCGAGCCTCGGCGTCCGCGTCGTGGACTCCTTTCTTTATGGTTTCCATCAGAACTGTGCCGTGTCTGCAACAAGAGATCGACTGACTGAACACAGGCTGCCATTTTATAAGAGGAGCTGTATATGTTCTGATGAAGACGCGTTTATTCGGGCCGGTTATCGTTTCTAAAACACGACACAGTATCAACACAAACATTTCTTCTTTTAAGACTTGGAGAAATATAAACGTGATAAAAACAAACAAGCCGAACAAGAACTAAATTTAGATTTAGAAACAACTGACGTCAGCTTCATGTATGTGACACGTCGTTGTCGTTTTCTAATCCCTGATTTATATAAACTCCGAGCGCTTTGTCTTTGAAAAGCAGCTCTTGTATAAGCGGAGTCTGATTTGTAGGTGGGCGATATTCAGAATCAGACTCAGTGTCTCTCTCACATCGACTGACTGATCGATGAGAACCGGAGAGCTCCCCTGGTGCTGGGGGGTCAGCTCGGGTTTCTCCCAGGTGGCGGCGGCGGCGGCAGCAGGAAGCAGCCAGGCAGAAACACAATGAGCCTTTTGGAGGCAGACAGAGATTCCCCTGGCATCGCCATGGAAACTGCTGAGACAGACCTCGACCTGGCCGGTGTCACGTTTCCTCAGAAGGAGGAGATTCACAGTAAACTGTCCCTGTTTTAACATCTGCTTCTTCCAGTTTGTGAGAACGGATCTGTCTTTGTGATCCGGACACGATCATCGGCATCTCACAAATGTTTGACGGGCCACAGCTGGATCAGTCCTCACCTCTGCAGAGAGCTGCTCTGCCACTCCTGCAGCAGCAGGTCCAGGAACTCGAAGCAGCGTCTGGAGACAGAGGAGCAGAGTGAGAGCATTAAATATTCATGTCAACGCTTTTCCCTGAATCAACAAACCCGAGGAAAACCCTGGAATAAAGAACTGAAAACACAACAGAGTTATACCACTATAATAAAAACATCAAACAAAGCAAATGAGATAAAAATAAGAAAGTTTAAACAAAAAATAAATAAATACCAAAAAAATAAAATACATAATAAAATAAAAAGTGCACAAATAAATGAAAATATGAATAAATAAATGAACAAAACAAACATGAAACGAAACAAATGAGATAAAACTATAAAATGGAAACAAATATTAAACAATATTAAATAAAAAAATGTAAATAAAAATTAAAACAAACTAAAAAAATAAAAATAAATGAAAAATAAAGAAATAAATACCATAAAAGTAAAATAACTTATAAAATAAAAACATATAAATAAAACAACAAGTGCACTAATGAAAATATGAATAAATAAATGAACAAATAAAACAAAAATAAAAAAACTGATTTAAATGTGACAAAAATAAATAAATAACATAAAAATAAAATACCTCACTAAAACAAAATTAAGGTAAATAAATTAAATTAAAATCAAAGCTATAATCACGCCTGACTCTGTCAACCAGTTAAAGCATATGAATTTTTGAAGTATGGTCAAAAACATGTTTTGTGAGGTCAATGTGACCTTTGACCTTTGACCAAAATCTAATCCGTTCAGTCCAAGTGAGTGTTTGTCACACTCTGAGGGACTTCTTCAGATTTCATACAGAGAAATCAGGGTCAGGAGAAAGAGACATGTTGTCACCGTCACCTGTAAATAATAAAAACAAACAGTAGAGACAGAATAAAAGCCCGGAGCCTCTCACCTCCTCACGGCCACGGACTTGGAGGTGCAGTTGCTGGTGATGATGGGGATGAGCCGTGGGAAGTGTGTGTGCTGTAAAACAGGAGAAGCTGGTGAGTTTGAGCCTGAGGTGACACTGACGCTGTTTCTTCTTCTGTGTTTTAAATTAAATTCAGTCAGAAAACAATGGAGCCTTTTCTCTCCGACATGAAATGTGATTTTCAGGATCTAAGCACATCGTGTATGAAATCACGGCTGTGATGATGTGGCGCTAACGTCGTTATCCCGCCGCCTCGTGAACATGGAGGGAAACCAGGACACCGAGCTGGTTTCGTTTCCCATAACTGAGGCCACGTGGCTGCAGGAATGTGGAGGACAGCTGCGGCCAGTTTCACCGCCACCATCATATCATCATCATCATCATCATCATCACAGTCAGCACAGTGAGGGAAGGAGGAGCATTTAAAAGCTGACACCTACTCGCAGGATGAGGCGGATGGCGGCCACGCCGGACGTGGCTATGACTTTGGCACTGTTGGGGACCAGGTTGAGGAGGCTCGGCATGACGGCCTCTGCTGCGTGGTCGAAGCGAACGCCGAGCACCAGCGACAGGTGTCTGAAGACAGGAGAGCAGAGACTCAGGTGTGTTCAGCTACATGACGACCCGACATGACGCGTACAGAACAATAATATTCTCTGATGCGTCGTCCTGACGTTTTCAGTTTACAGCACTAGAAGTTTCCATCTGCATCTGATCTGATTAATAAAGTTATTATAATGATCAGATCATGGGTTAATTATCTCGTTATCTCAGGATGACAGAGTCGTTTTCTCCTGATGATATCTCGTTATCTCGTTATAACGAGCTGTTTTCTTGAGATAACGGGATAAAGAAATGTTTGTGAGCTTTCTCAGCTTCCAGTGTTTCACTGTCCTGTTTGTATCTAATGTCCTCTGTTCAATTGAAATGATAATTGACACATTTTATTAGAGATATTATTAATTTTAAACCCAGTTACTGAATCATAATAAAACCAACACATGAATTTCTCAGAGGATTAAAACACAAAACAGAACTATGAAGCGTAAAAACGACTTCAGGAAAAGTAATAACTAATAAACTATAAAAGAAACTCTTCTTCTCTTGTTGGGTTGCAGCCGGTCTGAAGAGCGTCTCACCCCAGAGTGATGCAGGCCTCTCGCACCACCTGGGAGCGGAGGTCCTTGGCGGAGAGTTTGAACGCCGCCTCCATGAGCCTCAGCTGCTGCAGGAAGCCGTCAAACTCGGCTGCGCCGGCGAGGAGCAGCGAACGCACCTTCTTCAGCTGGAGGAGAAAAGAGGAGAGAGGAGACGGTCAACGGAGACATTTTCATCTGACTGATACTGCGACCACAGAACGCCAGGACGACGTACCGCCGCCACTCTGAGCTCCCAGTCCTTCTTGTCGTCTGACAGCACGTCTCTGATCTTCGTCATGGCCTCCTCCACCTCCCTGTTCGAGTAGATCTGGAGGAAGAAAGGGAAGTGAAGGATTCAAACTCTGGACCTGAGGTGACTCAGCATCATATTATATACGTTAAAAATCATACTTGCACTGTGGGAACATCCTCAAAGGCCTGGATGAAGTCCTCCTCGTCCACGGCTCCAGCTCCGGACTTGTCCCGCCCTACAGACCAGACCAGACCAGCTCGAGGATTTAGATCCAGATCCACAACGTGACACGTCGTCAACATTTCACTGACATGATTCAACACTGACCCCGTCAGTCCGTCTGTGGCCACTGCCTCATTTACAGTTACATAACAAGCTGAGGAAATCACTTCAAGTGTTTATTATTATTAATATTTTCCATGATTCATAGTTTCAGTGAAAAAGGCTCCAAAATAAACCGAGATAATGAATAAATAATAAAACATCAGACTGGACTCCAGAGGGTGAAATCCCTCTTTATATGTGTCAGTGGCAAAAAGACAAATCTATTAAAGAATTTCTGAATCTTTATTCTTCGTTTTGTCACTTTTTATTCTGTTATATTTTATTGTGTTTTCCGTTTGTTTTGAGACATAATGTGAAGCTTGTTTTGTCCCTGATATAAATAATATATATATATTTATATAAATGTTGTCTTGATATTGTATGTGGAGATCAGTTAGCGACACGTCGGACGGTGGTTCTGGTTCTGACCTGCAGACTTGGCGCTGGAGGCGGAGGCGGGGCGTCGGAACGACCCCATGCTCACCATCGTCTTCCCGGACAGCGAGGCTCCTTTGGACGAGGATGAGGAGCGGCCGCCGTCCACCGAGTCATCGTCCTCAAAGTTTTTGTCTGGAGGAGGAGACGGACAGAACTTGGAGTCAACACAGAGAAAAAACGCCACCTCTGAGCATCCGAGCAATGTCGGACCGGCGGGCGGACTCAGCTGACCCACAGGACATAACTCACACTCCTACATCAACATAACAAGCGAAGGATGGCGAGGAGTGTGAAGGTCAGAGGGACAATGAAGGGACAGTCAGAGCTGTGTTCGCAGTGCGAGAGTCAAACTGAGGAAACACAGTTTTTATTCTTCATCCATTTGACTGAAGATTTAACGATTCTTCACTTTCTATTGAGCTCAATAAAGATTCTGATAAATCTGTTTCGCAGCTACAGCAGCTATAAACATAAGACAATAACAACAGGAAGTGAGGAAACAAAGATCACCACAGAAGGATGAAGATAAAATAATAAATGAAATACTGACACAGAGGAGATGTATTAAAGTGAGTAAAAGCTTTAAAATGGAGGGTATTAAAAATCAAATAAAGAAGAAGATAAAATAATAAAATGCTAAAAGAGAGGAGATTAAAAGAAGACTTTAGGATATCAAAGGAAAACAATCCAGAAAATACTCGTAGAATAAAAGGACACACCAGTTAAACAGCTTCAAATATATAAATAAATTTGAAGATAAATAATGAATTAACTAAAAATCAATTAAAAGTCAGACTAAAAATGTAGACTTTGAGTTTGCTTTTAAAAGTCTCAACACTTCCTGCTGCCCTGAGGTCTTCTGCTCCACAGATCCTTCTCTCAATCAATCAATCTGCTGATCGTCTTTTCAATGAGTCAATGAATCTTTATAATAAAATATCACAGTCCGTCAGTTCAGATCAGTGCAGAAGAAGAGAGGCATGATGATGTGTCGTGTTGGATCAGGAGTTCACCTGTCAACAGTTTAACATATTCACCAGTGGATCTGTTCCTAAAGGTCACGACCTGGACTGTAGCTGCTCAGTAACAATAAGACCCGACTCAAAGAGGCCCCGCCCCCTGGACACGGCTCCTGTGGGGGTCCACAGAGCGCCACGTGAGTCGCCCTCAGCACAGGAATCTGCCCTGCTGCGATCAATCCTCTTTCATTATTCACACACACACACACGCACACACACACCCAGCCAACACATCAGTCATATACCATCAGGTCACAGTTTTTCCTCTGTGCCAAATAAAAGCTGCGCAACACCTCTCATTATCAACACAAGGTGACTGCGTGTGTGTGTGTGTGTGTGTGTGTGTGTGTGTGTGTGTGTATCACCTGTCACCTGAAGTTTAACACGTTAACACCAACACAACACGACACCATCTGAGACCACTTCCTGTTTGTTAACAACTTGAATCTAATGTTTGGAAACTGTCAGATAATCGATGTAAAAGCCACAGGTACAGAGTGTGATGCATTCACTTTAAATTAACGAAATAATTATCTCAAGATTAGGAGAAATGTTTCCTTAAAATGGAACGCATCACGCTTCTGTAGAAAAGTCACGTCACCTTCAGCTGATAAATGTGAATCGTCATTTGTAACTTTGTTTTTAAAACGATGTTATTTAGCAAAATGAAAATGATCTTGTTTAGATTTAGTGGCAGCGTCACGTCCACACCCGCCCACCGCTGAAGGAACTCAAGACACTTCCTGCACGTGTTTCTGTCTGGACAATACAGAGAGATACAACGCGTTCAGACAGAGCCAGGCTAGCACTTTCCACCCGTTTCCACTCTTTGTGCTAAGCTAACCAGCTGAGGGTTATAGCTTCACATTATGTGACTCTCTGCAAGAAAAACAAAGAGCTTCGACCAAAATGTCTAAAATAAAACACAGATATCGATAAAAATAAAAGTGTTTGTACAAACAACAAACTTAAAAAGTAACACAGCGAATCCACCAGAGTCAAAGCATTCAGTTTCCATTTAACCTTCACAGCCTCAGATTTCACACTGATCTCCTCACATGGTCGCAGCAGGACCCCCCCCCAGCTGACAGACAGTGTCCTGGATCTGCAGCCTCCTGACCTGAACCTCCCTCTCAGACATGGAGGCTGCGTCACGTCCTGTACACAACAATCCAGCTGAGAGCAGGAACCCATCCCGCCGTGTTTACACTCCAGACACCGCACACACACTTCTCCTGGATTTACAGCCGTCGTCACTCCGGGCTTCTCTCCCCCACCCCACCCTTCTCCTCTTCGTCTGCATTCATCAGTGATTACAACCCCCCCCCCGCTCCCTTCAGTCCCTCCCTGCCTCCAGAGGAAGAGCAGCAGCAGCAGCAGCTTACAGGAGCAGATCCGCCTGCAGACCAGTTTCCTCAGCATGCCGGCACACAGACAGACAGACAGACAGACAGACAGACAGGTGGTCCTCCGGTCCTCTGTGCTCCTCACATCTTCTCCTCCACTGAGGAGAGAGGAGAGGGGAGGCAGGAGGGGAGTCCAACAGCTCGCCTCCCCCCTCCCTTGTCAGGGAGCACGTGCTTCAATAGGATCTTCCTCTGTCTCCGTCCTCCGGCTCACTCACTGGCAGGAGCAGGATGGAGGAAGCAGGAGGGAGGGGATGGAGAGGAGGAGGCAGGAGGGGGGAGAGGAGTGGACCAATGGGAGGAGAAGGGAGGAGAGGGGTGGGGTCGGTCTGGGGACAAACATCGGTGCTCGGTCTGGAGGCGGAGCTGGTGGGAGGAGTCAGAGATGAAGGACTGCTAGAGTGCCATGATGACTCAGGAGGGGGGGAGGAGGGAGGAGGAGATGGAGGGAGGAGGAGATGGAGGGAGGAGGGAGGAGGAGATGGAGGGACCCCTCTCCACAGGAAGCTGCTCCTCTGTCAGCGTTAATGTCAGCTGTCAACAAGCCTCCACCCAAGTTGATCACCAGCCTCCAGCAGCTGGAGCTTATCACAGCAAGGTCAAAATAACTGATGATTGATCAATAAACACCAGATCAAAGAATTAGAAAAGCTGATGAACCTGACCGGACATCCATCCCTGAGGTTTGATTCCCCGCTGGAGGAAACTGTGGCTTTATTCACTTCCAGTTACTAATTTAATATTAATCAGAATTACAATAGTTTATTGATCCCCAGGGGGAATCAGGGTAAGAACAGAGAATAGGAAGTAGATCATAAAGATAAAATAGAAAAACGGGTTTTACTATGATATATGGATTAAAAATATAGATATATAAGGATATGAGTATTTCTTTACATATGTCTATTTTAACAACATTTGTATTTTTGGATTAGCTGGGAGTGTGGGGGCGGAGTCAGACAGCGCCAAGATGGCGACAGTGGGAAGCTCAGGCCTCGTTTTCACAGATGTGAAATAAAAGAAATTTCACTGGCTTTCAGGGCTTCCATAGAGCTCTGATCGGCCTGGCTGGGACACGGCTTCATAAAACTAAATCCAGCACTAAATATAAATCTGTGAGTTTCAGAGGAAGTTTCAAATCTGTTCATTGGTGGAGGAGACAGTGTCTCTCAGTTCGATGCTTCATTAGACTTTATAACCACCGTCCGTCTCCGTTTTCAGACCATGTACATTCATCACCAAGTCAACGACCCCTTCAAGGTCAAGCTCAGAGAACAGGAATTCACATTTCTTCTTAAAGTCCACCACATACTGTCTGGAATAGTTTCACAGCCAACATCCAGGAGACGGCAGTCACCTGTTTCTCTTCGCAGCTCCAGGCTCTGCAGCTTTACAGCTCAGTTAACGATTCATCTGGGAAAATGATCAGCAGATTAATTAGTCACTTTCTCCAGAGCCACAGAAGACGTACTGATGACACTGTTGTTTTCTGAGTAGAACGAACCATGACGAGTTGGTCACAGAGAGATGACACCTGCTCATATCAAACAGGTGAGTCCTGATGACTGTGACTAATGGTGCACGTCCTCGGCACGACAGGTCACAAGTTCTCCTCCTGGCAGCGCCTCAAAGTCTCCGGCAGCTCGGAGCCTGATGGAGTCTGACAGGTGATCTCCTCGCTGCAAATTCACCAAACGAGCGGGGAGAGGTGAGGCGTTCAGGAGCGCCAAGTGTTGCATCACTGACCTGAGAGGAAACGAGGGATCGTGGGAGAGCGGCGAACTCCAGGCAGGTAGTGAGTTTCTTCCTCTGCCTGAAGCTCTGCCTCACCATCAAAGCAGCTCGTAAACACCGAGAACATCACTCACATCAGGTAATCATGCAGCTCAAAGGTGAGCTTATACCTGTTCACATGAAAGGATGAATGGAGCGGGACACGCCCCCCTCATCTCGAGCAGCTGGAACAACAGTGGGAGGGACGTTCCCACAGAACCATCAGGCTTTGTTCTCAACGTTCTCACCAGATTCAGCAAATAGCACAAGCAGCAGACGTTATCATGAAGCATCAGTCAGGTAAAGCAGGTGTACTTCTACAGGTAAACAAGGAGTTGACTAATGAAACTCTGAAAATCACCTGCTAGCTTACTGAAACAGAGAGGAGAAGAAGTGAAGCTGCAGTAACTACTTCTTCCTCACGCGTTTGTTTAGTTTTCAAACTACAGTAAAAGTGAAGGAGCGTTTTTACACCTCCGTTTGCTTTACGCCAAAAAATCTATAAAACTAATAAATTAAAATATTGTGGCAAAGAACTTTATTCAGTGTCAATGATGTGAAACAAGCAGCAGATCTGTGTTTTTAGAAGCTGGACTCTGAATATTCAACATCTTAGCTTGAATAATGACAGAAGCTCCTGCTCCCGTCACATACGACTGTCTCTCTCTGAAGACAAACAAGGCTGCTCATCAGGTTCTTTATTTATCCATCTCTGTGTGTTGTTGTTGTTTACTCGTTGGGTTTTCAGGGTCAGTCAGTCTCACTTCCTGTTGAGAGTTAGTGTTTCCTGTTATGTTGTGTTTGTGTATCTGAGCAGAGGAGCGTCGGGGCAGAACCTGGAAAACAAGGTTCTTTAGCACCTAGATGTGCGACACGTAGAACTGGGCGATTTATTTTATTTGACTTTCTATCAGGATTTCAGCTTCTAACGATTATGAGAACAAGATAATCGAGATAAAACAATTATTGTGCCGCATTCTGTTTCACAACAGATTTCCTGGTTACCTTAGCGACGTACGTTGCAGCGCCAGATCTTCAGAGACTGAACTTACAGCCAGGAGAGACCGCGCTCAGATATCTTTAACTTATATCTCTGTAACCAGAAAAACTACAAACACATTTTGAAGTCTGTTTTTTTCTTTTCTTTTCTTATCTTTCTTATTTTTATACACTGAGTATATGTTCAGGAGTTTTCAGTAGGTTTTCTGGAAGTACATCAATGTTACAGCAGAGTTGATCTTATTTATTTGGATTCGTTGAATTGTATTTAAACGGTTAAAAAGATGTTTTTTAAAGTTAAATAAAAGCTGGTTATTTCCAAAGTCAAGCAGTGATCATGTCAAATTATATTGATCAAGATAATCATGATTAGGATTTTTGCATGGACGGCGAGCAGGACTTACACAGCGTCACGTTTACTGCTGGTAAATCCAACCACACTTTCACCATCAGCTGCTCCGTCTCCTTCTGTCTCTGCAAACTCTTCATTATTCAGGAGGTTTCCAACTGTGCAACCCAAGTACCTGACCTCCTCTCTGCACACCTCCCTGCAGGAACCTCCTGAGGCGGGGGGGGGTCTAAACTGCCCTCGGAGGCCTCATAATATATAAATATATATAATGAATATATATATTTCCAACTTATGGCACACAATAATAATAATAATAATAATAATAATATATCCCTTTTCAAAACAGAGTTGCAAAGTGTTGTACAAACATAAGAACAAAAAGCAATTAAAGACGTGGAGAAGAGGCAAAGTGTCAATTAACAATTAAACAGACCAAAAATAATAATAAAACCAAAAGTAGAAACCAAAGAGAAAAGCACTGACATCAAGAATTAAAAGCTGCGTTACGTAAGTCTGTTTTCAGTCGTCTCATTATTATTATTTATATTCTTATAAATTCCATCTTTTCACCAAAGTTCTTCTGTTTTGCAAATGATTTGTCGGACCACTAGACATGCCTTCGCGGCCCTCCAGAGGGCCCCGGGCCTCAGGTTTGGTGAAAGACACCAACAACAACAAACAGCTGGAAATAATGACGTTTCCAAAACATAATGTTCCTCTAATTCTAACAAGCACTTCAACCTGAATCAGCGAAGCAGCTCGTCATGTGTCACAGCAGCAGATCACATGCATCACTGAGCTTCAGCTACTTGTGGCATCCAGCTCCAATTATGATCCGAGGCTCAGGAGCACAGAGATCCTGACCGAGCCCCTGGTAACGAGCTCCTGCGTTAATGAGACAGACGCACATCTACAGCGAGCCTTCGGCTTTACCTGAGGAACGAGCCACTTCCTGTGTGTGACCGCTTCACCTGCAGGAACACGCTGCACAGACGTCGACCTACTGGAGGAGAAACGTTGAGTCCTGACTCCGACCTACAGCCGATGCACTGCTGCCTCCTCCCCTCCCCTCAACCCGGTCTTGTGACTGTAGGGACAACAGCTGACACCACTCCTACAAAATAAAAGCCTCAGGCTGTGGGAGTAAAGAGTCTCAGTCTCCTCCTCTGGTTATCTGAGCTCTTCTTTGCTTTTCCTTCACTGTCACTTCAGCACGTCTCGGTCTCTCTCTTCCTGTCGAAAAGCTTTTTCTTCGTCTGTATTTCAATGTCTCCACTGTCAGTTTCTGATGCTCTCTCTCTCTCTCTCTCCCTGTTTTCCAGGTCAGTGTGATGTCACTCTCTCGCCCGCCCAGGTAACATCCACAGCTCTGTCAGTTGTGCTGACGTCCACGCCTCTCTGAACTCACTGCTGACAGCAGCTGAACTCTTCTTCTCTGTCTGCTCTTTGATGCCACATGCATAAACACAAGCTAAACACTTCCTGCTGCTGCTTCACAATAAAAGCTTTTAATCTGTGGAGGTGACTCACTTTGCACAGTGTACATATTAGTATTGTACATATTGTATTGTTCTATTTCTACTGACGCTCTCTGACCTGCAGTACTTGCTTGTATTATCTTTGTTTATATTTCCTCTCTTCTTACTTGTTGTTTGTCGTCATGCAGCAAAAGCAGATTCCTTGGCGATGAACCAGATTGTGATTGTGATCTTTTATAAAAATAAACATTTCTAACATCGGCCTTCATGTGTGATTATCTCAGTGACAGACTCCTTTGTGTGACTGAGCGCCTCTGAGAGATGAAAGCTGAGCCTGGTGGCCGCAGTGATGACGAACAGACCGGTTTAATGTCATTAATTACAGTCACACAGTCAACTGCTAATAACTGTGGATGTGAATTCAAGCTCTTGGTTTAAAGAACATTCAATTACTGAAACATATGTTGTAAAAAAGAGCAGTTTATATTTTTGTTTTCTGTCTTTACTTTAAGATCCAACACAGCACCAGCAGCTGGAAATCCCTCCATTTAAAACCCTTTAAACCTTCCTGTCCCAGTTCTGCTGGCTCACTTTTCCTGCAGCGAAGAGACTGAAAGCTCCTCGCCTGCCGGAGCACAAAGAGACCAGCTCATGTTGCATTGTGACAGAAAGACGTCAAACACACCCCGAGCGGCTGAAACAAGATCGTCTCACAGTCCTTTCATCGGTTGGTGCTTCACATTCTTTGATTATTAGATCTACAGCCTCGATGCCGAACCGCAGCCGACAGCACAGAATAAACACGATTTCATACTCTGCCAGAAACATCAGGGATAATTGATGTGTGCAACCCATCAATGTCCACACAGTCAATAACTTACTGATGACCTCTGACCTCTCTGCTGTCAGCCATAAACATAATGATCAAACAGGCTTGTATTTGTTCTAGTAAATATTTGTTGATAACTCCCAGAATCCTCTGAGTTTGGATTCTAGCAGGAGAACACGTAAACCAACGTGGTGCAGCTTTAAGCGTTCAGTGTCACATGTTTGTCTGCAGGCCGCTCACAACAACAACACAACAACAACACACATAAACAAAAAGCTGCCGCCATGACAACCAGCGCCGTGACAGGCATAAAAACTGTCTCGGTGCCGTACACACAGCCAGCAGGTGGAGCGGGAGGCGTGGTCTTACCTGACACAGGTGACGGGACCATGTTCCCTGACCTCTGAACTTCGTCAAATTTACTGAAGATGACGTTGAGCCTGGACACGGAGAGGAAACGCAGAGTTAGCACCACAAATAACCGGCCTCGCCGCCTTCAGGGCCGCACACTCAGAAAAGGAGCTGGTTTCAGACTCTCCGGAGGGAAGTTAAATAGGCCGGAGCAGCGTCTCAGCGCCTCGGTCTCTGCATCCAGAAATACACAGGCAACAAGCGGCGCTGCTCCTGCTGCGTTTTATTATTAGAACAAACGCTAATAATCACAAAGTCAGTGGAACAGCAGCCGCCGGCGACGCACGTTCACTTCAGGACAGAACAACAAGTTTAGATTGTGAACAGTCAAAAGTCTGTTTCAAACATGAACAGCTTCCTGTTGGCTGCTGCTTCTTTGACTAACATCTGAAATGACTGGTCAGTTCATCAATGAGTGATCTCCAGAATGAAGCTGCGGCTATCAATTCATTTTTATTTATTTCATCTTGATAATCGATCGATCGTCTGAGTCGAGACTCCAGCTCGTTAACTGTGAGAATCTGCTGCGTCTCTTTTCTGTTTGATGATTCATGGACCAAAACACAGATTTCATCACTTTACAAAATAATCTGTAGATTAACAGATAAATAACACAAATCAAAAAATCATGCTCAGCTGCACCAGCAGGAAATGATTAACAGAGTCAGGTAGATTTTAACAGTGAGCATTTGAACGCACCGTGACTGAGGCAGACCCTTCTTCCCCAGGTCCATCCGCACTCGCTCTCCAACATGGCGGTAGATCTCTACGAGGCAGGTCATGGCTCCGTCACGCACCTGCAGCAGGACGACGGCATGAGAACACAAACAGGAAGCAGAGAACTGATCCTTCATATCCTCGTCTTAGTTTTAATCACAACATTAATTATTCACTTTGATATGATGCTGTTTTACTGCGATATAAACAGAAAAGTTTCTAAAGAATCATTTCAAAAGTAGAATTCACCGTGTGGGAAGTATTTTTATTTTTATATGTTCACTTCACCGTCTCTCCTGGTTTATTCATTACACTTGTATTTACAAGGTGTTTTTCTTCTGTCTTTTATCTTCTCATTCAATTTCTATTATTTATTCATTAATTATTAAATGGTTTATTTAATTAGTTTTATTTTTGTTTTCTGTAAATCCATTTTTTAAATCTGAAGTATTTATTGATCAATCGTTCATTTATAAATTCTTTTTACAGTTCTTATTTCTAACGCCTATTAAAAGATGAAACTGAGGAAATGCTTTATTTCCTGTGACGTCCTGCTCCTCCATATGACTCCCGTCACATCTCCGTCACTTCTCTTATTTGTTTTAATCTGTTTGAATTAATAAAAATTTCATTTTAGTTAATAACTTAAAATAAAACTGGAGTAAGTTCTAGGAAACTTTACATGAACATAGAAATCTTATTGGCGTGGGTATGTTGGTGATGATGGATCATATTGAGCTTCAGTGAACGTGTGCGAGTGTGTTTGGCTTCAGGAAGGGAAGTTCATGGGCACAGCTTCCTGTCCCGAGGAGGAAGTGCGGTTCCGGTGATGATAGACCTCTGCAGCCTATCAGGAGACAACAAACTCAAACACAGAGCGGAGCAGGAAGTCGAGGGGTCTGGTGGTTATAGAGGAGACTCCACGACTGCGAGGTCACAGGTTTGATCCCTGCAAAGTATCACATGTCTTACAACAGCTAAAGGTTTTCTCTCCCGACATATGAGTCCAGGAGGAAACAGAACTCCTCCTGGATCCATAGATGCTGGATCATGGTCTGATCAGCCCTGCTGAGCTGCAATGTTTCTGTTTGACCAGCAGGGGGCGTTCAAAGACCAGTAATCCTGTAGCTGCACCCGAACACATCAACAGTTTGTGTTTGTCTCTTTCCTGTTTCAACATGACACAGCTTGGTGTGGAAACCACGACCAGCCACAGAGTCCTGAACCTCTACACCTTCAGGAAGAGCTGGAACAGAGTCCAGGTGCTTGTGTGGTCTCACCTGACTTGTGGGATCTCCGAGCAGGTGACAGATGTGAGGAACTATTTTACTGAGAGTCAGACTCTGAGATCCGAAGCTGAAAAAACAAAAACACGTGGGTTACATGGTGACCATGAACCTTACACACCACGACGACATACAACCTACGTGGGTTATAAAGATTAAATATCTGAAACAATGAGTCAAATTATATAAATATACATAAATAAAACTATCGATCAACAACTTTGATGGTCAATTGATCGTTTAAAAAAAACTTAACGAGAAAAAATTAAAACTCAAAATGCGCAGCTCTGAAGTTTTCCTCTGTTTTCATAATAAACTGAACATCTTCAGGTTTGTTTGTACAAAACGAAACATTTAGGGACCTAAAATATCTATCTATCCATTTTCTGATATTTGTTTCGGCCAAGAGCTGAAACCAGTAGTAAAGAAAAAATCACAAAAACAAGATTAATCAATAATAGAAATGATCTGATCTTTGCTGATTTACACAGTCACACCTTTACACCTGAAGCTGTCGTCTCCTAAATGTGCCAGAGCAGTAGAATTCTTCACTGACGGCAGAATAGATGTTTACCTGTTAGATATTAAAAGTGAACCCTAACCTGTAAAACATGTTCATCCGTTACATCGGATCTGCACTTACACATTTAAGGTGGAGATGAGACAGAGGCAGAGTCCCTCTCTGGTCCTGTTGTTCTTATGTTTGAAGCCTCCCATCATTCGCTCCCACACATACTGAGAACACACAGACCAGAGCAGGTGTTTACCCTCAGTCATTATCTGACAGGTCTGAAAACATTCATTATTATATTATTCTGATGATTATAGCTACACAAAAGGAGGGTCCAGATAAAGGCATGTGGAGTAAGAACAGGATGAAAGATCAACCCTGACTGCAGAGGGTTAAACAGCTGCAGCAGGTGTGAATAACTGCGTGTGCACCTGTGGGTTCGCAGCCTGGTCCATGATCTTCAGCAGAAGTGCTTGGTCCTGGTCTCGAACTTGGTCCTTGGCGTCTCCCAGTCGGTCTATGAGACTTGGCAGAACTGAGCGGACACAGAAAACAGAGTTTACAGACGTCTGCTCGGCTCCCTGTGAACGTCTTCCTGCTTTATATTCACCTATTTATTCCTTTGATCTGTTCTTTTCTAATTCCAACCTGAGCCACATTAAACAGCTGATGTATGAACGTAAAGTCTGGTTTCACATCGCTGTGCACACGGACTCGATACAGTCAGGTGACTCTCACTGATCCTCAACAGAAAAATGTGAAACTGCAGCAGAAACTAAGAACAAGGTCAAATATTTTAGAAGCCAAAATCAGTTGTGGGCAAGATTTCATATCATTATAACAGTATAATACACACATGTGCGTCAGGGACGTCTCAGTGAACAAAACAAACACCTTCAAAATGAAAGAACTTCGTCATATCAACATTAAAATCATATAAAAATCTGCTTTTACAAAGAAACAGAACTTTGAACATTAATATACAACATTTCCCACAATGCACCGAATGTATTCAGAGATTTTAAAGGGACAGTTAATTTACTGGTGACAACTTTATCTGACTGTATTATCATCATGTGAAACTATAGGTCACAACATAATCAATAATCAATAAGAGCAGTGGAACTGAAGCTGAAGTTCAACCATAGAACAAAACATCAAGATTAAAAAAACATCTTAACAATAAAAGTGCATAAAGAAACAAAATGAAGAGCACACACACAGTAGAGACTAAAGACATGAATAACATATTCATTCATATTATCATTATCATTTAGTAATAAAATGAATAAAAGGCTTTAAGAAATACAAAATATTTAAATGTCACTATTTATAACAACAAAATATACTTTTTTTATTTTGTGCAGAATTCACCAGCAGAAGTAAAATAATATAGAAATAATATAGAAATATATATACAATAATATATTTAAACATACCTGCATTTCATATGCTGAAAAACTAATTTAATTTTTTTATTTTTTAATTACCTTTAAATGCTGTAATAATTTTTAATGCTATATTGTTTAATACTATTTTATTTACTTTCTTTAAATATATATATATATATATATATATATATATATATACTGTTGAATGCTCAAAGCCAATCATATATGTATATCTACAGCACACACTGTTTTAATCAATGTTCCTATGTTGGTGCATGAACTGAATAACAGCAGCTCACCTGTTCCAACCTGCGTCCTGAACCTCTCCTGCAGTCTGCTGACCAGAGCCGACAGAATATCCATCCCCAGCAAAACCACCTGAGACACAACAACAACAACAACAACAACAAACAAAACAACAACCATGAAGCAAACACAGACACTCAGTGAGTCACAATCACTTCAAAACAAAGACAGAAAACATCCAGAACAGCTACAGCATGAGAACAGCAAAAAAACAGCACTGGATTTGAATCTGGGCTGCAAAGGATTATGGGTAATGGGACCAAACTAAGAATTTTCACTTGAAAAGGCACAAAAACATGTAATTAAACCGGTTTTCTGTCACAAATCCAAACTATGATCATGTAATGTGTCGTTGTGTGAGTGAAAACCAGGAAGTGAAACACAACCGTGAGTGAAGACGGTGTTCACACTTCACAACACGGTTTCACTGTCAGCTGCTTCAACTTTCCTTGTCATGGGGTGGTATGGGAAACTCAATGAACGACTAGTGAGAGTCTCCCTGCTGACACCATATCAACACAACACGCACCACCTGAACCTCCGGGTTCGGGCTCTGGTGCAATTTTTGGAACCTCACTTTATCTGTGAGCGACATTAAACATGTGACAGGAAGAAGAACAAAGGCAGTTCTATCTGTGGCGCCATCTGCTGGAGCAGGAGTGGTACTACACTTACACCACCTCCTGCTAATTACACAGAGTCATTAATGTAACACATTATTGAAAAATCAATATTTGCATATTAGCAGCTGATGCATGATCATTTAAATAGGCTCATTCTGAATGTGTTTAAATCGCCACATCGCTTATTAATTACTTCATTATATGCATGTTGACATTAGACAGTTTCTAATGGTAATTAACATTATTAACATTATATATATATATATATATATATATATATATATAAAGTTATACATCTTAGTATGAGGACATATTTTTACTTTTATCTTTATAATCTTATTTTTTATTCTCTATTTTTTGCTGTTACATTTCCATTGTTGGGGGAGCAACTGTAACGTGACCTAATTTCTCCCTGGGGATCAATAAAGAAATCTGATTCATTGATTATGTGAACAATTATCACCCGGCTGTCGGCCTTATTTTCATCTGTGACAATGAAAAGCATCAAATTCTCACATCTGAGAAGCTGGAACAAGAAAAAACAACTAAATTATTTAAGAAATTATCAAAGTAGTTCAATTAATGAATGAATGATTGTGTGTTCAGAAGTAATTATGAATCATCACCTGAAATCTAAAGCCAGTCATGACACGACCTTCAGTCACACCATGATGAGCTGCTATAACACAGACATACTCCCATCATGCTTCACTTTGTCCTGTACCTTGGTGTAAATCAGCGTAGTATTAAACACGTCCGTTAATCAGTTAACGGACAGAAACATTCTCTGGTTCCAGCTTTTAAAATGTGAGGATTTGCTGCTTTTCTGTTTTAGATCATAAATATTTTAGAGCTGAACAATTAATCAAAAATATAACCAAAATCACAATGTGGCCAAGTGTCATATCCGAATCACAGGAGCTGCAGTTGTTTTGATAAAAAGGTAAAATGAGTCTCTTTCATATCGTTCAGTCCTGAATCAATAAATCGAAATGTGGATTCATTGATAATCAAAATAAATGGAAATAAAATAATATAATGAGAGGAACGTGTCAGTTTTATTTCCTCTTAAAGGTGAATGAACGTGGTTTACACAGTCGCTCACTGTCTCACATGCCTGACTTTTACTATACGCGTGTGTGTGTGTGTGTGTGTGTGTGTGTGTGTGTGTGTGTGTGTGTGTGTATCACTGGCTGGACAGTCTTTAATTTACGTGACAGGTCCAGCTCGTCTGCACCGATCAATTAACAAGAGCCATTAGACTAACAGCACATGAAGAAGCTCACTCACACTCACACTCACACACACACACACACACACACACACACACACACACACACACACACACACAGTAATAACTGGCTCGGTCACACAGGGAAGGAAACTGGGCTAATGGTGCTGGTAAATTAAGCTCAGAGCCGCCGACGCTGGGAGCCTCGTCCCCATTACGGCGCCGCAGACATCAACGAGAGCCAGGGACGCTGCGTTTCCAGGGCAGCACAGGATGTGTGTGATGTCAGTGTGTAGTTCGGATGTAGTTCAGCTGCACTCGCTCTCTTCTGCTTCACTTTTTGTGTCACAGACCAAAGATTTACAAATCTGTCGTTTTACTGAAGCCGTTTTTCAAACATGGCTGACAGAAGATCTTCCCGTTTTCACCAGCTACATATTTAGATTGACAGCTCATCTCACCACGAGGTCTTTTGAGTGTCTCATCTGGAGCTTTCAATCACATCACACCATCTTCCTCAGCAGATGTTTGTCCAGTGGTGATGAAACTGTGATTCAAGTTTCCATGTTTTATGAGGTTTTTATTAAATCCATGTTGGTTCAATCTTAACCACAGAGACTGCTGAGGAAGATCATGTGATATGTTCAAAAGCTCCAGAGCTTAGAGTGAGATTATATTTTCAAAAGTTAAATATCAACCACAGATAACATGAGATTCACCACTATCTATGTTCATTTCAATACATGTAATGATCTGCAACTAATTCTAATAATAATAAAAACATCTACAATATAACATCTCAAAAACTAAATACTAAAACATCCGCTCTGAGTTTCCTGAGTCAGACTAAACTGCAGGACAAAGTTCCTCACAGGCATCTCATCTTTATTTCTGTTATTCCTCTGTCGACAGTGTAAAAGGAAGGAGGTGTAAATCTGGTTAAAAGCTGTTATGAGGAAAAGGAAAGACTAGTGACTGATGAGTAAGAGAGACAAACGAACTCCACTGTTGTTAATTAATGTTGTAAATCTCTAGTCAATAAAGATTAAAGTCATTTTAATGGATGCCACTGAGCAAGGCAGCACTACTCCTACTGTATGTGTCAGTATGGAAGCACTGCATTAACATTAACATCTACAATCTGTGTGATGAACCAAACAGCTGAACGTCACTGTGCAGGAACGCACCTGTGATCTGTGTGTATCGATTAATCAGCAGCCACTGCGTCATATCTGCATAAATTACACGTAACTGAACATGGGTAGCATACAGATCGTGCGCCATGGAAACAAACAGCGACGGGAGCCTGCGATAAACAGTGAACGTACTGTGGAAAAAATGTCCTCTAAGAGTGAGGCGCTCCCTGAGGACAGTCTGTCCCCGAGACCTGCACGAATCAGTATCAAGTGGTTTAACACTTAAGTACCTGCTGCAGTGAATCCTATCATCCTGACTGGTGGTTTGACAGCCCTCCCACCACACACACACACACACACACACACACACACACACACACACCACACACACACACACACACACACACACACACACACACTAGGGAAGTGTATCTCGTCATAGCCAGTGTCTCACCTTTCTACAAAACACAGCTGAGATGAAATTTGTATGTGACTAAGTGAGTCCGACACTGATCCTAATGAGCCAGTATCTAAAAGTAGATGACCAACAAATCTGTTTTAGAACCAGTAAATAATATAGTTGGTTATTGTTGGATTATCAAAACGTATTGATATTTCATAAGTATTTCCTTAACAGAGAAGTTCAAATGTGACACAGATCATTTATTCTATTGAACCTATGAAGCGCTGCATGTTCTTCTGAGCTGAAGTGATAATTAATACCAAATCACAACATCCTATTAAAGGAAACCTGTTAAGAAACTGTAGTTACATATCAGTTCCTCTCTATGAATTTGGAAAAATGCAAGTCCTGCCTGATCAACAGCCATTTGTTTCCTAACCTAGAAAAATGACATTAACTGATAAACTGAATTATATTCCAACATTTACTCAGATGAATAAGTAAAGAATGTTTTCAACCACAGTAACTTCAGAAAGTGTGAAGCTTTGAAGTCCTGGTGTTATCTCTCTGTAAATGTGTAATCTGAGCTGTTATTAACAACAATCTTCATTATAGATTAATCTGCTGTGCAAACCCACTGTCACAGTTACAAACAATAATTTCTTGACTAGTTCTTGCTCACAGCTGTTTAGTAAAACCAAAATCCTCATGTATAAGCAGCTGTAACAACAGCTGAGAGTCAAGTGTCTTGTTCACAGCATCTCTACAATTATTTTTAAAATGATGGTGACAGACTTGGAGTGTGTTCATTCTTCCCACCTCTCCTCCAGCAACAAGCGTCTCCACCTTTAAACCAACAGCCTGTCCTCACCTTGAAGTTGCTGGAGTTGACCCAGGAGCCGGCCACCGCCTCCACCATCCTGTCCAGCGTGGCCTGGTCCTGCTCCAGCTCGGGGGACTTCTCCCCGTCCAGGATGAGCTCTGTGACCTCCTGGCCCACCTGGAGCCTCTTCCCCACGTCGTTGTGCATCACCTGCTCCAGTAAATACTCCATGCTCACCTCCTCCTCCATGACTTCCAGCTGGCCTCTCTCCTCACGTCTGCTCCACCAGAGCCCTGACAGTAGACAGGCCCGTTTATACACTGGTGATAATGTTTAAGAGGCAGCTGAGGCTGGTGACACCAGCACCGTGATCTCCTGCGGGGGGCGGCTGCTCTGGACATGGCGCTTCATTGTTCTGTGTCGCTTTGCTGTGACGAAACTCAACAAGAAAAAGGGACAATTAGGGCGAAGTTTAGCTCATTTAAACTGAGACTTTACGGTTTTACTGAGGAAATATATTGAGCAGAAACATGTCTCACTAACGTGGAGCTCAGGATTAGAGGTAGTGCTGCTACTTTAAGTGCAGCACAGTCACTTAACTGCGCTTATTAAGGTGAACGTTAAATGTCTAAACAGTTTATGTAGCTGTTAGCTTCTCCTGCTAGCTCGCTACTAGCCTGCTTCTATCCAAATTACAGTCGAGTTAGCGTTAGCTAAACTAGCTAAGTTAGCTGGTTAAGTTCCAACGGCCGCGGAGGCTTTAATGTAACTTACCTGCTCCTGGCGGGTTCATTGACTAGTTATTAATCCAGTGATCGGTTATAGCTTCACTCACCGGATGGACTGAATCGTTCCCAGAAAAAAAGTCACAAGTGTCGATGCTGCCTCCGCCGTTACTTCACATCCCAGCCCGGCGATCATCCACTCGGCTGGTAGTTTAACTACTTGGTGTTTAATCCTCAAGCCATTTCAATATCTACAAGCCTCAGCTGGCTAATCAATAATCATTCACTGTGATTAGAGGCGACGAAATGATAATTTGCCATAGTAAATCATGACATGTCCCACTGCAGACGCCGTAAAGGAAGCAGCAAAATGGCGACACCTGCCGGCAAGAGCGAGGAACAACACCTGTTCCTGCAGCACCAGAAGGGGAGAACAAGGATGGATGGATGTGAAGATTTGTAATTTGTAAATTAAGTAATTGTAAAACTCCAAGTAAATAGCATGTGAACATTAAATATTAACTGTGTATATAAGGTTTATTACTGACAGCATATATTTTTTGTATTTGAATATGGGGGTTATTTATATTTGTATGAATACTTTTATTATATTTGTATGTGTGGAATGGAGCACTGCAATGTAGCAATTTCCCGCAGGGGATAGTAGAAATATTTCTGATTCTGAATTAGTCAATTTATCACTTAGATGATGGGCAGAAAATTAATAAGCAACTATTTTGATAATCAAACAGGTTTTAATTTATTAGTTGATTTATTTTTATTGAGAATCTTTGGATTTTGGATTGTTGGTCAAATAAGTCCATAGAGTCCAGGCTCAAACTCTTCAAGGTAGTCAGGAGCTTTAGAACTCTTTGAACCACTGAAAGACAGTTTTACAAGTTTCTGAAAGAGATTCTTCACTTTGGGTGTTGGACTTCAAACTTCACCTGAGGATCAAACCCATGACTGTAAAACACCTGAAGAGTCCTCTAACACTGTGAGACATTAGGTCAGAGACACTGGAGACATCATCAAACACACAACCTCCAAATGTCTCAAGACTTTGAAGTTGTGAGAGATTTTGAGTTTTCACTTTTTATGTTGGACTTCAAACTTCATTGAGTCACTGAGGATTAAAGCCCATGACCTCTAACCTTTGGACAAATGTTCAACAGCTTGAGAGAATGGGACAGAAACAAAAAACAGTTATTCTCTTTGAGAATTTCAGTCTTTCCTCTGGACATTGGTTTTCAACATTAATTCTGTCTCAGGATTGAACCAACAACCTCAAACCTTCCAGAGAGTCATAGACCACCTAGATGCTCTTGTACAAAGACACTGTAAACCTCATTTCTTAGAACTTTTCAGTCTTTGCTCTGGACATAAACCTTCAAAACTAAGAGCCTCAGTTGTCCTGAGATTCAGCACAACACCAAACACTGATATTAACTTTTATTGTGAAAAGACAAGAACATCGCAGCTAGAATCTTCACAATGTAAAAGTCAACAACATTTTTATCCTGTAATAATTTCAGCAAGACGGTCCTGGTCTAAAACAATATGCCAAGTAAATTAAATTTTATTAACACAACTAAGGACCAGTATACTTCAAGTGTGTTAATGATTAGTTAACTTATTATTCAGTCAACTTTTATGTGTAAAAGTGAAACAACTTCAAGAGTACCTTGTACACTTAGTACACTAAGTATATGGCTGCTTGATTAGTGAAACTGAAGTGTACCTTGTTTGTGTTACAAGCAAATTCAAAATGTATCGTGGTTATACGAGATATAGATGCTGTGTAACATGAATATATGTAATAGTACGTTGTTATAGTTTTGACACATTCCAACAGCAAACTTTATGGATAATAACCAATATACTTTATTATTACTTTGCTACACTACTTTGTACGTTATGTAATGTACTCTTACACACTGCAGTAATACAAATTTCTTAGCAGTCTACAAAAGGCAGACTTAGGCAATCACATAATCAATCACACGAGGAAACCACTAGAAAAGCATGCACAACAATGACAATGACAATCAGACACAGGAACAAAGGAAACTGTAGTACATATACAGGGTTTACTGACACGGAAGAGCAGGGGCAGGTAGTAAGTGGGGACCAGGTGAGGATGATTGGACTGAAATGACAGGACATGTTAGTGATTTCACAATAAGACAGGAAGTACTAAATACATGAAACTTAGTGATTGGTTATGTTCAGTGTATCGTTACAAAGATCATTTTCAGCAATCAACTGAAAATATACAAGAAATAAATTGAAAAACTGAAAACGTGTGAGTGAAAGAGACAGACTTGTAGAGACTGAACTATCTGTTCAACAGTGAGAACGTTTCTCTCTCTGCTTCATTCAACACAGAGACACTGAGGAACCAGGACTAGACAAGTGCCAGAACCCAAACCCAGGATACGGAGGTTCAGTGAAGGTGGTGTTGTAGGTGTGGAGGTGGATCAGTTTGTTAGAGGAGACTCTGTAGAAGGACAGAGAGCCAGCAGGACAGTCCAAATACACTGCTACTCTGTCAGAGACAGACGAGGAGGAGGAGGAGGAGGAGGAGGAGGAGATAGATGTTTCTCTGTTATTGTGACAGACAGAATTACCAAGAGCATCAGAGCAGTTCAGACTCCAGGACTCATCGTTCCATCCAAACACACACTCGTCTCTGTTTCCTCTCCTTCTTATTCCTCTGTAACTCACTGATATTTCAACATCTCCTCTCCACTCGACCTCCCAGTAACAGCGACCAGTCAGACCAGTTGAACACAGCAGCTGAGGCCACTGGTCAAATCTGTCTGGATGATCAGGATATGACTGATCCTCCTTCACAAGTTTCACCTTCCTGTTGTTGTCAGACAGTTTGATCTGTCTGTTCACTGTGTTTGTGTCGATTGTGAGTTCACAGGAATCTGATGGAGAGAACAAGACACAGCTGCAGTTATTGATCATCTGATCAGTTATTGACAGTTTGAAGATGGTTGAATGTGCTGCTTTGTTTTCATCAATCACATTAAAAACACACTTACACTTCCTCAGACCTGGTGTCAACCATCGGACTCCACCAGGCTCCGCCCTGAAAGGAGGAGGGGGGTCAGACCAGCACGTTCTCTGTCAGCATGCACACATGGACATTACATGGCTCTCATACACAGACTGTTTGATGACTGTGTTCAGATGGAGGCTTGTGTCTATGGATGTACATTGACCACATTGATTATTGATCATCAATGTTTGAGAAGACGGAGACATGATGATGTGACCTGATTGAATTGTCTCTGATTTCCTCCTTGGTTGGAAACACTGGGACATGAATGTCTCTGATCAGTGTGGATGGTTTTATTATTGTTGGTGTGTCAACACTGAACACGTCTCTACAGTCTTTGGACTGTTCTGGTGAAAACACTCTGTTGGTTCAGGAGCAGTTAAAGCAGCTGCAGCTGAAATGTTTCCTGATACAGCCTGAAATAAAGTCTGATCAAAACATCTGTAGAGACTCAGGTCACAGGACACAGCTGACAACAGCTGGATTCACAACTGATAAATCTCTAAATATGACACAGTGAGTCATAATGAGACACTGAAGTCATCAGGAGAAAACTCCTCTGTTGTTGTTGTTGAAGTCAAAGCTCTTCTGTACAGATCTGTCATCAGCTGTGACACAGAAACTGTTTCAGCTCTTCCTCCTCTATAAGACAGTGTGTGTGTCTGCAGCAGGCCTCTACATACCTGAGAGTGTCCAGTCTCCAGTCTGGATCCTCCAGTCCAGCAGACAGAAGCTTCAGTCCTGAGTCTCCTGGATGATTGTAGCTCAGGTCCAGCTCTCTCAGGTGGGAGGGGTTGGAGCTCAGAGCTGAGGCCAGAGAAGCACAGCCTTCCTCTGTGACCAGACATCCTGACAGACTGAACACACAAAACAACACACAGGAACCCTCTGTCAACACCTGCTGCTCTGTTAAACTGTCATCAGATAAACAGGTTGATGGATCCTGACCTGAGAGTCTCCAGTGTACAGAGTGGACTCTCCAGTCCAGCAGACAACAGCTTCACTCCTGAGTCCTGCAGGTCGTTGTTACTCAGGTCCAGGTGTCTCAGACTAGAGGACTGGGAGCTGAGGACTGAGGACAGAGCTTCACAGCTTCTCTCTGAGAGGTTACAGCCACTCAGTCTGAAGAGATGATCATGAGGAATTAAAGAAGAAAGGAAGTTATTTTCTCTCCTGTTGAAAAGACAAAAATGTCTTTATATAATGATGAATAAATCAACTCTCTCTACACTTACACAGCTTTGTTAGAGGCTTTGACCACTGGCAGCAGCTTCAGAAGAGCCTCCTCTGAAGCAGAGTATTTCTTCAGGTCAAACACGTCCAGATCTTCTTCTGAGGACAGTAAGATGAAGACCAGAGCTGACCATTGAGCAGGAGACAGTTTATCTGTGGAGAGACTTCCTGATCTCAGGGACTGTTGGATCTGCTCCACTAGAGAACGATCGTTCAGTTCATTCAGACAGTGGAACAGGTTGATGCTTTTCTCTGCAGAGGGAGTCTCTTCAATCTTCTTCTTGATGTACTGGACTGTTTCCTGATTGGTCTCTGAGTCACTTCCTGTCTGTGACATTAAACCTCTTAGGAGAGTCTGATTGGTCTGCAGTGAAAGACCCAGGATGAAGCGGAGGAACAAGTCCAGGTGTCCGTCTGGACTCTGTAAGGCCTCGTCCACAGCTCTCTCGTAGAAGTTTGTCTCTGCAGATTTGTCTCGTCTTGGTTCAGACTTCTTGGAGGTTGATTGTTCTTCTGACATCAGATTGACTCCAGAGTTGATGAAGGTCAGCTGGACATGAAGAGCAGCCAGAAACTCCTGAACACTCAGATGGACGAAGCAGAACACCTTGTCCTGGTACAGGCCTCTCTCCTCTTTAAAGATCTGTGTGAACACTCCTGAGTACACTGAGGCTGCTCTGATATCGATGCCACACTCTGTCAGGTCTGATTCATAGAAGATCAGGTTTCCTTTCTGCAGCTGCTCAAAAGCCAGTTTTCCCAGAGACTCAATCATCTTCCTGCTCTCTGGACTCCAGTGTGGCTCTGTCTCAGATCCTCCATCATACTTGACCTTCTTCAGTTTGGACTGAACCACCAGGAAGTGGATGTACATCTGAGTCAGGGTCTTGGGCAGCTCTCCTCTCTTTCTGGTTTTCAACAGCTCCTCCAGAACTGTAGCAGTGATCCAGCAGAAGACTGGGATGTGGCACATGATGTGGAGGCTTCGTGATGTCTTGATGTGGGAGATGATCCTGCTGGCCTGCTCCTCATCTCTGAACCTCTTCCTGAAGTACTCCTCCTTCTGTGGGTCAGTGAACCCTCTGACCTCTGTCACCATGTCAACACACTGAGGAGGGATCTGATTGGCTGCTGCAGGTCGTGTGGTTATCCAGAGGCGAGCAGAGGGAAGCAGTTTCCCCCTGATGAGGTTTGTCAGCAGCACGTCCACTGAGGTGGACTCTGTAACATCAGTCAGGATCTCCGTGTTGTGGAAGTCCAGAGGAAGTCTACACTCATCCAGACCGTCAAAGATGAACACGACCTGGAACCGATCAAACCTGCAGATTCCTGCTTCTTTGGTTTCAGTAAAGAAGTGATGAACAAGTTCCACCAAGCTGAACTTTCTCTCTTTCAGCACATTCAGCTCTCTGAAGGTGAATGGAAATGTGAACTGTATGTCCTGGTTGGCTTTGTCTTCAGCCCAGTCCAGAGTGAACTTCTGTGTTAAGACTGTTTTCCCGATGCCAGCCACTCCCAGTGTCATCACTGTTCTGATTGGTCCGTCTCTTCCAGGTGAGACTTTAAAGATGTCTTCTTGTCTGATGGTTGTTTCTGGTCTGACTGGTTTCCTGGATGCTGTTTCAATCTGTCTGACCTCATGTTCATCATTGACCTCTCCAGTCCCTCCCTCTGTGATGTAGAGCTCTGTGTAGATCTGGTTCAGAAGGGTCGGGTTTCCTGCTTTAGAGATCCCCTCAAACACACACTGGAACTTCTTCTTCAGGTTAGATTTGAGTCTAGGTTGGCACATAGCAGGAGATTCTGAAAGAACACAAAAGTATATTTTCTTAAAGTAGCTGTATCTAACTTCTTCACCAACAAAAGAATGGAGTAAGACTCTAAACAAAGTCACACTGTGAGCAAATCCTTACCGCCCCCCAACCCATCCCATCCTGTTTGCTGAAACTATGACTTGAACAACCAATGCCTGGTTGCAACAAACTTTGCAGGGCAGCCACTGATCCAAAATTAGCATTAGAAGAATAACAATTTACTTTTACTTTTAACATTGCAACAACACAATGACCAGTAAAGAAGGTTTACAGCTTAGGATTTATTTATTTTATTTTTTGGTTTTTTTTTTTTATGCCTTTATTTGATAGTACAGTAGAGAGACAGGAAATGGGGAGGCAGAGAGAGGGGGAATGACATGCAGCAAAGGCCGTCCGATGCGGGACTCGAACTGGGCCCGACTGCTTATACCACTACGCCACATGATGCCCCTACTTCTTCTATTTTTTAAAGTGAACCTATGAACACCTTGGGAACAATGGTGTTCAGCCCCATGCAGACCCTCCCCAAACCAGGCCTGCTAGGGTAGCAGTGTAGGACCAGGCATCCTAAGGTCGAATATTGTTTGTAGAAGCAGCACTGAAATTAGAATTTTGTACATTAAGTGAGTGATGGTCCACCCGTGCTCGAGGTCCCATCTAGGGGATGGAGGAGGGACTGAGGACGGGGAGGTCATGATCAATATTACAATAACAAGTTGCCTTAATGTTGTAGTTGATAAAAATGTGGTTTTCTTTCGAGGAGATGTCTCTAACCCTTCACCATTTAAGATCTACTGGAGACTAATCCATCATCAGGGCTTCTGGTGATGGATTGCATTTGATTTTACGTCGAAAAACTAGAGCAAAATGTCCTGAAAAAAACAAATAAGAAACAAGATCTATGAAAAAATACAACATTTAATTCCCCTAAAGAATGACTCTATGACCATATTTCCCTCCATGTGTTGATGTTAGTAAATGTCTCATTTCTCCATCATGTTGAATCTTTAGAGAAATCCTCTTACTGCTCTGCAGACAGTCAGCCAGCTCCTCCTGCTTCATTCTCCTCAGGAAGTTCACTGTGATCTTCACAAATGCCTCTCTGCTGCTCCTCTGCTCTTCATCCTCAGCGTCCAACACCTCCTCATCCTCCCTCTGACTCCCTGAGCATTCTGGGTAATCTGGACTCAGAAGCTTGTGCATCTTCTTCAGCTCGTTCTTGACAAAAGTGACCATGTTCTCCTCCAGCAGCTGGAACAGAAAACTATATGAATGACAGCATCAAACATCAGATCCATGTTGGACAGACTGACAGTCCACTGGTCTGAAAGTGCAGCACGGAGATTATTGTGAACACAACAGATGGAACAGTAGTTGTTGTACATGTACAGACCATAAATATGGAGTCCAGCTGTGTTTGATGCTGCTGGGCAGACTGAGACCTGGGAACCTCTGAGCTCTCCTGGTCCACTCTGTGGAGGAATCATGAAGAATGAGCTCACATTATGTCTGTCCACACAGAGACAGACACAAGCTAAAGGTCCACGAAGTCACGTTTGGATGTGACAGCCAATCAGACGACTCCCTGTAGCGGTAAAGGTTTACTAGTCCTGCTGATCCCACTGAGAATCAACAGCTCAGTCTGCAGCTGTTTGTAGCTTTCAGCTCAGTGTTTGCTTTAGTCCCAACAGCTCTCACCAAGCCTCCACTGTTTTACCTCCACCTTCCAGTGAGGACGTTCACAACAGACACAAACACTTTGATTTCAGACCAGGTCCAACAACACGTCGTACAAACTAGTTCCTTTCTACAATAACCTGATTCTTACTGTCAGTTACAGCTTACATCTGATCAGCTGATGGACGTCGCCCTTTAAAGTCAATGAACCAGTCCTTTGACATGTCGCTCTTTAAAGACAGACAGCTGGGTTCAGGAGAGTCTGGTCTCTGCTGCTGGATCCTGAAACAAAAACAGAACTGATAAATGTGTATTTTGATGAAAAATATTTTCAATCTCTTAATGAACACAACAACTAAATTTAAAGAGGAGCTATTGTTGGAGGAAAAAAGGTCCAGGTCTGGGCCAGAGACAAAGTTTAGACCTCTTCACCAACACTGAACTTTCTCCAAAACTGCAATTTTACTGGAGTCAAGAAAGAATAAGTCACTGGAGATGATCAGAGTCCAATGCAATAGAATTTATTCTTTCACAAGAATAAAATTGGGATCAAATCCGCATCTGAACTGATATATATTGTGCACAATCATATATAGTTACTTCTTCTACTAAAAGTAGTAGGCGTGCCAAGCTTGCAGGGGGGTAATACCAAAAGACATATTGACGTCAGTAGGACCAGGAAGTAATGTCTGAACCCCTCACGAGGCATTTCATGCAAAGGAGAAAATTTTGTTTTGTCCTGACGAAGTTACTCCCTTTGGTGTAAACTTTGATCCTTGTGAACAACAACCTGTTGAACATGCAGTTCAGTGGATCAATGTGAAAACAACATGAAAACAGAGTCATGAGAAATGGTTCATGCACATGTAGCTGACAGCTGATCAGAGGAGATGAAGGTTCAGAGAGAAGGACATCTCATTTCTCTAAAACCATGTCTCCTCGTCTCCTCTCTCCTCACATCTTTTCCTTCATCATCTCTCATGTCTTCAGTCGGAGGGACGAAGACGCAGGGAAGAGATGCGAGAGGGAAACGAGGATTTAAGGGAATTGAGATGAACCATGTTTTATACTCAGTCGTCTGACAACAGGAACAGAGGGTTCAACAGTCAGACTGTGTGTGGAGGAAATGTTAAATTGAGTTCTGCAGTTAAAGACTGGTTATACTGCACAGCTTTCAGATATGAGAATATAAACAAGAACAAGAACGGTGCTGCAAATAAACACATTAATAAACCTCTGGATACACAGCTATTTAAACTACAGCAATATTATCATGTGAGTTACAGCCTACCTCTTTGCAACACCGGGTTCGGGTTCAGGTCCAGGTCCAGGTCCAGGTCCAGGTCCAGGTCCAGGTCCAGGTCCAGGTCCAGGTCCAGCAGAGTGTGGTGTGTCTCTGACACACACAAAGCTTTGAGTGTGAATAATGATGGAGCAGTGATGTGAGTCATGGACAGTTAGAGATCCTCATCTCACCTCTGAGCTCTGGTCTTTCTCTCATGTTCCCCACACAGAGTGGTTTTAGAGGGAGGGGCTCCCTCCTCTCTGTCCTCACACTGATCCATGCTGCTGAGTTCACATCCACATCAGCTCACACACACTTTCTACCTTCATGTGGAGAGAAACACACATCATTCATCTGCACATCGACTCAAATGTACATCATTTCTCCAGCTGCTCCTCCACTGATTGGCTCTTCTTCTCTGTTTCATATCAGTGTGAGGCAGAGGAAGCTGCCATCAGCTGCTGCACTTCTACCATCCGTCCACTAGATGGCGTCATGAAGCTGCAGTGACGTGAAGAGCAGCCCAGCAAACACTTGGATTCATGGACGATCATTAACATCCACTGATTCAGTTTTACAACCCGACCACTAAACATCATAAAAGAGATTAAGATGCTTTAAAACACTTAATGATCTTTCTCCTCAGACTCGTAACTCAAGCAGATCTGAACAGAGACATCAAACACATGTTGATCCGATTCAGTGACTTCACTTACTCATTATATCATTATCTCTGATGTCCCTCCACAATAAAACTTCCTTCAGTTTCACAGTAAAACAGAACATCATGAGACACTGCCGACAGGAGCTGATCACAGCTGATTCAGCTGCTGCTAAAGAGACAGTTTGACTAAATATATATTTTATAACATGGTTTAAACATCACTGACACTCTCCTCTGTACATTCATACACTTTTCCTGAGCACATAAAGACAGAAACTCACACAGGCAGCAACACTACAGCTTCAAGTACTCTCTGCACTTTACTCTGAAAGGACTCACAGGAAACAGTATTCTGTTGTGTCTGACTTTACGCTGATGGAGACGATGTCTTCTACCCACATATATAGGTACATTTTTTTCTGACAGGTGAGGACAGGAAATAAACAGCAGTTGTTGATCATATTGTTTGATTCCAGTAAATCAATGATCCAACAACATGGATGTTAATCCTTCAACACAAGAGTTCTTTAACCTCTAACCCTGATGAAATAAGAACTGAACAAACACAAACATTATACAGCAGGAAACACGCAGCGAAGTCACTAAAGACAAAGTGAACGTATCAAACAAAACAAACTTACACTTGGTTCAAACAGAGTTGAAGAAGAAGAGTCTCCATCTGACGCCTGCAGAGAAAAGAGTGAGACAGGTGAGCTGTTTCCTGGAATCAGCCACGGCTCCACCTGTGATGGAGGAGGGATCAGGAGCAGATCATGCGGATCACCGTCCATATTCTTGGGCTTAGACCTGTATCAGTTCCTGAGCAACAGATTTTGATCTGAGGTTGAAGAGTTTCTGTCGTTCCCTCTTTGATTTTATCTGACTGTGGTTTCATTAGACTCTGCTCTATCATTTCCCTCCACCTGAGCGAAGAATCCAGAAAGACCTGTGTAGCGTACATACGTGGTCTGGCATCAGTCACAAGCCATTAAGGAAGTTCATTATAAGGACATGCAGAGTTACGGTCCCACAATTGACACTTTGTGACTCTTCCCACCATCAAATTAATAGGAAACAGAGACATAGGACCCCTCTCCCACAAACACACCACGCTTTTAGCATGTCCGAACGACACAGAACCGGACCAAAGGTCAAAGGGTCAGCTCCAGAGGATCAACCAATGGACACCAGACAACTGGAGAATATAGGCAAAATCTCCAGTTTGTAACAATAAGACTTTGTCTAATGATATTCGATTGTTTCTTGTCTGGGACAAGTAACAACAAAAGGACTAAGGTGTGAATCCTGGCCTCTCTGTGCCATGCATGAACACACACACACACACACACAACACACACACACACACACACACACACACCACACACACACACACACACACACACACACACACACACACACACACACACACACACACACACACACACACACACACACACACACACACACACACACACACACACACACACACACACACACACACACACACACACACACACACACACACACCAACCTCTCTTCCTCTGTCCCTCTCTAGATAAGAGTCATAAACTACAACCCACATTCCAATCCTGGGTAGTGACCAGCAGAACTCTCTTCAGACACAGATCTGAGGAAGATTATATAATTAAATATCTAACTGTTCTCTAACTCATGAGATGTTCCTATGTAATAGTTTAATCCCAAACTTATATCTTATACAATGTTTGAAATGTAACATGTAGATTTTAAGACAATGTCTTCATGTTACCATACTCAGCATCCTTCACACGCTACATGACATCCAGCCAAAGAACTATAAACTATTAGCTTTGGGAAATGTTAATATTGTTGTTTGATCAGTTAACCACTTGTATTATGATTAATTCCAGGTTTGAAAGATGTGATATGAAATCCACACTTGTATTACTCCTGTCTGTCTGTCAGTGCCATTAGGTTTATAAGTTATTTCATTTAATGTTTTGTGGTCATGGTGGAAGACGGATGTGCGAGTTTATAAGTAAACTATAGAATTAAATTACTTGAAAGTTCAGTGGAAAATGACTCTCTTCTGCAAGTGGAAACACAGGAGAAGGCGGGTGACGTCCCTGAAACGTGCGCCAGCCCCCAACAGTCATGATCAATTCACACATTGATAGAAACTGATAAGAAACTGGGAGATGTGGCGCCCTCTGGTGGTGAAAAGAAAAAACTGATGACATGATGTCACATGACATGACTTAAATCTTGTTAATAGAGTTGTACTAATGACGGATGTTAACGACACTGATACCAACAGTAATGTCTTCACTCAGAGAAACTACCATGATCACTGCCCCCCAGTGGTTACTGTCAGTAACTACATTAAACTGCTATAAACACTCATGTCAACATGTTTCTAAACGGACTGATAGAGTATTTACTGCCCTCCTGTGGTCACACTGAGTCACTACAACACTACATTACACTGTCCCACAGGATTCACACTTATTAGGACATACACAATAAAGAGTGACAATCATAGGCGCACTGTAAACTAACTGACCAGCAGTGGAGACATTGTGAGATATGACAGTGAAAAATGTGGGTCTTTTATGCTGCTAATTCTCGATTCATTGAGAAAGAGCATAAATACTGACTCTGTACTCCTGATACTCCTGTGTACAGTGTTCCTGCTTCTAATTGGAAAGTGCATTATTTCTGGAAGCTTCGGGCGGCGGGGGGAAGGTCAAAGGAGCATGATATCGATCCTGACCAGCTGTTTCAACAGACTGTCTCCTGACTGATGTTACTAGAGCTCCAGAGAGAAGCCTGAGAGAGGAGGTGTAAAACTACACTGAGATGGTTTTTGGTTCTTATGGATCAACATCTTCACACCACAAAGTCTCAAAGTCCTGAAACAGTAAAGAGAAACCTTAAACTGTCTGACAACAACAGGAGGGTGACACATGTGGAGGAGGATCAGTCACATCCTGATCATCCAGACACATTTGACCAGTGGAGAACTGGTCTGACTGGTCGGGTGGAGAGGACTGGTTCATACATCAGTGAGTTACAGGAATCAGAAGGAAACAGGGAGGGAACGATCAGTCCTGCTTACTCTGTCTGTCACAATAATCAAACAACATATATGCATCTCCTCCTCTTCCTCCTCCTCTTCCTCCTCTATGTGAGCTGGAAGAGGAAGTGTGGAGAAACTCATGTCTCAAAGCTCCAATCTAAAAACCAAAGCTAAGAATTAGCTTCAATATCAAGGTTAACTTCCTGCTGTAAGCCTGAAGTTATTAGTAAGACAGTAGCGCCATGACATTGGCTTGTATTAGATGAAACAACATTTCTGTTTGAAGGGAAACAACATATATAATCTTATTTATTATTATCATTATGTTACTGATGATGTTTTAATAATTGATAATCTTTGATCATTTTAATGAACTTTATCTTTTTTCTTACTCACGCTGCAGGATGTACTGTTACTTTAGTTTCAGTGTATTTAATCTCCCAGCATGCTGTGCACCAGCTGCCACCAGAGGGCAGCATTAGCTCGATTTGAGCAGTTACTAAGTGGCTGCTGCATCACTGACTTCGTGTTGGCAGATTTATAACCTGAACTTATTCATGTCATATTCATTATTAAATGTCTTTATGTGTTTTTGACTCATGTTTGTTCACAAACTAAAGACTCACGTCTCTTGTTCACTGTTATTCTTGTTTCCTTGTGAGGTGTCATGAACATTTCAGCCTGTGGGGGGCGTTAACGAAGCCTCAGTCTGGATTTTAGAGTGACGTGTGCTCTACCTGACTGAGCGACAGACTTTCACCTCAGTATCTGAAAAGTAAATGTTTGCTGTGACTTTGTGCTGAATCAGACGGAAGCCGATCGATAGCGACTCGAAGGCAGCGCGTCTTTCATTTGGTTTTTATTTTTCCACACTTCTTTGTCGTTGCCGTGATGTTGTCTGTTGTTTTTCTTTCAACAGCTGCTGAGTTTTACAGCTGTGAGCATGATGAGACGTGACAGAGTCTGAGCGCTGACCTTTGACCTCAGCAGCGTCCCACGCTCTGTTCATTTACACAGGTGACGAGTTTCAAACAACTCGGGGACAAAAGTTCGTACGATCAAGGAGACGTTTCATCAGTGTGACTGAGGCTGCACAATGACCCCTGACCTTTTCCCTCTGGCGCCACCATCAGGACAAACCCGGTACTGCACACCAGACCTGAACTACCTGTTTCCTTTGTAATTACTTTAATTTCCTTTTAATCATTTTCATTTATTTCTAATTATTCTGAAGTTTTCTACTGTGGGTTTGTTTCACTTTGAGCTCTGGGCGTCTGTGACGACATTTCTCACTATTTTCTGAGTCTTTACAAACATCAACAAATATTTTCACCAATCAGTCGATTAATTAAGGAAATGATCATCAGATGACTCCATAGTGAAAATAATCATCAGCTGGAGGTCTGTACTGAATAGTTCCAGCTGCAACAGTAAAATGCTGTTTACACATTAATGCATGAATAATAACATTATATAAGAATAATAATATAACAACAATAATAACTGGAGAGATTTGTCTGCACTGAGAACATTTTCCTGATGAAGTACTCATGTACTTTTACTTCAGTAACATTTTTAATGCAGTACTTTTACTTAATGTAGTATTTGTACAACTGCATGTACCTGTTCAGGTGCAGGCGTCTCCTTCACTTCATTACCTGCACTTGCTTCTGTTCATTTGTTTATTTCCATCTCTGATTAATATATTGATTGTAATTGATATAAAAGGGGTGGACACAATAACAGAAACACCTGTCAGTGTAATGTTGCTGCTACAGCTGAATCAGAACAGACAGGTGTTCCTAATAAAGTGGACACTGGGTCCGACACAGAGACGGTGTGGTGGAGGTTGAGTCAAAGTAAACACGCTCACATTAAACATGTCCGACTCATACTGACTCATACTTTGACCCTTCGGTCAATACTCCCCCCACGACAGAGAGACAGACCGAGACACAGAGACAGACTGAAGAGGGAGTCTGCTGGATCTGGTTCTGAGGTTCTGCTTGGAGGTCTGGATCATGGTGGAACCAGCATCGAAACCTGCCGCTGTTCTACTGCTGTGTCTTCTGCACAGCTGCCTGACAGACCATGGTACCGGAGCCGGAGCGGAGCCGGTCGGGCCACAATATTTTACTGACAGTGAAGGTACTGGTCGTAACAGCACGGTCCTACAGTTGTAATAATCATAATAATCTGTGTTAAAATTCTACTTTTTGTACAAATATATTTAAATCTTAAAGTGTTTTACAGCCGAATTCAAACTAAAAAAGGATCAACAGTTTGTAATAAGTTTAATTTCTTCGATTTAAATTTAAAGTTAAAGGACAAACACTTTACAAACTTCAGTATTAAACCTGAATCAACCAGACGCAGAGCTGGAGCAGAAGATTTACTGCAGCAGTTTTCAGGTTACGTTCATCAGCCACATCAACAACCCGTAAATAAAGTAGTTAAACCTCGTTCTACTGCAACATCCAAACACTGAGCAGTAAAATAATGTGTAAAAGTACATCAGCCACAGGGAAAGGGAGTACTTTTACTTCTTGCTGATATTTTTCTGAATGCAGGATTTTTCTAATTTAATTTAATCTAATCTAATAAACTCTCAGTGTCCAGTTTATTAGGTACACCGAGGTTATAATCAGCTGATTTTCTCTCTGTAGTCTTCCTGGGCAGCCAGGTGGCCTCGCAGGTTCTGGTCCGGAACAGACGGGCCAATCAGCTGTTTGAGGAGGTGAAACCAGGTAACCTATCTCACAGGTCAAAGGTCAGAGGACTGACCCTCTTCAAGTAACTGCAGTGAAGGTGTTTCTGTGTTTGTGGTTCCTCTGTAGGGAACCTGGAGAGAGAGTGTATTGAGGAAATCTGTGACCATGAAGAGGCCAGAGAGGTGTTCGAACAGCCGGATAAAACAGTACGACTCCACTTTGTTCTGATTCATTCACTCAGTAATCCTCATAGAGTCGTACGGAACCTGAGAACAGTTCTGCTCAGATTAAAATCTAACTCTGTTCCCTTCAGGAAACCTTCTGGGCCAAGTACCTGGGTGAGTACTGCTGCTCCATCACACACACAGATCATATGATACACAACACTGAGGAACCTGTAGAACCTGTAGAACCTGTAGAACCTGTAGAACCTGTAGAACCTCTTACTGGCAGAACAGCAGGAACTCTGCAGTCAGAGTTTTAATTGATTCAGTTGAGATTAACTTTGTGTTTGATCTGTTGAACAAACATGAACAAAGTCCACAGCTCAAATATACACAACTCTGAGTACACAACAGCTAACTACCTGTCTGTCTGACTGTCTGTCTGTCTGTCTCTCTCTCTGTCTGTCTGTCTGTCTGTCTCTCTCTCTGACCTGTCTGTCTCTGTCTCTCTCTGACCTGTCTGTCTGACTGTCTCTCTCTGACCTGTCTGCCTCTGTCTCTCTCTGACCTGTCTGTCTCTCTGTCTGTCTGTCTGTCTGTCTGTCTCTCTCTCTCTCTGACCTGTCTGTCTCTGTCTCTCTCTGACCTGTCTGTCTGACTGTCTCTCTCTCTGACCTGTCTGTCTCTCTCTCTGACCTGTCTGACCTGTCTGTCTGTCTCTCTGACCTGTCTGTCTGACTGTCTCTCTCTCTGACCTGTCTGTCTCTGTCTCTGTCTGACCTGTCTGTCTGTCTCTCTGACCTGTCTGTCTCTGTCTCTCTCTGACCTGTCTGTCTGACTGTCTCTCTCTCTGACCTGTCTGTCTGTCTCTCTGACCTGTCTGTCTGACTGTCTCTCTCTCTGACCTGTCTGTCTCTGTCTCTGTCTGACCTGTCTGTCTGTCTCTCTGACCTGTCTGTCTCTGTCTCTCTCTGACCTGTCTGTCTGACTGTCTCTCTCTCTGACCTGTCTGTCTCTCTCTCTGACCTGTCTGTCTCTGTCTCTCTCTGACCTGTCTGTCTCTCTGTCTGTCTGTCTGTCTGTCTGTCTGACTGTCTCTCTCTCTGACCTGTCTGTCTCTGTCTCTGTCTGACCTGTCTGTCTGTCTCTCTGACCTGTCTGTCTCTGTCTCTCTCTGACCTGTCTGTCTGACTGTCTCTCTCTCTGACCTGTCTGTCTCTCTCTCTGACCTGTCTGTCTCTGTCTCTCTCTGACCTGTCTGTCTCTCTGTCTGTCTGTCTGTCTGTCTGACCTGTCTGTCTGTCTCTCTGACCTGTCTGTCTCTGTCTCTCTCTGACCTGTCTGTCTGACTGTCTCTCTCTGACCTGTCTGCCTCTGTCTCTCTCTGACCTGTCTGTCTCTCTGTCTGTCTGTCTGTCTGTCTGTCTCTCTCTCTGACCTGTCTGTCTCTCTGACCTGTCTGTCTCTGTCTCCAGACTGTAAAGGAACTGTAATGAGTAGAACCCAAGACAACATCGACACAGTCAGACAGTGTATAGAAGGTAAACATCAATAAACATTAATAAACATTAAAGCAGTTCAAATGTACATGTACATTGACGTGTGTGTGTGTGTGTGTGTGTGTGTGTGTGTGTGTGTGTGTGTGTGTGTGTGTTCTCAGGTCAATGTATTTTCAGTAAGGGGTTGAACTATGAAGGAAATGTCAACATCACAAAATCAGGGAAACAGTGTCAACACTGGAGGCACAGCTTCCCCCATCCCATCATGAGGTAACCAACTAACTAACTAACCTACTAATTAACCTACTGACCAACTGACTAACTGACCTACTGACCGACCGACCGACTGACCAACTGACTAACTGACTGACTGACCAACTAAGTGACCGACCGACCAACTAACTAACCTACTGACTGACCGACCGACTAACTAACTCACCTGTCTGTCTCTCACCTGTCTGTCTCTCACCTGTCTGTCTCTCACCTGTCTGTCTCTCACCTGTCTGTCTCTCACCTGTCTGTCTCTCACCTGTCTGTAGGGAGTTTAACATCTCAGAGCAGCAGAACAGCAACCTGGAGGAGAACTTCTGTCGTAACCCTGACAACCGTCCGGAGGGACCCTGGTGTTTCACCCAGGACCCAACGGTCCAGAAAGAGACCTGCAGGGTGCCGATATGTGGCAAGTATCTGCTAAAATTACTACCTACAACTAGTACTACTAACTACAACTAGTACTACCGCCCCTACACACAGGCTACAGTGAGGGCAGGAGCTCTGGGATCGTTAACACTGAGGAAGTTTTGGTGTTCAGAGTTGACCTTAGTTGCTCCGTTGAGTATTAAAGTCGCAGAAGAAGAAGAAAAACGTGTCGTCATAGTTACACAAAGAATGAGATTGATCAAACACTCTTTCTGTCCAGGTGAGGTCTTTGTCCCGCCCACTGTGGCACCTGCCCCGGTCCAAACCGGCCAGTGTTTACGTAACTTTGGCGTAGACTACATAGGCGACCGTGACGTTAGCATGGGAGGCCACACCTGTCTGCAGTGGGCGTCACCGCAGGCCACGGCCCGCAGCCGGGACAAGGAGTTCATCCCAGAGGTCAGCCTGCAGGGGAACAAGTGTCGTAACCCTGACAACGACCCCGAGGGCCCCTGGTGCTACGTGGAGGTATCTGGAAATGTGACCGTGGACTACTGTGACCTGCATCTCTGTGGTAATCCTGCATGCACACATCCACCTGACCATAGAGCACAGGTGTTACTCTCCACCCCCTTACCTGTCTCCCTCTCCACCTGTCTGTCCCCCAGAGGACCAGTTGCTTGCTGACCTGTTGACAACAGAGACTGGAGGGACGGAGCGCTCTGTCCTGGGTCCCACCAGGAAAACCTTTTTCAATCCTCGCACCTTTGGACAAGGAGAGAGTGGTTAGTCATGTTGTTGACTGGTTAACTGATTGGTTGACTAAATGGTTTATTGACTGGTTAACTGACTGGTGTATTGACTGGTTAACTGACTGGTTTACCATGTTGTTGACTGGTTAACTGACTGGTTTACCATGTTGTTGACTGGTTAACTGACTGGTTTACCATGTTGTTGACTGGTTGACTGACTGGTTTACCATGTTGTTGACTGGTTAACTGACTGGTTTACCATGTTGTTGACTGGTTGACTGACTGGTTTACCATGTTGTTGACTGGTTAACTGACTGGTTTACCATGTTGTTGACTGGTTGACTGACTGGTTTACCATGTTGTTGACTGGTTAACTGACTGGTTTACCATGTTGTTGACTGGTTAACTGACTGGTTTACCATGTTGTTGACTGGTTGACTGACTGGTTGACTGACTGGTTGTGTTGCAGAGTGTGGACTGCGCCCCCTGTTTGAAAAGAAGGGTAAAAAGGACACGAAGGAGGAAGAGCTGTTGGAGTCGTACAGAGACAAACGCATCGTTGGGGGTGACGACGCCGATGTGGCCTCAGCACCATGGTAACCACACTTATAACAACACTCTGTCACCGTGGTAACCACACCATACAAACATTCTTGGTAAGAATATTTAAAAGGTAGTCTAACACACCACGCCTTCACGAAGCGTCTTCACCGGTCCAGACAAACAGAAAAATCATGACTGACCACATGACTTCACAACCACGTAAGTCTCATGTTGTCATGTTTATCACAAAATATCATACCGGGCTTTTCTTGTTTGCAGGCAGGTGATGCTGTACAAGCGCAGCCCCCAGGAGCTGCTGTGTGGAGCCAGTCTGATCAGTGATCAATGGATCCTCACCGCCGCTCACTGCATCCTCTACCCGCCCTGGAACAAGAACTTCACCAGCAAGGACATACTGGTCCGCCTGGGGAAACACAACAGAGCCAAGTACGACTGACTTCTTACACCAGAACTACAGCTGTTGATGTTCGGCGGACTGAGCAAAAATATTTTCATAACTCTCCAGGTTTGAGCGCGGCACCGAGAAGATCGTGGCAATTGATGACATCATCGTCCATCCCAAGTACAACTGGAAGGAAAACCTGAACCGTGACATCGCTTTGCTGCACTTGAGACGGCCAGTCACATTCACAGATGAGATCTTCCCCGTCTGCCTGCCCAGCAGGAAGGTCGCCCAGACGTAAGGCTTCTCTCCATTTTACTGTCAGCTGTTTAACCTACACGCCACTCTGACGTTCGGGTTTTCTGTGGCTTGTGACGGGGCTTTGAGAGTTACCTGACAGTTGTTCCTCCCCGGCAGCCTGATGACAGAGGGCTATAAGGGCCGAGTGACCGGTTGGGGGAACCTGAAGGAAACCTGGAACCCATCAGCAAGAAATTTACCCACGGTCCTCCAGCAAATCCACCTGCCAATCCAGGACCAGGACACCTGCCGCAGCTCCACATCAGTCAGGATCACAGACAACATGTTCTGTGCTGGTAACGTTCCTGTTCCCACATTTATTCCACAAGTTAGAAACGGCATGTGAACCAGACACTTTATAAGTGGTTTCAAGTTTTATCCATGCTAGCAGCAGACTGCAACATCACATGACATTCAGGGTCCCCTGAGGATGAATCATAATGTCTCTGATGATCCTCTGACTTTCCCTCTGGCGCCATCATCAGGTCACATTTTAATATGTCCAATACTTTGGTTTCTGACAGGACACCTGCAGAACCGATGACGCTCCCATCATGTTTAGTGTTAAACAGTAACTCTACCAAACTGTTACAGTTCCCCTTTAAACACTGGCTGTGTGTGCTGCAGGTTATAGACCGGAGGACGCCAAGCATGGTGACGCCTGCGAGGGAGACAGTGGTGGACCATTCGTGATGAAGGTGAGAGTCATTTTAAAAAGCACCAGGAACACTTCACTTTAACCCACCATATTATCCCCTCTAATTAATGAAGCAGTATCACAGGAGAGGGAGTGGTGTAGCTTCTTACCTTCCCTCCATCCTCTTCTGACGGCCATACGTCATCTCCTGTCCGCCATATTGCACAGCTGAAACACTGATTTAAAAAGAAGCTGTCAGTAATTACAGTGAAGACAAAAACTCCCATGATCCCACGCTACTTCACTACGTCACCAAACTATTTTGGTGATTAATCTGTCGATTATTTTCCTGATTGAATGATTAATAATTAGTTTATGAAATGTCAGAAAAAGGACAAAATAACAAAAAGCTGACTAGTCCAATACGGAAATCACTTTACCACATACGACAAAGAACAAGCAGCAGCTGTAAATGTTGAAAAATTACTTAAATAATTTATTATTAAAAGAGCTGCTGATTCTTTTTTCATGAATGGATCTACTAATCATTTCAGCTCTATACGTGTATTTCTATGCTGCTATAAATGACTTAAGTGTTGCAGAATAACTGCGCTCTGTAAATCTTTTCAATGTTTTCTGAGCAGTACCCGGCAGAAAACCGCTGGTATCAGATGGGCATCGTGTCGTGGGGCGAGGGCTGCGACCGGGACGGAAAGTACGGCTTCTACACTCACCTGTTCAGGATGAGCAGGTGGATGAGGAAAGTTATTGAAAAGGCAGGAAACGACGACTAAACACAAGCATTCTTCACTTCCTGTTGTTGATGCTAATAAAGTCTGTTCCTTACCACCGCTCTCAGACCTTTTGTTCAATAAAACATGTGGAAATTAACAGTTCAAAGTCACATCTGAATATTTGACATAGCAGCTTTTATAGAAGCACAGATACAAAATCTCCATGGCAACACAAACACTGAGTTTCCCAGTGGTGAGAATCAGTCTACCAGCTGGTTAAAATGAGTAGTGTTGATGAACAAGCACAAGAAAATAACTATTATTTTTTACATCTTCACATCTGTTTGTCTTTGGCTGCACCAGCTGTTCACAGATCCTTCGCCAGGTGTGAGGAATGTTTTCAGTGACACGGGGGGAGGCGGGGGAGGCGGGGGAGGAATATTCCCTTTAACTCGCCACTGCAGACGGGATTTAAAGTCAATTCAATCACTGAATTACACATGTTCCCCTACACAGATGTGATGGGAAACATCTGTACTGCTGTGAAGCTGACGGTGTCAAGAGGATATGACTTTCAAAATAAGACTTCTAACTTCACCGTCAGGCCTTTAATGTAAAAACTCATTAGAGCGCACACTGTAAGTTGTGCTTTCTGTGACGTATAATTTAAAGTGTCAGGTGTGAAGGTGTGTGATGTGTGTGTGTGTGTGTGTGTGTGTGATGTGTGTGTGTGTGTGTAAAAGATGGGAACAGCTGGTGCAGCCACAGAGATCACACATCATCAAACTGCTGCCGCGATGGACAGTTACCACGGTGACCAAACAACATCCAGTAATCTGACATCAGGCTTTCAGCACATTCACGTCATGTCATAGTGTTCAGGTCAACGTTAGCGTCACAGTGACGAGAGCGGCGCCTGGAAACCGACACAGAATCATTGTTGTTGTTGTTGTTGCTGTTGTTGTGATGGAGGTCACCAAACGTAAACACTGTATCATGGTGTGGTGATGCAGCTGTGGGCGGAGACAGAGAACCTCCACCTGCAGCCAGCTGGGTCCTGATTCATCTCTGTTTCCTCTGCATCTGGATTGGTTCCAGCTGTTAGTTCACAATAATCAATATCAATCAGTAATCAATACTTTAGATCTCCTGCTGCTTCATTTAGTAGCTGCCACTGAAAACTGCAGGAAACAGCTCTAACTAGTTATTCATAATTTCTTTTATTTGTCATTATAATTAATTATTAGTTACTTATTTAGGTTCTTTAAGGATTTGGATTTTTGAAGTGGATCTGGATCTGATCTGGATCTGGACCTGGACCTGGACCGGGACCTGGACCTGGATCTGGATCCCTAAAGGTGCGATGTTTATTCTTCAGTGTGTTGATGGTTTGAAAGTTGAATCTTTCAGGTTCTAGAACAAAAAAAAAAGAAAAGAAAAGAAAAACAGCTCCCAGAGTTCAGGTGACGTCAGTTTAGGAGCGAAGCCTCACGCTCTCATGTTGAGTCATGTGAACTGTCCCTGATTAAGTATGAACTCAGCTGCAGCAGCACACGTCCAGATCATCTGTCTGATTATTGATCATCTGTCTGATTATTGATCATCTGTCTGCAGGAGGGAAATCCATCTAGAAACTGATGAAAACTCATGAAACATGCAGAACAAAAACAGACTCTGGCGTCAGACGCGTCTCAGGCGTCGTCGGGCGCCTCCACCACCGCCACCTCGCTGTCAGTAGTCCTGTGTGTCAGCAGGTGTCTGTTCAGGTGGGTTTTGCGGGTGTAGCTCTTGGGGCAGTAGCCGCAGGCGTAGGGACGGATGTTGCTGTGAGACAACATGTGTTTCTTCAGGTCAAACTTCCTCCTCAGACATTTCCCACATTCAGGACACGAGAACGGCTTCTCCCCTGCACCACAGACACACCACAGACAGTCATGGATGTACAACGCCACAGAGGTTTAATGGTCTAAATTACAGTTGGTTGGTATCATTGAGCAATCTGTGTTATTTCAGTAAAAACTCGTGGAGCCTTCAGTCACTCAGTTTGTTCCCTGAAGATGATTTGAAGGAACAAACGGTGAGTTAACAACTTTAAAGTTGAGCGTTAATGAACTGGATCAGATCTGAAACCACGTCTCAGTTTCGGGGTGATACACGGAATAACGGTGAGAATTTAACGCCACATACACGAGGAAACTCACAACACAGTTCCTCATTTAATGGCTTCAGTTATTAACTGTGTGAGAGTAAAAGCTCCACTTCCTGGATTTCTACATCTGACATCTTTCTTCAGTCAGTTTCCTGAGCTGCTCTCTTACCTGTGTGTATCCTGCGGTGCTCGGTCAGGTGACAGGAGATGGAGAAGGCCTTCCCGCAGTCCTGGCAGACGTAGGGCCGTTCCCCCGTGTGAGTCCTCATGTGTTTCTGCAGGTCGCCTCCGGAGGGCCAGCCTTTACCGCACACCGTGCACACGTACGGCCGCTCCCCGGTGTGCCGCCGCACGTGCACGTTGAGGCCGGCGAGCGCAGTGAAGTCTTTGGGGCAGTAGGGGCAGCGGTAGGGCCGCTCCCCGGTGTGCGTCCTCAGGTGACCCTCCAGCCCGTCCCGGGTCTTGAAGCGCTTGCCGCACTGCGGACACAGGAAGCGGCTCTCGGCGGTGTGGCTGGCCCGGTGCGAGTGGAGGCCGGTCAGGGAGCCGTACGTCTTGTTGCACTGGTCGCACTGGTACGAGCGGAAAGTGTGTGTTCGCTGGTGGATACGCAGCTGGGTCACACCTGGAGAGCAGGGACCAATCAGAAGGTTCGTTCATGAGCATCAAAATAAAAGTCCAACACATCAGTGTCATCAGAAAGATGTTTACATGTCGATGCTTCAGTGGAACAACTGTGACTCAAAGCTCCTCCCACAGAAGCACCTGTGTACGTTACCTGAGAAGCTCTGCTCACAGAAGCGGCAGTTGTAGCAGGGCTCCGCCCCCTCCACAGAGTGAGTCTGCAGGTGTCGCAGCAGCTGAGTCTGAGAGCTGAACGTCTGCTCACACACTGTACAGGTGAGGTCAGGTAGCCGGTGCTGCAGTCTGTGGGCGTCTCTCTCCTTGGCCGACTCGAACACCTTATCGCACCTGCTGCAGGTGAACCCTCCTCTGTCCAGGTGGGTCTGCTTGTGATTGGTCAGGCTGGACAGGTGGTGGAACTCCTTGTCACACTGGCCACACTGGTAAACGGGGCGGGCCCGGTGGCTCCGCTGGTGCGACAGGAGCTCGGCTTTGGTTCTAAAGATGGCGTTGCACTGGAAGCAGGAGTGGGACCTGATGGGGCGGGGCTCAGGGAGGCGGGGCTCCGGGGGGCGGGGCTCCTGGTCACGACCGCCTGGTTGACTCTGGAGGCTCACAGCTCCTGTCGTGGTTAAGGCCGACCCGCAGGACTTGTTGGTACGCAGGTGACGGATCACCTGTGGACAGTAAGACCGATGAGCTGATTGGACAGATCGGACCAGAACTACAGAGGCCGAGTCCTAGTCCAACATGTACCTGCAGAGTTACTACAAGTTTAAGTTTGGTCAAAGGAACAATTAAAGGCTCAGTTTGATTCCACTCCAGCAGACAGTTAGCTTAGCTTAGCATAAAGACTGGAAGCAGGGGGAAACAGCTAGCCTGGCTCTGTCCAAAGGAAACACAATCCACCTCCGGCTCCTTCGGAGGTCACTGGTTAAGTCGTTAGCTTGTTAAGTTTGTTTAACCTCCAGTTTAGGTGGGTTCTCTACGGTGTCCTGACTGGGACCAGTAAGCTCTTCAAACTGGTCCTGAACCAGAAACAGGTTGGAACATAACGTCTCCTAAAATGGTGATTTGTCATTTTTGCACTTTGTTTATTTGTAGTTTATTTCAAAATAATCTCCCAAGTTTCCTGGAAAGAATTTGGTTGTAATTACAGGTAAAACAGGAAGTGGTCAGGTAATACACAATAACACACTCTGAACAGAAACATGCACCTGATTCAAACTGAAGAGATCTCCACCTGCTGGTCGACAGGTGAACACACTCACCTGAGAACGGTAGATGAAACATTTGCTGCACTGAGGACACTTGTGAGCCACCCGCTGAGAATTATGGGAAATGCTGTACAAAGCGTTAGCTGTGACCTCGGAGCAGGACTGATCTGATTGGTCCACAGTGAAGGAAGGCGGGAGTTAGATAAAGAAAATGTTCAGTTTTTCAGTGTGTGTGTGTGTGTGTGTGTGTGTGTGTGTGTGTGTGTGTGTGTGTTTTACCTGTGTCTTCTGATTGGTCCACAAAGTTTCCAGGTGAGTCCTTCAACCTGACAGGAAACAGTGATGATGACACTTTATTTTGAAGGTCCTGTATCTTTCCAGATAAACTTTTCCTGTAAACATTTTTTTCTTACAAACTCAAATATAACGAGCAGTTAATGTGTCAACAATTCCTCCGTTTCCTTTATAATTAGTAATAAACTGTGTCGACCATCAATCATAAAACACTGGGAAAAAGAGGCGGAGCATCTGACCCGTCCACCTCCACGATCACAGGTGCGACGGAGCATTCGTCGCCGCCCACTGCTGAATCCTCATTGGACGCCTCCTGCTCGACTGGCGAAACAGCCTGACAGATCACAGTCTCCTCCAGCTCCTCCTGCTCGTCCTCCGTCATCACCACCACCTCCACCTTCACCAGCTCCACGTCCAGCTGCAAGGGGCTCGCCACAGCAGGAAGAGGATCCACCTGGACCTCTGTGTCGGCGAGAGGAGGCTCGGGATTGGTCAGTTTGGTGAGGAGAGGGTGGGACCAGGCGGAGAGGAGGATCTTCTCAGTGTCACAACACACTGAGGAAAAATAATAAAAACAACAAATACAGTTAAAATCAAACCAGAAACCTTTTCGTTCCGATCTGATTCTCTCTGTGATGTCATACCTGTAGTGGTTGCTCCGCCCAGTGAACAGCTCTGATTGGTCAGCAGCTCCCTCAGATCCTCCCGGCCCGCGTCCTTCAGACAGTCCTCCAGACCACCGGGGGCAGCGTCGAGCCACGAGGCAGCCTGAGCGACACAAAGACAAAATATAAAACTCTTTTATTATTAGAAGATGTTTCATTGTGTTTGTTTTTACAGTTTAAATCAAACCAGAACCAGAAAAGAGAAAAAGTATTCTGCCGTCAGATAATGTTGGTATCATGACATGATATCGTATTAAATCAAATCAAAATGCATCATCAGTGACTTCCTGTTCATTATCTGCGATGTCCCCCAGAATTAAAGTCACTGAGCACCTGTTTGAAGTCGGGCACAGGGAACAGCTGCTCGATCCTGGACAGGAAGTCAGATACGAGGGCCTGGAGGGCGGAGTCATAACTCTGGTCAAACACTTCCTGAAACAGAGACCAGCACAGAGAGAACGTCACAGGGGCCTGGACATGGGGGGGGGGCGGCGGCCTCACAAAGCCTGCAATTATCATCAATCATTGTTCTGATTATGTTCAGAAATGTTATTGATGCAAATAAACAGCAGCAGCATCAGAAACATTTTCATTTAATTAATATTTAATCAGGTCGTTTCACTGATCACAACAGACACACAATCAGCTGACAGAAATAAAACAGCTGACACACTTTAATACAAACAATCACAAACAGTCGTTGACACCATCAGGTAGTGAGGTTTAACATCTCAGAGAAAAGCCTTCATAATGCTGCTGTTTTACACACTGACCTGCAGGAGGCGCTGTCTGTCCGCAGGTCTCTGCGTCACTGTGTCAGTCAGAGTCAACAGAGCTGAACACCACTCGTCCACCTGTTCATCCTGCTGCTGGAGGAACAAACACATTACATCGTCTCTGAAGTCTGAGAGGAGATTTCACATTCAGTCAATCGGGATTTTGAGCCTCTGACGTGAACTAATATCTCGTTAAGACAAAATCTAATTAAGATGCACAAAATCTAAAACGATGTGAAATGAAGAACATTTAAAAGCAAAAACACGAAGAGTCTGATTCTCCAGATCTTTGTCTGCGTCTGGTCACATGTTAGAGCTGTCACGATCAGTCGATTGATCTGCAGCTTCTTTCATAATCAATTCATCGTTTTTTGAACAAAGACGTCAGATATTTGTTGGTTCCAGCTTCTCACATGATGAAGACTCGACGTTCATCTTTGTCACACGTGATAATGAAGACAAAGACATCTGAAGACGTCACTTTGGGCTGTGGGACGTTTTAACGATTGATCGTGAAAGTAGTTCTTCGTTGCAGCCCTAAAAATAATCAGATAACTGGGTCAAACTGAAGATTGTTTTCAATATTGATTAAATTGTTAAAATATCTGGTAACATGAAATATACCAGCCCAAGGTGACTTCTTCCAATGTCCTGTTTAATCCGGCGGCTCAAACCCCAAATATTACATTTACAGTGACAGAAAACAGATTTAAGAGGCTGAAGCTGAGAATATGGATCCTACATATTCTCAGCTTCCCCCCCCCCCACCACCACCACCTGAACGTCCCTGAGACTGTGGCTGGATGTTAGCGCTGCTGTGTGACGACACACTGTCTCAGTTTGCTGCATCTTTAAACACAAACTAACTGCAGTAAACAGGTGTATACGGGAGGACACAGGTAGAGCCCTCCTCCCTCACCGTTGCCTCGGAGACAGAGCGGATCCTGTCCAGGTGAGCGTCAACGGCCTGGGGGGCGGGATCAGAGAGGGTCACCTGAGGCAGGAAGAGAGTGAAGATGTCACTTCCTGTTCCGATTACACACCTGTCAGCTGTTTGTCAGTGAAACACTCGCTGCTGCTCTGACGGTGTTTTTGATTCGTTCAAGAAGCTTTAATGTTTATTTTTATAAAACTAACATGGAACGACCTCCAGAGAATTATCAGGAGAATCTGCGGCTCCTCTCGGCTTTACACAGCTTTATAACATGACGTCTTTCCTTAAATAAAAGGAACAAAGTGATGATTTAAATCAGGAAACATCAGCTCAGAGACAGAGGAGCTTTCTTATCTTTACTTTTCACTTTCACCAGAATGAAGTGACTCAACAGCACAGATTTTTTACAGCGAACATGTCAGGGCAGAAAAAGCCTCAGGCCTTTCTAATAGTAATGATAATAATGATGATGATGATTCAGCATGAGGCAGCATGTTCGACATCGACATAGTATTGACGACACCTGTGTTTAAAGCAGAAGGTAAAGGCCCTTCAAACTTCTGCACTCATTCCGGAGGACTGCGCCTCTTCTTCTTCTCCTGAGCTATTCTGGCAGTCTGCCACTTTCCTCAAACTACGAGAACTTAACAGTGGAGGGAACGGTTTGTCATCCAGCGACAGACCTGTGACATGTCACAGGTTACTAAAACTACTTGAACCACATGTGCTCCTGAACGCAGCCCGTGTTGCTTTTTTAACCTTGTTTCTTTTAAAAACTGAAATTTCAATAAAAAAATTAAATTACATTTTCCAGCTCTGGACATTTGACACTGAACTGCTTTCTGTTCATGTCTTGTCTTTGGACTGTCACACTGTAAAACCTTTTGAATATAATAAGCCTCTGTTATTGTTGTATTTTTTGTTTTATGATTTGTTCTAATAAAGAAAAAGAGCTCAAACATCAGCATCAGTGTGAGTTTTTCCTGATCTAGGTGACACATGCAGAGGCAGAACGCATGTTAATACAACGTGGCAACGGTTTTTCAACACGTTGCTGTGCGGCTAAATATATTTCTACTAGAGCGACCCACATTAACAGCACCGAGCCTCCATAACAACACAGACCTTGGCCCTCAGAGCCAGCAGCAGCAGACTCCTCTGCCGGTCCGTCAGCAGCTCTGGGACCGCTTCGGTTACCAGGGAAACAAAGTCGTCCAGCATCCCATAATGCTTCACGTTCTGCTGCCGAGCGACCTGCCACATGGCTGCCGTCAGCAGGCGGAGAGGGGGGACAAGGAGACGCAGGGAGGAGAGGGGGAGAGGGGGAGCTGAGGGGGAGAGAGGAGGAACATGTTGACATGACACAGTAGGAAAAACACGGATGTTACTAATAACATTAACAATGGCTGAATCACATTCAGCTCAGTCTGTTTCTGGGTCCTGGTTTACTGGAAACATCACTCTAATAATAGAGACAAGTCAACATGCCTGCAGGGGAAAAAGCCTATTACCATCATCATGAACATCATTATCGTCATCGTTATTCAGTTTACAGTTTGCTGTGAGGTTTGGAAAATAATCCATTAATAACTTTTAGGAATTTTAGGCACATCGGGGCAAAAATAAGTCATATTACTGTAAAAATAAGTATAAAAAACACTCTTCTGTTATATCATTGTTAGTTTAACATACCTTTCACACAGTGGTACATTCAGCTTGTCACAGCAGGTAAGGTTTTAGGTGTGTCCATACTTCCACACCTTAATGGTAAGCAGGCATTATTAATCTTAGTGGTTACAAACCATTACTAAGGTGGTTTTTAACTCACAGTTTACAGCAGGAAGCCGTTTATTCCCAGACAAACTCCATTTAAATATATAAGTATCTAAGGGTTCATTGCTTATTAGTGAGCAAGCAATACATAATTAAATTGGAGTTGATCTAATTTCTTAAATGAGAACAACTGTCTTTAAATAGGCCTGATGTCACACACAGAACCTAGAAAGTAATATTGAGAAAATGTTCATTTAACATCTCTGTATTTGTATTTTGCAGAGTTGTGTTTGGCTGGGAATTAAATACAGCCAAACTCCATTAAGAAATCTCAGTATTCAAGGTTTCGTTGCTTGTTAGTGAATGAGCAATTGTTCCTAAAACTGGATTCAAGACATTTCCTGAATGAGTTTAAATCGGTTTTCTATACGGAATGTGTCTGACACAGAATGCACAGCTTTTAATTTATTTACAACCCGGTCTCATCACACCTGCACCTGTCCTTTTAGAGCTGGGTAATTCTCCTTATAAGACATGGCGTGTGATGACTGAATGCATTTTATTATGAATGCTGTATTAAAAATATTAAATGATGTGTGGTTTACAGGAGAACCACACAAGCACCAGCAGTTAAAATAAACCACTAACGCTACACAACCTTATGCTTTTTTAGGTTACTTTTCATTAAATAATCTCATATATATGAACCACACATATGCCGAGGTAACTTATAACTCATTATAGCTGTTAAGATATATTCTATTAAGTATTTAGCTTTCCTTAAACCAAAGTATATTAAAAACGCTGCTTGTGTGGATGGAGTTTGGCTCTGGTGAAGCTGCTAGCTAGGACCTGCTAGCTAGGACCTGCTAGCTAGCAACAACACGAGCTGCTGGTTAGCAGAGTAACATTCTCCAAAGATCCGGACACACGAGACAGTGTCTGATTAAAAGGCAGTAAAGTGATGAATAAACCCGAGCAGCACTCACCCATTCTGCTTCCAGCGTTTCACACCTGCTCACTTTCCAACAGAGCTCTGAACCCCGGGTTAGCTGGGTGAGCTAACAGCTAGGTGATGTTTACAGTCCGGCTAACAGCGGCTCCGCCTTCACACCGGACGTTAACGGACCATCACTTCCGGTTTCACCTGCACATAGGTAATGTATTGTACTTGTTTTATCCATGGAGACCTGTATATATGATGCTAAAGGGAATAGCAGGCAAACTTATTCTGTTTAATAATGGGCGGTGGAGTCATTTTTAATTTACATTTTAATTGCCATTAAGTTTAATTCTATAGCATAACTTTTATGTAAGTTTCTTTTGGGAAATATTTCACAGTTTCAGTGATTTACAATTTATTCTACATTGTACAAAGTCTTACCAATAATAATAAATTAAATAAATGCCTTTAAAGATTATGCAATCTATTAATTTTTTGTTAGGTGACACTAGTAATTTAATATAGCTTCTCTTCAGTTTACTTATTTTTCTTGCATGATACAATCTTATATGTAAATAACAGTAATTCAAAATTATCAATGGGAAACAACTACCAATGAATAGCAACCAGTAATACTGTATAAGATTCAGAAGATCAGTCATTGAGTTAATCAATTACCCCAATTGTTACCTAAAGAATTAAAGTCAGTGAAATGACTGGCTCACCTCTCACCTGGTTTGACACAGATACAGTAAGCCAGGTGTAATCTCCCTCCCTCTGGCTCTCTCCTCCTCCTGTGGTTCAGTAAATGGATTAACAGGGTTTGTGTGACAGCAGCACAGAGAGCAAGAGAGAAACAGCAAGAAAGAAAACGACCAAAAACAACAGCAACAACAATAAAGGAGGAAAAGAGAAGCATTGAAAGTGGATGTGTGGAAGAGCTGGAGGTCATTTTGGAAAACTGACTTCACTTTGTATTTGTATGGATCTGTGGGGAGCAGAGATCGACAGTCAAGACTGGATTCTGTTGCTCAGATAATCCATCCATCACTCCTTCATCCATCCCTTCGTCTGTCCCTCCTCCTCTCAAACTGTGGAGCTGCCAACTGTCAAACTGCTCCTAAACTAACTGTGCTGTAACTCATTTTATTTCTTTATTTTACTCTGGACTGCCTGGACCTAGCCTGCTTTTCATATTTGGCCTAGCTGTTATTTAGCCTGGTTGTGAGTATGGTATAATCTAGTTGGCTATAACCTTAGCCTTACACTAATATAGCCAGGTTGTGTAATGTTGTAGCTGTAAATTTATCTTGGATTGTAGCCTGGTTATAAATGAACCCAGGTGAATTCTAGCTTGGCTGTAATTTAATTCTGTTGAACTTCAGTCTTATTGGCTGTTAGCCTGCCAACTAACTTACCCTGGTTATAATCTAGCCAACTGTAATTTAGCCTAGTTTCTAACCTAGCCTGGTGAGTATTTAGCCTAGTTTGTTTAGCCCTGGTTTCATGTAGTGTGGATGTTATCCTGCCTAGCTGTAATTTAGTCTGGTTTTAATCCAGCGAGGTATAATTTACTGTAGCCTGGCTGCAGCTTTAAATGATCTTGGCTGAAATCTATCTTTAGTGTAAATTGGCCTGGTTGCAGATTATTTTAGTTTAGATTTAGCCCAAATAAAATTTGCCTGGTTGTGACTAGCATGGTATAATCTAGTGGGCTATAACCTTACCCTTGCTCTAATATAGCCTGGTTGTAATTTTAACTTTGGTTGTCTAGCCCTGGTTTTCATTTGGAGTGGATGTTATCTTGCCTAGCTGTAAATTAGCCTGGTTGTGAATTAGCCTGGTTGGGACCTATCTTGGTGGTAATTTAGCTGTTAGTAAGACGTAACCTATTTTTAGCAGTAATTTAGCTTGTTTATGATTCAGCATGGTTATAAGTTAGCTAGTCTGGCTGTGACTGCTGGTGACTCGGCCTGGTTATAATATATTCTGGTTGTAACTTTCCCAGTTTACAGGGGAGCCTGTCTTAATTTAGCCAGGTTGTACCTCATTAGAGAATTTAGCATTTAGACTTAGCCTCATTATAAGTTGGTAAGGGTGACACATATCCTGATCATTAGCTTTAATTAGCCACAGATATACATATCAGCACAATGGATCCAGACCGAGAAGAGGCTGAGGTGTTTTCAGACACAGAAGACCCGAGCCCCCTGAGACCAGAGGAGGAAGAGGAGGAGGAAGAGGAGGAGGAGGAGGAGGAAGAGGATGCCATGATCTTCAACACCTGGATGCTGCAGTACAGAGGGGGCAAACAGCAGGAGAAAATCGGAGAAGAGGAGGAGGAGGAGGAGGAAGGGGAGGCAGGGGGAGGAAGAGCTGAAAGCAGAAGCAGTTTAGTAACGCCGGTCCGAATGAGGACCGACCGTCGGGCATCGCTGCCGTGTCAGGTGAGACAGACCAGCAGCAGGAGCTTTCAATGAGGTCACACTGCGGCTGCTGGGTTAGGAGTAGGGTGTGGTTTGTGGTGGGTGTGGCTCAAGGTGGGCGTGGCTTGATGTGCTACAGGCCGCAGGAAGAGCCTTCTCTGAGTTTTCAAAAACAATCCCAGTCTCCCACTCGTAAGTATGACTTGGACGTTGATGTGAACAGTATTTACAGTCTTACCACAGGCTCCATTATTAGCTGTTCTGGAGCTTTCGATCATCGTCATGGAGGTCATGATGGACAGTAATGGACTAGTTCCACCGTCTGCACCAGCTCACTCCACTTATATATCGTACATATAGTTCTGACCTGCAGCAGATTTACTGCAAACTACTTCATGTGAGAATAACTTCAGAACTAAAGGACCAGTCAGACCAGTTAACCTCAGCTTATTCAGGGAGCTGGTGGTCTTCAGGGGGTCCACAGCTCCTAATCAGAGACACAATGAGCCTGAAGACCAACACAGAGGCTCAGCTCCTCCGCTGTTGTCTTAAACTTCAGGCTTTCAGAGGATCTCCACAGATCTCCATTTTTAGCTGCGTTAGCATTAGCAACAAGCTTCCAGCTCCAAGGAGCTTTGAGCTGCTCCGTTGGCTCAAAGTGGTTCAGTTGGGTGTTAAAGAGAAGCATGGCTGTAAAGCCACTAATTAGGATTACAGACTCATAGTCTTGTTTATTTTTGCCAGTGTTGATGGGATTTTTGGATCAGTGATCCATTCTGTTTTTAAAATCCATTTATCAAACCTTCTGATGAATGAAAGCTCAGACTGTTACATCCTGTTCTTTATGTCTGTGTTTTGTTTTTATTTGATTATAATCATCAGTCAAATAATCCCGGGATGGAAACTCTCTGTAAAGCACATTGCTGTTTTTAAAGGTGCTCTATAAATAAACTGACTGAACTGTGAGGGAGGACAGTGGAGTCCAGTTAAACCTTTTAACTGGTTCAACATTAACTAGTCTCTCTCTCTCTCTGCGTCCAGACTACTCTCTCTGCCATGCAGCTGTCTCGACTCCACTCGTCCACCCGGGCTCCAGTGACGGCGAGGGTCCTGCTGCGACGCTCCTCCTCCCGCCGCCTCCTGTCCTCGCCGCAGGAGGCCGCCGCTCCTGTCACCATTCCCACCGGTGAGAGAAGACCCTCCCTCATACCCACAATCCCAGAGGCAACAGTACACGAGAGGAGAGGCCAGTTCAGGAGACGCAACGTCATGTCACTGGTGGGTAAAACAACTGATGTGAGAACTGACCCGTGTTTTTAACCTGAGAGTTTAAACTGTGTGTTCGTTGCAGAGCGATGCAGACCGTGTGTGTCTGATCTGTCACAACGACTTAAACCGAGGAACCGGCGGCACCAGGGAGCTGCAGTGCACACACACCTTCCACAAAGAGGTAACACACACACACACACACACATTGTCACAAAAAGATGGAAAAATCTCTTTAACCTGTCTCCATTCAGGGTTTTGCAAAATACTAAACATGCATTAAAAACGTTCGTCCCTCTCTGCAGTGTATAGAAGAGTGGCTGTGGAGAAAACAGTCCTGTCCTACGTGTCATGTTCAGGTGTCCATGCCACAGCCCGTCCACTGGAGCTCCGCCAGAGTCAAAGTCCCCTAAGACCACCAGTCAGGGAGGCTGACGTCAGTAAACATCCAGCATCACACCCCCAGTGACATCAAGGTCCCTGAAGACTTCCTGTAGTGGACTGTGACTGCTCCTAAAACCAACAGGGAGAGGATACTGACATATAACGATAAGGAGAGGACAGTGACATCACCAGGAGAGGACAGTGACATCACCAGGAGAGGACAGTGACATCATCCAAACACACTGAAACATTCAGATAAGTCGTGAGAAGAGGAGACAAGGAGAGTGGATTAGTCAGGTTAAATTAAAAGGGACCAAACACAAGCAATAAACAGCCTGATCCATTTTCTCTGAATCCATCGGAGTCAATGGATCTGAACTCTGGGACATATAATGGGACAGATAACACAAACATACACTGGGCAGCAGTAGATACCTACATACAGTAAATGGCCAGTTGTGAAGCTAACGTACAACCACAGTAACCTCACTCGTGTGTGTGTGAGTGTGTGACATTACAAGTGTTTTGGGTAGAAACATAAACTGACACTGTTGAGCAGCGTTGTGATGATTTTTGAATAAAGTTTGATTGTGGAGGAAAAATGTTCTAATTTTTGACTCAAAATTAAAACCACAGTAGAAAACTGCATTCCAGATTCAAAATGTCAGGAAGGTGTAAATGAGTCGAAGAAAAAAACTGAACAGTAAACATCAGTAAAAAGTCAAGTACAATAATTATAATGATCCTATTGCAAGAGTGATAGGAAGCTGAGGAAAGATTAAAAACACCATTACTAGATAAAATTATAAATGTAATACAGGGATGATGTGAGTGTTTTGTAATAATCTCAGCTACATAAAGAACTGTTTGTTCATTGCTTTTCTGGCTGTTTAGTTTGTCAGATTGTAGCTCCAGTTCCTTAAAGACAATATTCTGCTCTTATATTTGTAAATGTCAGTGGGAGAACAACTGTTCAGATCCTTTTCATTCAAAATTCAACTTGAGTAAAAGAACAGAAGTATTTAATAATATTAATGATATTAGCATGTAATTAATTAATTATTACCGCTTCTATGTAGGAAGGGTTGGGTGTCCCATAGCCTGTCCGTGCCTAAACATGTTAATTATGATAACCAAGTAAAGATATAATGAGCCTTAAAGTGCCTGAGGTTCACTATTCAAGAGTTGAACAGTCCCTATAATAATACATCATACTTTCAAAGATGATCATATGTGTCTGTAAATTAAAAGTAAAATAAAAGTAACTAGTATGGACAAGTATAGCTGTCAGATTAATTGAATGCAGTAAAAAGTACCATATATTGTGGAGAAGAAGTATAAAGTACTATAAACTGGCAGTACTGTACAGTAGTGAAGTAAAAGTACCTGAAAATCCCTGGTGTTGATTTTGGGGGAAACAGCGCCTCCCTCGGGCTCTTTGTGGCCAGAGGCGGTATTGCAGGCGGAAGTGCTGCACCTGTTGATGCGCTGACTTCTCCTCTTCAGTTTTAACTTCGCTCACCTGACTCTAAAAAACACCTGGGAAGCTTCTGGGCCCTCGGCAGGTGTCTGTCCCGGTGTCCGGCGGGTAAAACGAGGGTTGATGGATAAATTAAAGAAGGTGCTGAGCGGTCAGGACGATGGGAACAACGCGGATGGGACCGGCATCCTGGAGGTGAACGGCAGCTAGCATCAGTGTTGTTTTTAGCCTGTTAGCTCCACAATATCTGATTTAAATTAAGACACTTAACCGGTTAAAATGGACAATAACTTCACCAACGATACGTTCATGTGAAGAGAAGGTTTCCTCAGACATATTCTGCGCCATTAAACTCTCATATTCATCATTAGAGTTTTAATAATTAGTCGATAAATCCACATAAAGTTAATTAGAAGCAATCGTGTTTTATCAAGTAAAACACCGATAAATCAGCCTCTAAAATGTGAATATTTGCTACTTATAATTCAATATTTACTGAATATCTTTAGGTTTTTACTGTTTATTACACAAAATCAAGAGTTTGTTAACTTTCTTTAGACTAATTAATCTTAAAAGTAACGGTCACATTCATCAGCATTGAAACAATCATTATTTCAGCTATTTGTCTTTTACTTACATTAATATCTTCCTTTATTAATGACAGATCCTCTTCAAATGAGCTAATAAAGGAAGATAAAACATTACTTGACTGCTTCTTTCTAAAGCAAGAAAAACATATTTGTTATTTTAATTGGTTAATTTTGTTACAGGCTTTCTGTGTTTGTTATTAATGCAAGAAAAACATATTTGTTATATAAAACGGGACTGTACTTACTGAGTTTAACAGTGTGAAGAGACATTTTAGCTGCAGCTTCAACATCACTGTCTTTTATTCTACTTCCTTAGAAATAGTACAGGTATGCTCTTTATAGAAGTCTGAGTTCATTGAGAAAAAGAAACTAGTTGATATGAATGTGATAATATGTCTGATGTACAGCGTGTGATGAGAGAAACTTTTCTTCCATGTCTGTTGTTCTGATGTGAACCGGCTCAACCGCGCGATGAAACTGTCAATATTTCCTTTAGCCTGAAGCAGCCTCTCTCCCTCTGGGTTTATACCTGAACTCACCTGCTGGATCTGGATGTGATCCATGTAAACCACCTTCCCGCGGTCTGTTTCCGTAGCGTGCCGTCAGTTTGTTGATGCGGTTGTTCATTGATTGGTTGGTTGTTTGTTTCAGTTTCAGCCTGTAGAGACACAGCAGCTGCTGCTGTCTCTGTTATGTTGTTTATTTGCCACACCATAAACAACCTCTGGAGCTGTGACTTCTGATGATGATGATGATGATGATGATGATGATGATGATAATAAGATGATGATGACATCTGTGCAGAGAGCCAATCAGGCGTCGACCCTGGCCTGGGGGACGAGGATGAAAGGCTTCGTGGTCTGCTTCATCCTGGGTGTGTTGTGCTCCGTCCTGGTGAGTCTGAGTGAACACCTGAATGATGCTCCTACACAGCACTGTTTCCATGGTAACAACCTGTCTGTCTGTTCTGTTTGATTCTATAGTGACAGCCTGTCTGTCTCTGTTTCCCTCTGTTTCTATGGAAACAGTCTGTTTCTTTTTTGCTTGTATCCATGGTAACAGCTTGTTTTCGCTGTATGTATCCATGGTAACAACTTCTCTGTTTTGCCTGGCTGTGTCCATGACAACAGTGTGTGTATCTGTCTTTCCCATTTCTATGGTAACATCCTCTTAATCTCTTTTCTGCTTGTTTCTATGGTAACAGCCTGTCTATCTGTCTTTCCTGTCTGCTTCTACAGTTACAGCTCGTCTGTCAGATTTCCTGTCTGTTTCTATGGTAACAGCCTGTCTTCTTGATTGTATCCATGGTAACAGCCTGTCTGTCTGTAATATTCTGTCTGTTTCTATAGTAACAGCCCTTCCTGTGTTGCTGTCAGTATCCAAGGTAACAGCCTGTGTCTCAGTCTCTGTCTCTGTTTCTATGGTAACCACCTGTCTTGTCTTGCTGTACCCATTGAGATTGGTCTGTCTTTCCCGTCTGTTTCCATGGTAACAGCCTGTCTGTCTCTCTGTACTCAGGGCACCTGTATGCTGTGGATCCCAGGTTTTGGTCTCGCTGTGTTCGCTGTCCTCTACAGCGTGGGAAACATCTGCGCTCTGGCGAGGTACCAACCAGAACCCACCTGGTCTGACCTGGTCTCACCTGGTCTGACCTGGACCTAGTCCACATTAGTTCAGACCAGGTCAAACTGGGTAGATCAATCAAACTTTATGTGTGTAGCTCCCTTCGTAGAGGTGAGAGCAGCTCTAAAATAAATGATGTTCATCTCAGTGTCTGACTTCAAAGAAAGGACCTGCTGCTCTCTAGTGGTGGACGTCAGTATCACCTGTAACTCAGCAGGTAAATGTGATGTCATTTCAGCACCATGTTTCTGGTCGGTCCGTGTCGGCAGCTGAGGACCATGTGCGCTAAAGAGAGGGCGCTCGCCACCGCCATCATGTTGGTGAGAACACACACGTAGAGACACGTGAGCAGTCGTGTCAGTGACGTTCTCACATCGTTACACAACTTACACTCTAATTCACTCATTAACAGAGTCACAGTTTGTTTCTGTGTCAGACATTATAGACACGTTTTACTGTGTTTGAAACATGAAAGTTTAAAAGAGAGAAATCCTGTTTCTGTGTTTAAAACCAGCTGAACTGTGACAGGATGAGGAGCAATGACGACGTAGAAAATTAAAGTCCAGTTTCACCAGTAATAACAGTTTAAAATTTCAAAATCCGGCAGATCCTAAACAGGTTCAGCACTTTTTAAATGAACACACAAACCCGACACCTCAGATGTTTTTACAGCTTTAACTGTTGGACTCGTTTGTGCGTCTCTGCAGGTCTGCCTGGTGTTGACACTGTGTGCTGCTTTCTGGGTGAGAAACACAAACGCACAAACAACTTTTTCTTCCCAGGATGAAGTGAATGTGTCACAGATTTACTGATACTGATCTGAGTAAGAAAAGAAAAGATGTGGAGACGTTGACTTTGACTAAAATCGACATAAACTTGTTGAGTTTCATGGTGTTTGAGGTGGATGTTCTGTGTTTATAGTGAATATTTCTTCTCTCTGTTCAAGCTGATGTCTGGTTCTTGTGACTGGTTTGTTGATAAAGTTGTAAAAAAATTTTTTAGCAGAATAAAAACTCATTTTATTTTGTTCTAGTGTCAGTTAGTGTCTGTTCTTTGAATCAGTCTCTCTCTCTCTGCAGTGGAAGAATAACGGTCTCGCTCTGCTGTTCTGTGTCCTTCAGTTTCTGGCTTTCACCTGGTATAACACACACACACACACACACACAGTGTTTACCTGCCTGTCTGTTTTACCTGTCTAACTGCTGCTTTTGTTGATCACAGGTACGGCCTTTCATACATCCCCTTCGCCAGGTAACACACACACACACACACACACACACACACACAAACATACACACACACACACACACACACACACACACACACATACACACACACAAACAACACACACACACACACACACACACAACATACACACACACACACAAACATACATACACACACACAAACATACACACAACACACACACACACAAACATACACACACACACACAAACATACACACACAAACATACACACACACACACACAAACATACACACACACACACACACACACAAACATACACACACACACACAAACATACACACACACACACACAAACATACACACACACACACACATACACACACACAAGCTGAACATGAAGATGAGAACGTATGAAAAGTCAATGCAAACAAAATAAACAACAACAACAACAGAATCTATGTGAGATTCATCAACAATTACTTTTGTAGTATTCAGCAACTACAGTTCCCATAAGGCTTTGCGAGCTGGTTCACTTGTTTAGTTTTACTGATGCTCTGTATGACGACGTTTAACAAAATGTTTAGTCTGTAAAATGTAGAAAACAACAAATATAAGTTTTAATATTTGTGTCTCAGTCTGATCAGCAGTCCAACAGATTGATTATTGATTATTTGTTCCTTTTAGAGGCAGTTCACATTAATCAACTTGATTTATTAATTAAATGCAGCTCAGTGCTGCAGAAAAAAAAAGACATAAAGATATAAATGATATAAACAGTTAAACAACAGAACCAACACTGTAAGAACAAAAGTGTATTAAAAAAGAGATAAATTTATAGTTTTTCTTATTAATTTCTACATGTTTGAACAGGTGTTTCTGTCATTTAAAAAATACTGAAACATTTAATCAAAATAAAAAGTCTTTGAGTTTTGTTTTATAGTTTTACTTGTTAATTAAAATGAAACAAACAGATTAATAAGGGTTAAATCTGTCCTCTCTCTTTTAGGGACGCCGTCATCAAACTATTCTCAATCTGTGTCTAGACTCCACCCCACCTGTCTGACCAATCAGGACGCAGGATGCTGTGTGCTTTGTATCCAATCAGCAGTGAGCATGGGAGAGGCCTTAAAATACTTCAACCTCAGAATCACTGAACGTCTTAAAAAGACCTGGTTTCCATGGAGACCAGTTCTCACTACCTGTACAACTTCCTGTTTTCTGTCATTTCCACCTGGACTCTCACCTGGACTCGGTTTCTGTGTTCACACCAGAACACGATCTGGATTCTGGTGCCGGATCTGATTCAGTTTCTGTTTCATCAGCGACGTGTTCGACTCATTTCACATCGTTTAGTTTTTATTCGTTAACAAAGTATATGAAACATTTCGTTCTCGTTACGTCACCTTCGTCTGATCTGAACCTTCAGGAACCAGGAACTCCTGATTCTTCACCTAATATTTATATTTTTATACTTTAACGCAGCAATTATTTAATGTGGTAGAGAAGCACATGATGATGTCAGAGTGCACCTCAGTACGCTGTGACATCACAGCTGGGCGGGGTTACAGCAGTGCACACTAAAAGCTAATGTAGAGCTGCAGCAATTAGAAAATGAATCGGGCTGTTTTGATAAAGGATGAATCGTTTTTATCAGTTTTGAAGCTGAAATGTGAAACAGTTACTGTTGTAATTTCTTAGAGCTTTGACTTTTTATAGATAGAACAATTAATGGACAAGTTGAGTAGATAATGATCAGACTGATTGATAACTGTCGTTAGTTGCTGCTGTAGTTTTAAACTAAAGTGTTTGAACACACAGAGACAATCAGTTTCTGTTTGTTAAATAAGTCGTTTATTAGAAATGAAGAGGTTGATAAATGAACCTTTAATGGACATTTAACAGATCAAACAATCAGTGAAACTGATGATCATCACAGTTAATTATTCTGTTTCTGTTCCTGTACGATTCAGATTGTTAGAACTCCCTGTCTGTGTGTGTTTAAACATCAGATCCAGGTCTGCCAGTTTAAAGTGTGCAGCTCCTTCCCGCCACAGAGGGCGGTGAACCGGCTCCACCAGCACCGCCTCCATTACTCCCAGTTTACCTTCTGGTTTTAATGGTGCAGGTGATTTCAGCAGAAACATTTACCTCAGTGTTTCCTGTCTGTCGTGTGTGTGTGTCTTCACTGGAACAGTTTTAATAAATATCGATGTCTGTGTTTAACATCAGTGTTTGTATGAAGTCATGAATTTATCTTCACATTTAACACAAAGTAAAATGTCTGTTTCCCGCCTGGAGCAGAGCTGATGCTGCAGCTGATTCCAGATCAGACCTGAAGCTGGCTTTCATTTCTTAAATAGTTAAACGTCGTCGTGTGAATTCTGTCCTCGGTGTGTGTGTGTGTGTGTGTGTGTGTGTGTGTGTGTGTGTGTGTGTGTTACCTGGTGTTTACCTGCCTCCCTCGAACGTCTTCTTTATGCCTGTTAAGTCTCTAAAGCCTGTAATCTCCACCCTCCACCGCCCGCTGATTAAAACACACACACACAATAAAACACACACACACACACACACTCCATTTTAAGGCAGCCACCACAGTCCGGAGATCGTATGTCGCTGTGTGTGTGTTTCCAGATGTTCTGCGTTTGGATTTGACCTATTCTCCATTACATGCTGATCTGAACAGCTGATGGTGTTTTTCTTCAACACTGTCGAGTGACATTTAAACCTCCAGGAGTCACAGTGGTGGTTTTTCTTTTTATTATCATAGTCAAATGAATTAATAGTTTGAGTTGGTTAATCAACGAGTCAGATCTACGTCCTCCTTTTGAAACGGTGAATCCACGCTCGTGTTTTCAACAGCTGACCTGATAAATACGGAGGATTCACGACGCTCCGGGTTCTTTGTCTTGACATAAACACAGCTGTTTCCAGATGTTTCCACTCTGTAGAACTCAGATTTTCTCTTCCACACTGAAGCTTGAGACCGATGTTTTTAAAATGATCCACTCTAGAGACTCAGTAAAGAGCTCAGTTTTCCTCGTCCACACTAAAACATGACGTTTCCAGACTTTCAGCCTGTTCCTGAAAGCATCAGATCTCCTCGTTTCCAGATGTTTCCACGCTTCATCCACACTTGAAACTGATGTTTTTTTTTAAGGTCTATCATCTCTGGACACTTTTCCTCCACACTAAAAAAACACGGTTTGCTTTTTCAGCTTGAACCACGTCAGAGAGAAAAATCCGTCTTTTCACTTTGTGTTTTCAGATTTAAAAAACGTCCTTTTCCTCATCTTCACTTGAGAAGGTGAATTTCAGATGAATCCTCTCCAGAGATCGTTTAAAAGCTCCGTTCTTGTCTCAGGAATCGATGGCAGAGGAGAGTAGAGAGCCGACGGACTCAACTAAATAGAAAAAGATGTTAATTTAATTTGTTTGTGTGGAAATAGTTGAAATAAGCAGATATGAAATCACTGGACGTACATGCTGAATCATAGATTGATTCTTTCTACTCTGTGTAATTAATAATTAATCCTCTGAGTCAGTGTAAAATATATTATCTCTTCGTATGAATCCACTGATTGTAGTTTCTTAATATTTACTTCGTTTATTCATCAAAATTAGAGATAATTAAGCTTCAGTGAAACTGGCATCGAGTGGTCGAGCGAGGTAAATTTTGTGTGTGAAAGGGGAGAGAGAGTGGTAGAGGGAGGTAGTGTGTGTGTGTGTGTGTGTGTGTGTGTGTGTAATGGGGGGAGAGAGAGCGGTAGAGCGAGGTACAGTCGGACTATCCTGTGATTGTTTCTGATGTTCAGTTGGAGCTGAGCAGCTTCACATCACACAGCGACCCACTGTAATTAATTAACATCATTCATTAACAGTTATTTTCAATTAACCATTTAATTGTCAATTTGTGTCGTTTAGTTTTGGGATTATTTCACCTGTCCAGCTCAGTGTCGAGTGTCACAGGTAAGTTCATTTTATCAGCTGTTGCTTATTGATCACCAGAGATCTTTGATTCTTATTCACACATTTTACTTTTCTTTTATATTTATGGGCAGAGAAAAATGTCACTCGTGTTTTATGGCAACGTTTTTATTTTAGTTTTTATTGTTTGTTTTAATGGATTTAATAATTATCGATTATTATTGATATAATTATCTCTTCATGTCTTTAAGCATGAAATCCTCGTCTCCCTCCACCTGCAGTCTGTAATTAAGTCATTATTTAACAGTTTAATATTTACATTTACATACCTGCTTATTTATCTGATAATATAATAAGTAGAAGTAGGAGAGATATTTTCTCCTCACCAAAACAGGTGAGAAATATTAGAAATATTAGAAATATTAGAAAAATATTTAACAAAAATCAAAATGATTTTAAAATCATGTAACTGAAGATTTGAATGATTTAAACACATGCTGCTGTAACGTACGTTCTGGACGTCACTATTGTTCCTGCAAATTATTATTAATGTTTGTTGCATTTTATTATTTAATATAAATAATTTCAACTCCAAATAATGAAGTAATACAATGAATTCAAGCCGAGAGTTCAGTGAATGATGTGAAGTCGAGTGTTTGAAGCTGCGACCGAATCATTCGTGACATAAATGAATGAACACGATGATGCAGGTGAATATATAATAAATATATGATAAATATATTTGTTTATATTTATATTAGTGTCGCAGGAGTTTTATTTTTGCTGTAAAATGAATTGAAATCTTGCGGTTGTTGGTTCGAATGAGACAGAGACACAAACACAGACTGAGTGTCGCTCTGAGGAACAAGGAATAAACGGGATATTATTTCTCTGATGCAGCAGCTTCATCCTCGGCTCACGTCCCACATCCGACCCGTAACAAGAGCGAGGCCGAACAACGTTTCACAGATCACTTCTGTCTTCATGATGACGAGCCAACGTCCGGACGTCTCTTTCCTTTCAGCTCTTCCTCAGACTCAGAGAGAAAACACATGTATGATGTGAAGCTGCTGTGATTGGCTGACAGGCCTTAACACCAGAGAAACATTCTCTATTTAACACTTCAAGATCATTTTGTTTTAAATCATTAAATTCAATTATTTTTTTTTTTTCAGGATTAGAACCTTTAGATTCAGTGATGAAATAAATGTGTTTAAATACAAATCCAACAACAGGCGTAAAACTGAAAATATAAAAAGCCTAAATTATATTCAGAGCTTAATTACAAATGAACCTTAAAGCTGAGTCGATGTGTTTTTGTGTAACAGTTAAATTATTTCCAGGATGATTCAGTTTATTAATTAAAAAAAGATTTCATGTACATTTATAAAGCTGCTGAAGTAAAGTTCACAGTTCAAGTCTTAAAACCATCGTCATCTGCCGACGTGAAGGTTTTTAACCCTGATCTCTTCATCACGTGCTGCGATGTGGAAAAGTTCAACATTTACAAAGAGCTTTCATTCATTTTCTGGTAAAAATCCCACAGTTGCAGAATTTGGGGGAAATATTTGTAGAATAAAGGAAAAGAAAAACATTTTACAGGAAGTAGAAATTAAAGGAGTTTATCAGGACATTGAAAATTGGTGGACCTGATCAATTAACATGATTAACTGATGGTCCACAGATTCATGTCTTGTTGAACTCTGACTCCAAACTAACTTCATTCAGGTAAAAGCCACATTATTCATTATTCATCATTTCTAATTGAATGATCATCTGACGGCTCCAGCAGCCGCGGTGCTTCACTTCCTCCTCAGTGGCAGAGCCGTCCGATGCGTTCAGGTGCTCCTTCTCTTGTATAACATTTGTCTGATGGTGTGGAAATCAAAGTTACATCGTCACTGAAGCTTCATATCAACGAAACTGGATCATGACGCCATGACGCCATTGGTTCATGAACCAATGGCGTCCAAATTTAGGTAAAGGCCCAAATTCTTGAAAATTAATAAATAAATTTTAATGGAGAATTTAGGTAAAATAACTCCCTAGTTGTTTTTGTGTCTGTGTGTCTCCAGATGAAGGTGGAGGGATTCCAGGAGGACGGGGAGTCCGGTTCTGTGTCTTCAGCGGACCGGACCGGCGGTGGAGGCACCGTCGTCGCCACGGTTCGCAGCGGCGGGACGGCGTGCAGCCCCGGCTCGGCCGAACGCTGCATGTCCCGGCTGCTGAGCGCGGTGGAGAGCGAGCTGCAGGCCGGCCGGGAGAAGGGCGACCCGACGGAGAGGGAGCTCAGGGTGACGCTGGAGGACGCCGAGCTGTGGAGGAAGTTTCAACACATCACCAACGAGATGATCGTCACCAAGAATGGACGGTAACCACGACGACTGTCTCCAAAACGAACCATCTGAGCATTAGGCAACGACACGCACGTGGTTAAAGGAAGTTCAGCGTGAAAGGAAACAGACCGTGAAAAACTGCCAAGTGACGTTTTATAGTGTTTAACCAAAATAACCAAAATACACGGAGACAGAATCTTTCTCACATTAATGAGACGTGGTCAGTCGGAGGCTCCTCTGTTCCTGCTGCTGCTGCACAACTAAAACTTAAGTTTCACCTCGTTTGAGATTAATTATATTAATTATATACGTCTCATATTAAATAGATATATAGATTAAATGTACAGAAATACTGCAGTAATGAAAATGAAAACTTGTCCAGAGTTTAGTTGGTGGATGGTCAGAAGTTTGCAGTGGTCGGTGTTTGGACTGAATCCTTCTGAATATTGTGAGACGACGGTGTGTGTGTGTGTGTGTGTGTGTGTGTGTGTGTGTGTGTGTGTGTGTGTGTGTGTGTGTGTGTGTGTGTGTGTGTGTGTGAGTCCAGATCAGCGATCCTGTTAACCAGGGTTATTCATTAGTGTCGATATCAGCCGTCAGCGTCGCCTCTGTGTGCTGTCTTTTTTTCCCGAGCCGAGGCGTGTTGACCAGTCGCGCCCTGCCGTGGGCAAACACTCCATTCACACCTGCAGAACGCCACTTCAGCTGCTGTTACTGATGGAGAGCGCCGTGTTTGTCTGAGCGCCGCGTTACGAGGAGGAAGACTTAAAGGGACTGTCGGTGTTTTTCACAGAAGGTGGAGGTAGAGAGATAAAAACACGACGCGCTGTAAAAGATTTAACTCCCCCGCAGTTTATACAGTTTGAGTTCAGATCAATTAGTTCATATTCAGATCATTAATCAGCAGCTGGTTGTGTCAGTCTTTCCTGAAATGAGTCTGAGGTTCGGACTGATGCTCAGATTAAACATGTGAAGACTAATGAAGAAAATAATCAGCAGATCAGTTCATGTAACGACAAGAATCTCTTGGTTTAATCAACGTTTCTGTTTCTTCTTCTTCTTGTTTGTTGAGCTCGTCATCGTCCTGAAGGTATTTGAGAAGATTCTTAAACGACCTCCGGACACTTGGACTAACCTCTGAAAACTAATGGCGTCTCTTCACAGTCGCATGTTCCCGGTCCTGAAGGTCAGCGTCTCGGGTCTGGACCCCAGCTCCATGTACTCCTTCCTGCTGGACTTCGTGCCGGCCGACGGCTGCCGCTGGAAGTTCGTGAACGG